>NW_022170738.1:1280947-1327776 GCF_008802855.1 Photinus pyralis
TTTTTAAAGCGTTCTAGATCTCCAAAGCGCTAAACCTTTTCCAAATCTTTCCAAAGCTTCGTAGCTATACTTTCTAAAAACCTTTGAAAACGCCTAAGAAGTACTGTCAATGATCCAATGAAAATCTGGACAGACCATTACGAGGCCTTTTTAGTGCATCCGGTACTTCCCAAGTATCTATGTAAAGCACATAGAGATTATTTGTATAGGTAACCTAGAGCTTTAAGTGCTCTCATGCTCAGAGTGGCCTAATATTGACCAGTCACTATTCGGAATGCGCCCCTGATCAGTTATAGAAGTCTCAAATCGTTTCCTGTGATTATGATAGGGGCATTTATGGAATAATCGACAAATGTTTTTTTTTAATTTTGTTTGGTACTTCCTCCTATTTCTCTTGTATTTAAAGATCTCGTATCTATGGTAGCCAAGGATTTCTTTGGCACATAGGCAGATATCATGACCGTAAAGGATTTTATTTTAACAAGATTCCTTTGTAAAGAATGGGCGACGCTTCATGAGCTTTTATGTTTTTTTTTTCATATTGCGGTTTGCTCTAAATTAATGCACGCGATCGTGATTTTCGTAAGAAAACTCCATAGTACTGCACTAGCTGAAGTGTGGTAAACTGAGACAAGACTTTAAGGAGTAGTGCATACGCCTCTACAAATATATTTCATTTTTACTTTATCGAAATTAGTGCAGGTTGTAATGTAACGAAGGGACAACCACTATAGACCTTTGTACGACTTGAGCTCATGTTTCGCGGATAACAATATAATACAATAACAACAAAAAATGTTGAGAGTTCTTGAATATTTCATTTTGCAAAGCTGTATTGCACCCAAATTTTCATGGTCCTCAGCAAGATGGCATTACAGGAACAACGATAATTATCTTCTGCTGCAGAAAAGGACTCGATGGTTTATTTTTGGTCCCTTGGAAATTTGGTAAAACCATCGAGAGTACCTAAAGTCGATGCTGTTCTGCTCCATCGTCGATATCTCCATATAGTATGCTGGATACTCCGATCACATGAGCTAATAATGCACTCCCATACACTCCTTTATCCGTACAAAAATAGAAACATGTTAAGTACTTAAGAAAACTATTGTATTCTGTGGTAAATAAAATACATTCGTATGATTCGCGTAAGTATCGCAATTGAGGTATTGTTGTGTTTACATTTACCTATTGTAATACCTATAAAAGATGGTCCCTTTGAGAATTTCAATTATTTAGTACCTCGTATATGTCGTTCGCGGTGGGAAAATTCATAAGCGTCATCGAATTTAAATGTTCATTAATTTAATAATTATAGAGTCCAAAAGCGTAGTGAAAACATTAATTTGTGATGGGAAGCCGATTTTTCTTGGTGTCATTACGGTGCATACCGATGTAATTGTATAATTAGGTGCTAGTGTCCAGAAGAATCAAGTTGAGGCTACCAGTGTTGCGCCAAGCCACTCCCAGCAGCCATTGTGACTTCTTCTTTGGAATACTAATCACCCGATAAGCGAGGTATCGGTTGATAGTGTTTATTGTTAAGTGTAGTTTACTTTCAGCTGGAATCAAGTTTATAAATGTTATAAAATGTTGTTTATTAACTACCGCCCGTAAAGGATTAATTATAGTGGAGAAATGTGAACGTCGTGATTTTTTCTGTTAAGGTTGAAGTACGGAATATTAAATAAGCTTCGAAAGCTCTCCGAAATAAGTCGCCGACGGAAAATGACCGGTGTTTAAATCGCTAGTTCTATCACGTCAGATATACCGCACACACGGATAGACGATGACGTTTTTCTCATTTTTTAGAAAATTTTGCGGGATTGATTATAGCATGTTTGTACCATCCTCTCTAGAAGTAGAGCCATTAACTTCGATAACTGCAGCTACCGTAAGACAAGTCTTAATTGTAATTACATGTTACACGAATTCCAGCTCGCCCACTCGCCTAATTTATTGGCCAGGTTCACCGTGTCCGTCTCTTATCCCGTTTCAACCTAGACAGACGCAGGGGCGGCACACGGGAGCTCTACTATTAATTACTACGGCATTATAACAACTATTCAATAAAATATCTTTCCGCCTATTCAATGTTACATATTACCTCAGACAAGAAAAATTGTCATAATTTATCTTCCTTGTAACCAATTACGTAATTGTTAATTTGATTAAGATTCTTTTCATTATTTGTGCTAAGGGGCAACGCTTTTTTCCCGAGTGGACCAATTTAAATATCAAAGAAAACTTGTTTCTGAAGATATTGGAACCATTATTTTCGTTTATTACCTTCAGGTCCCCTACGTACTGAAAGAAATGCTACTTATTAAAAATAATTAGACGCGTTTTTTTAATATTTGTTTTTTTATCTTCGGCATGTGGTCGTACGCTGGGTGCTTAGTATATATTATTTGTAATTAAGAATTTTTAACAAGAATTATAATTAAGTAATTAACAATTTTATATACACCAATTACCGGGCATAAAACAGCGTCTACATACTCGCGATATGTAATAGCCACCGATGTGTTCCGCTTGATTCAAGCTGACGAATAAAAATGTAAGTAATTGGCGACTTCTGGTCGTTTTTGTATTTTCCTAATGGTTTAACGTCAATTTTCACTGTATGTCAGTTCTGAATAAATCTTTATAACTTTAGCAATAAATGCTGGCAGTCCTTCTGATTCCTTTCGCCAAAGGTGGTCGTAATTATAATAATTACAGTTGCTGAAAGGCAAATGTATCGGTTGTGGTATTTTAAAAGCGCTTATTTAAGTTTTGTTACCGCAATTATTGGGGTGACCGTAAAAAAATTAACTCCACACATTACCGTAACGTGCAAGTCTTAACGCAGATGGTAAAACGGAAGCCATTGAAAATTACTTTTTATAATTCGATACAACTCAAACTGTGCCAAAGGATAATTAAATTAAATAGCCTTTAGGTACCTTGCAGAGAAACATAAGCAGTAGAGAAACTGTCATTAATAAAGTGTTAATAGTTTAATACTATTGCTAAGGTTGTATTAATGCGCTTATTTGCATAACAAGCACAATCCGCTAGTTTCAAGATTTTGCAGAAGAGCATCCAAATATTGTAGCAATTGTTTGACATTTTTAATTAAATACTCTGGAGCGCCCAACAAAAGATGGCCAGTAGCAGTACATGTAAAACGCATACACTCAGAATGGTATAGGATGGTTAATGACCACAAGGCCTAAATGAACCCCAATGTTCGTACGTAAAATCATCATACAGGGTCTGAGCGAGAGCAACCTTGACCATAACTTCCCACTTCTACGAATGAACACCATCACCTGGCGTAAATTTGGTTCATTTATCTCCCGTTAAAATCTGAAATCTGCAATTCAAAATCTAACGTTCTGGCTGAAATCGAATATGACTTTAGTTGATTGAATATATAAACAAAATCTAAGGTGATTAAGTTCCTTTTTCTTTACACGTTCCTGGAAGTAAAATATTGGTTCGGTTCATAGACAGAATTACAAAATTCAATACCTATCACATCATCACGTGTCCAGGCTAAATTTGATCCTTATCTACACTGTCATTTTATTCACATAATAAAATATTACTGCTACATTATCCCTGTACAAAATATACACACACTTTCTAATGCTAAAATAAATTTTAATCCAACCAAAGGAATGAAACAAAATAACCAAAAAATATTCGATTTTATTAACCAAAAAATCCTTTGTTTGGATTTGGTTCTTACGAATAAATATAATACCTTATTTATGCAAATGATTTTCACGGTTCGATTGCTTTAGGGCTTAGGAATATCAAAATTACTTATTTCTAAAAATAACGGACCATTACTTTATAAAAATACAAATTATGCACAAATCTTATGCAGATAAAACGCTTTCTTTTTAACCGAATAGTTTAGTAGTTTGGTTATATAAGGTATATAAGGGCGAAGGACTGTGGTTGCTAGAAATTAATCCCTTTCATTGAGACCTTTCATTAGAGTACCATGAAACCACTTCATCCACCCACACGTATACTTTGATAAGGATAAGAAAGAAGGGCGGTAGTTGGTAGAGAAAATAATTTTTGCGACTGTGTGTCAAAGACCATAGCCGTAGATTTGGCGCCATTTATTGAGGAAACTTGAAAACTGAAACATATACGGAAAACCTGCTTCTAAACAAAATTTTACTGTATAATAATTTATGGATTCAATAATTTCAAGATTTGTGTATCATTCACGGGGTTGTTTTTACTAAAGCTGAGTCACGCCCACGCGCGAAGAAAAAATAACGAACATTTATAAACAAGTGTTGTTGTAATTCTCGTACCACGTACAAAAATAATTCATTATGTTATATGAAACAGGCGTGCCTTCCCACACTACCATTTCGGTTGCATTAGAATTTTAAAATGGACTAAAAAGCAACGGCGTTGATCTCTTTTGGAGCCCTCCCGCTGCTGGTATCGTCTATTTTAATAATTATGCCTGGAATTCCTGTTTACTACTAATTGATACTTTAGAATTGATAAATAATAATATCCTTCATTCAGCTACTCGACTTTACATTAGGCTGACTTTATTATATAACAAGCTGAAAGACGATATAAATAATAGAGTATTGGGCGCATCCGTCCATAAGGAATTATCTGAATCACATTAGAACGAAATAAATAACCGTAACTCTCGATATCTTAAAACGCATTCTTAATTAACCCGTTCAAGTTGGCCAGTAAAAAAAGTGACCACAGGCGTAGCAGATGTTTTTCTTTTCAAACACCTTACTAGGATTTTCAGCTGCCTTTTCGACAACACATACATTGATAAACTAATTACTTCACCTGACTTACTGCCCCATGCCGTTTGATTTCCATTTCGAACATTTTTGAATAACATTAAAAATTTCCACGTGCGTTGCTCGGAGGTAGGAAGGTAGGTAGGTAGCTTGCTAAATTAAAGCTGTATTAATTATACAATTATTGAAGTCGTACGGGCATCCCATGATAATTATTTTTCAATTTCTGTATTATAAACGATACAATTATTTACGCCATATATGAAATGTATAAATATAATTTAATTGACGACTTCATTCCCAGACAAGACTTTTTCCAGTTCTTCCGTAATTTGTTGCAGTGATGTAGAATGTAGAAATCGATGTACAGGTTGTATCTGAAAAAGCATACCTTCACTTCAAGTACCTTTTTAAGTAACAACGTGAATTATTTCTGGCAAAAGTGTAACCTTAATCCCGATTTTATATTTTAAACATTTCTGATGGACAAAAGCGAACAGAAAGCTCTATTTTTGTGGACATGTTTCATTTTCAGTGAACGCTTTGATTTTGAACAAAAGATTCCTCCTTCCATAGCGTTTCAAACCACATGCCACTTTAATTTGCGCTTCAGAAAACCTCCATAAATATATCAAATATGGATCTGAACATTCATCTCATGGTACTAGGTTATAATTTGTAGTGTTTCCTGTAACAGATGATTCCACCATTTCAGATGTGAAAAATGTATACTTTAATCAAATCCAAAGGCTGGGTAATTATAATGGTTACGAGCCAAGCAGTAATTAATACAAACGCATCTTATAAAGGATTACATCTTCCCAAAACGCCACCACAAAAAAAACTTCCTCTTGCACGTAGGTATTATTATTTCAAATACCTTATGATTTAGCGCTTCCATAAGTTGCAACGGGAAGTAAAGCAAGTCAAGCTTGTGATTTAATCACGCTGTGGAAATTATCATAGCGTGACTTTAAAAATCCATTTGTAAAAATTATCGAAAGTTTCTTTAAAATGAAGGATATCAGGCGCTATATTATCCGGCTCATTTTAATTTATTTACTGTAAATTACCTGAAAACGGACGTAAGTCGATCCAATGAGTTAGGGAGTAATATGTTATTAACTACACACGTATGCACATAGTTTCGGGTGAAAATAGGTAATTCTTATGTGGGACCGGAAGTATGCACGTGGCTGCCGTGAAGATTCACTATCAGCTGGTTTTAAAACTAATGGCTGGCCGAAACACCTGACTAGAAGTAACCACAGGCATGTGAAACGACGTGCTTTTTTATTATTTTATTATGTTAATGATTTTTTAAAGGATGTGTAAAGAAAAATAAACTTCTGGTTTATTTGGGATACAAATTTTTGAAGTTTTACCGTTAAAGTAATAATCGTTAATTTTAGCTATAAGGGTGTCGTCGTGGGATCACCGATATTACCAATAAAATTTCGAATATTTACGGCGTTTTTCCGTCAATTTTGTAAAAAAGAGAATCTTATGTTACAACTTTTATACGATTTAGCTTAGTCATGTTTATTGCCGCAATTAATTCAAATCCGTTATTTCCAGATAGTTTATGAATTAGTAATTTTTTATATATTCGAGTGGTTTAATGAAGTATAATGTAAAACATAAAGTAAATACTTTCAAAATTAAGATAAATCGTGGATAGTTGACGCTGTCAAAATTTATGCTTTGCGTCTGTTGGTTTTGCTTTATTATTTTTCTGTTCTGTTATACGTAGAAAGTCGCATAAATTATTATCACCAACGCAGCTTCGCGAAATTCTGGTTGCATGTGTGTAAATGTACATAAATGATTTATGGAAAAAAATATCAAATATTCGACATTGTGATTCATCCTTTTATATGTGGTTTCTTGTACCTACTTATTTTCTATTATATACCTACATATTTAACTGCTTTCATAAACTAATTGGAACAATAGAGCCATATGATAATGACGGGTATTGTATTTATTTATAACACGCACTCACATGTTGGATATGGTACAATAGTTAAAACAATTGCGTAGGATCGTGATCTAACGAAAATGTGTGGTTTATTCATTTACAATTACCTAATTGGACCAAATACGTGGCTAACGATTTGTATATGATTATGGGTACATTAAAACATATAAACCATTTTTGGTATTAGAAGAGCTATTGCAGAGGTGAATTAGCCCTAGGCTATGATAACCTGTGCGGACCTTTAGATTATTATATTAAAATAATCTTACACTTGGTATCAACAAAACAAAAATATAATAATTTATGTTACATAACGCTTTTTTATGAAGTCATTCTCTTCAAGCTCCCGTTAATCCCTTTTCTAGCACCTTCGATTGTTCCCAAAGTTATACCCAAGCTCTCATCTTCCCCTACAGTTTCTCCTAAACTTCTTGTAATTTCACACCAAATTCTTCTAAAGTCTCCCTCAAGTGTTCCTCAAAACTATTTTCACTACTGTTCCACATTTCCTATCTTTCCCTTGTTACTTCGCTTAATCTCCCATTAAGCATCTTTCAAAAACCTTTCTTAAGTTTTCTCAGTGTCTTTTCCATTTTTTTAATCCACTTGTATTCCTCAAATCATCCTCAAGTTATTTTTATGTTCTCATCAAGCTTCTTCCATTCTTCTTCAATCTATGCAACAAATTTCGTGTATTAATTATTTTAATTAAAAGGAACGACGATATAGTGGAAAAGATTCTAGGGAAGGCTTCATTTATACGAAGCAACGTGCGGTTTCGTGATAACTTGAAATTTCGTTATAATTTAGTAAGGAGACTACCCAGACAGGTACGTCTGCATCAATCGCAGTCAAAATCGATAGAAAAATGAAGGTTTTGGACATTTTTTCGTGAAAGACGTTGGCTAATCCACTTGCCAACACGCTGTAATATGTAAACAAATGTGGCAGCGCGAAAAGAGTGACGTCACAACCAATGATATACCGTTTCAGTCTCCACCTTAAAATAGTCTATTTACTTACAATTATTAATTAACATTTCTATTAAATTAGTGCACTAAACATTTTTAACGTTGCTAGAATCTTCTTCTGTATGCTAGTGCAAGCGTCTGTTAAATATAAATTTGGTGCAACTACCTCGGCAACTACTGAATTCTACTTTAAACAGCACACAATTATGAACTACCTGTGAACCTTAAATCACTTTCCCTAAAAACATTCAAAACCACTATTTACAAAGATCTGCTCAGAGTACAAACAAATACAGGTTAAGTAAGTACTCAATTTCTAAATATTTGTACCGGTAAGGATAGTACACCTAATTTGATTCAATTTATTTTTTTTTATCTTTATCTTTTCTCATACTCTATACTCATTTTTATAATGTAAGTTTCTTCTGTTTTCGTGAATCGGAATTCAACATAGCAAGGTTAAGTGGAAGAACAGATTGCATTATTTTATTGTCAATCTGAACTTCTCCTTGCACTATCTTTTTCTTTTGTTCATTTTCTTTCTTTTGATAAATAAAGGCAATACTATTATTATTATTAATTACCGCCTTTTTGAATCATATATGTATATGGGTAATACATTTGTTTCACATGCACTTACCAATCTGATATAAAATTGTTTTTTAAAGCTCCTTTTTTCACTGCTGGCGCGTTTTGACCAACCGATCTTCTGAAAACCCATGAAACAAAAAATTCACAGATTTCGCAATCCATGCAACCATCGAAGACATTGGAAATGATAACCGTATAACGCCCTATGTAAAACACAAAACCCAGGATCACTTGCTCCACTTGCTCGTGTCGTAAACGTCAACTTTTTGAATAATAGGCGTCGTTACATGCTTGTAATACTATCACGAGAGATGTGCGGGAATTTTATTTTATTTTATTTTTGCCTTTATTTTTGAGTGGGCGGGGTTTCAGCCGAGGCTGCTCTACCAACTCAACCCACTATTCATTTACAAATATCCAAGCGCGGACCCGGATTCGAACCAGGGACCTTTAGTACCACATCCCAGCTTCAACTGAACTGCGCCACACGGGCGGCTTAGATTGAAATTAACAATACAATTGGGCACTATTAAGTAAGTACCGTATCGACAGTATCCGACTTTTACTTAACCTACCGATTGCGGTCAAGTACGATACAATGATCACTTGATGCGACTCCGTGTCTTTTCTGCTTGAACGAAAACTGGTAACTTCATACCCATATACAAAACATAAGCATTTCCAATGGTAAGACTTTTGTGTCTTTGGAGTTTGAGCATAAAATTCTTTTCGGTAGTTTGTAATTAATACATCAATACACTACGACGCTAGTTGGCTAGTTCAATAATATATAACGAAGTTAACCACCAACACCTTTAATATCTGTGCACCACATGCGTTCTGGTAACGGCTATCAATCAGATATTATTATGGTCGGTGTTTCTTGTGAGAACTCAGGTCTAGCCTGGTTAACTAATCGCACGGATTAAAATCAAGTAACGATCAGTGTCTGTGTCTGTGTCTGGTGAAGTTATGTAGGGTCATTAAAAAAAAAAAAAAAAAAAAAAAAAAAAAAAAAAAAAAAAAATAAAAATAAAAAAAAAATCACACACGTACATTGGACATCTAGGGATAATGTAATTCGTACTTACCAACATACTTATTGATGGGCACAATAGCCAACGCTATCAGGAAAGAGGAAAACAAAACAAAAAAAAAAAATCACACACGTACATTGGACATCTAGGGATAATGTAATTCGTACTTACCAACATACCTATTGATGGGCACAATAGCCAACGCTATCAGGGCTATTATTATTATTATTATTATCCTATTAAAACCAACAGTTTTCAACTTTTGTTTTCTTTTGTGCCTTACATCGTTGTATTCGGAATAAGAAACGCTACTCAATACAGTACGTACTTTTTTTATGGACCATATAAAAAAAAATTGTCGATTTATACGGTTTTGAAAAATGGAAAATTATAACTAATAGTATGAACAGATGCAGTATTTTTTTCTCTAAAAAAACCTATTTAGACTTTTGCTCTAAAATAATTTGGGGAGCTTGACTATAAAAAAATTACCATTGAAATCCCTATGCTGCGTCGCGCTAGGCACCACCCTGTATAATAATTTAAAGCAGCAGCTGCGCTCGGAAAATCGTACCTTCCAGCGTGTCTACCGAGACCTTAGCAACATCACGCGATCGGTAGATCATTTTTTTTTGGTTTCTTATGACATCAGCTTTTTCCAACAAAAATTTCATCTTTGTAGAAATAAGTTCAATTGCATAATTTTTTATGCATCTTGCGTGGGTGGTAGACTTGTGATAGCAACGCTTCCAGCTCGGTAGACTATTACCATACTTCATTTTTAGGTATACTTAATTACTGTAGAAACTTTCATTCTTGTAGAAATGAGGCATGTACATATTATTTATTAACATGTTCAGAACATTGTTGCAAATTTAGGCAACACCGCCGACGCGGTAGACTACCGTTTTGTTTACTTGTACTATCAAAACAATAAAATGGCAGAATATCAACTTTGTAGAAATGAGTGCACAAAAAATGTCGCTGTCTCCTGGACTAAAAGGTGCTTCAGAGAATTTCCAACCGCTACTAATAGACGGGCATACGCAAACAAAGTACCGAGTACATGAGGAATTGATACAAAACCACCAACCAAAAATCGGGAAGACCCAGAATCTGCTAGGCGATTCGCAATTATATCCATTGATCTATTCGGTCCACAACCCGAAGCTAAAACCTAATAAAACCATATTATCCTGTCGTTCGCAAGAGTACAACATTACAAGTGGAAGGGGTTGGTCAGAGTTTGCTTTTGGCTGTGTTGCTTGAAGAGTTGAAGACCACACTGTAACGGCGGGTTACAATTGAAACAACCATACGCTCAAGCTCATGTCTCAAAAATCGTACGTGGAGAGCGAGTATCAGCAAAGGCATCCTGTTTGCGTTGGATTCTTTTTCAGTTGGCAGTTGGTTTGATAGAACTGCGATCTTGGAGTGAAGGGTGAAGAAGAAACATAAAGTACACGGAGAGAATGGAAGTCCTGGTCTGTAGAAAGCAACGGGAGTAAAATAAAACAATTCGTTACGCGATGTACAAACGGAAAAATTCGGAGTTTGAAATAAAGATAAAACAAATTTTGGGTAGGTACTTTATTCACTCAAAAACGTGAGTGCAAGTAGCAATGTAAGTGCATTTTAATCCTTCAAGTGCTTGTTACTTCAATTTCGTTTCAGGCAACAAAGCGCACTCTCAGGATTAAAGCATACATTTTAGTCCCCACATATTAATACATAATCGGCGCAGATTGCACTACTTCGCAGTTTATCTTGTTGGAAACCTATTAAGACTTTACCGTGGTAGACTAAGTTCGATTGAATTACTTTTGCACTACATTGGCTAGGTGCACCCACATTTTAGATTTGTATAGAAATTGATTTCTAGTGAAGTGACCATGACCAGCAATCGTTTAAAATGTCGCATCGATAAGCTACAACGGTGCAGCAAATGAAATAAAAATGGTCACACGTGTTGAAAATGTTTTAATTAGTATTGATTAAAAGGGCATAACAATTTTATGTCTACATTTTGTTTAATTAGTGTTGTAGGAAAGACCATCATTCAATGTATATGCACGAATGTCATTAATGCCTTTCGTGTACCATCAGTTAGTGATTGAAGTCGTGTAATCAATGTGTATTTAATTTTGTAAATGCACTTTTTCCCATTTTTACGATCGATGTCTATTCGTCCGACGTAAATTCTGTAATGCCTGTGAATGCTCATGGCATTTCCTATTACAACGTTTTAAACCTACTCGTAAAACAAACGAAATTCGTTTATTTACATTCTAAAGTTACCACAACAAACACAAAGGTCCCCATCAGCAGATACTAAGCGTACCAATAATAATATATCTTCGAAAATCGCATCAGAATTTATGTTGCGGATAAGGATAACTGATACTGACTGTGGTCAATCCTACATGCGTACAAAAATAGGTAAGCTTTTACAACGTTTTCTAATTGAAATTCACTGACGATGCAGCTACATCCGTACCACAGATCTCAAGTTCCCTCAAAATACTCCTGTAAGACAATTTACTCCTCGGTCACCTAAGAAAGCTTGAACCTAAAATTTTGTCAGTATTTATTCCCACTCTCCACCCCAGACGGTAAATTTACGTTCAAACTCGACCCTAACGAAAATATTAGTCTTTAGCCAATTCGCAATTCCGAATATCGCGTTCTTATAGAGGAGATATACCTTTCCAAATAAACTGAGGCACCATAAGACATAGAAGAATCAACGTAGAATAGATCATCCCCTAAACTACGGTAGGAAAAAAATGATTTTTTGTCCATAGTTATGTACCTACTCGTAGTAGGTAACACTTAATTGGCCTCAGAATCTAATGAAAGCTTGGGCCAAGTTAAAAAATTACCATCCGCGCATACGCTTTTCTGCCCAAAACCCTTCAATTCTTCCGTTTTATGTGTATCCAATTGGGTTCCAATCGGTTCAGGCGTTTAGCCGGAAATGAGAGTACTGACAGACAGACCGATCGATATAATCGAGATTTTGTTTGATTCGGATTCCTGGTGCTTCAAAACGTGTATTTCCGTCCAGAAGATTGGACGTTATTGTTTACCCCAATGCAATACGTTATTACTAACGTGCAGGTGGTAAAAATAAAAGATTAACCGTCAAGACCCATTCTTCCTATGCGGCCTACTAAGTTTTCTTATGCATAACCACATATCTACGTTACGTATATCTGTGGCATAACGTTTAGAAAATCTAAAATAAATCGACAACCATAATACATAGGTATAGGAAGTATGATAATTGATCGATCTAGAATTTTGTCGACATTCGAAAGTGTAAAAAAATAAAGCAGGTTTCAAAATCAATTTTTTAAGGTTTGATGTTTTTTGCACTTGACCAGTAACTTTAAAGGGGGGGCGATTAAAATTTATATCATTCGGATGTAGCAGCAAGTCAGTATTGCTGATATTGGAAGACTTTTTGAAATTCAAGTCAACAGAACCATAGGTACCTACGGGGTGCTAAAGTGAAGTCATAAGTGTTTTATTTGAAATAAGAAAGTCGCTATCCACATCCGGTTAAAACTGGAAGTGGAAGTGAAACGATCATGATAATATTTTCTTCCGATAGATCATAAAATCTATATTAGTAGGTATACACATTTTTAGATTTAAAGATAATAGTGCAAATCTAAATACTTTTAGGTAACGGTTTGCGTGAAACAGCATTTCAGTCAATTTGTACTTGATGGTTGCAAAAGGTTCGGTGGAAGATTTTATTTTTGTTGTGTTGTATTTGTTGTTATTGTTTAAATCGTAAAGAGAGAGAGAGACACAAGTTTTCCAATGTGACTGATGATTTTTTGAAATTACCTACCATTTGGAAATTTCGCGTCGGCGTTTTAACTCGAATGGTCGATCACGTCACGCAGTGCAAATATTCGCGATATACAAGTGAATCTAACTAAATTAAAAGTGGAAAACGCGAAAATATAGTGATAAACGGAGTAGCTGAGTGGAAAAGACAAGAAAATCGGTCAGTGTAAGTACACAAAACTGATTACCTAATTATAATATAGCGTAAGCGGAACGTCAGGAAGGTGCAGCAGATAAAGTGTGCATAGGTGAAAGGACACGGAGATAAATCGCGCGGCGATTAAAATTTTGTTTACAATATTTATTTATTTAAATTTACGTCTAAAAGAGGAATTCCCCATCAAACCGGGTCGCGTTAAAAGTGGTTTTCGCGCACAAATTAAATTACGGCAGCATGGAAGAAATTCTGGAGCAGATCCGAAAACAATTAGAAAACCTCAATCAAAGATCCGAGCGAATTGAGAATAAACTGGACGAGTGCCAAAAACAATTGCAGGAAGTCAGGAATGAAAATACAAAATTAAAAAACGAGAATACTCAACTTAAAGCATCGGTCGCGCAACAGAACGAAAGAATAGAGCAACTAGAAAAAGAAGCACGTAGGGACCATCTGATATTCCACGGAGTAAAGGAGACCAAAAATGAAAATGACGCGCAACTAAAGGACCAAATTGGAACAATTCTAAGAGACATGGGGGTGGAGATAAGACGTGAACTAGACATCAACCAAACATATCGTATCGGAAAGACACAACAAGGTAGAATTCGGCCGATATTAGTAAAACTCAACAAATATGACCTGAAATTACAAATATTGAGTAAAGCAAAAAACCTTAGAGGAACAGAAATATTCATTATGCAGGACTATCCCAAACACGTCATTGAGCAAAGAAGGGTCCTTATACAGCACATGAAACAAGCAAGGGAGAATGGTCAGCGTGCTTATCTGAAGTACAATAAATTGATAGTTAACGGCGATGAATACGGAATCGAAGAGTTTCAGGAGGAACAGGCAACAGAAGAGGGAGGATACCAATGTATGAGGAAGAAGGGACGTACGGTGAGCCAAAGGTCGCCACAAGATACCATATCGAAGAGGGAAACCAGCATGGTAGCTCTGTCAAAAAACTAAAGAACCCAAGGCACCATACACTAAAGACGACGACACTGGCTACGGAAAAAGGAACAAACCGAAGTAACAAAGGTGAAGAAAAGGAGGAGAAGAAGGTATACTGGAAGATTGCAACTTGGAATGTAAGAAGTCTAAATGGAAAGGAATTAGAACTCAGCAAAGAATGCAGCAAGTATGAGCTAGATGTTGTGGGCATAACAGAGACCAAGAGGAAAGGAAAGGGCGAAGAAATCATGGAAGAAGGACAATTACTGATATATAGCGGAGTAGAAAAGGATAAAAGGGCAAAAGCGGGAGTGGGATGCATAGTATCAAAAAACAGAATTAACAAAGTTCAAACCTGGCATGGCTATTCAGAAAGGATACTAGCAGTGGAATTAAAATCAAACGAGAACGGCACAGACACATATATAGTGGCATATGGACCGAATGAGGACGAGAAGGTGGAGGCTAAGAACTCTTTTTGGGAGGAGCTAACACTAGCTGTTGAACAGAGCAGAGGGAGAGTATATGTAGTAGGAGATCTGAATAGCAGAGTTGGTAACAAGCACGAATTATATACAGGAATTCTAGGAAAGTATGGAGAAGAGACGAAGAATACAAACGGACAAAGAATGCTCGACTTTTGCCAACTGAATAACCTTATCATCACAAATAGCTTTTACAAACACAAGACCATACATAAAATAACACGAACTGCACCAAAGAGAGGAGAAGAGTCAATCATTGATTATATACTAACTGGAAAGGAAAATAGAAGACAAATCAAAGACGTTAGAGTAAGAAGAGGGGCAGAAATAGGAAGCGACCACTACCTACTGGTAGCGCACATCCAAAATATTGGAATTGCAACAAAAGGGAAGAAGGCGATCCAGAGAAACGAATTCGAACTAATAAGGGCATACAAGCTAAAAGACAAAGAAATAGCGAAGAAATACAATCAATACATCAAGGAGACGGCACAGCAGGCGGACAGGGGAAGTCTAGAGAAGTTATGGGGGAGTTTCAAGAATAGCGTATTGAAGGCGGCGAAGGAAGCATGTGGAATAGGTAGGATAACCAACACAAGAAGACAGACAGCTTGGTGGAGCAACAAGGTGAAAGAGCAAGTCAGGAGAAAGAAAAGGGCATGGGAGCATTATCTGAGCAATAGATCAGAAGAAAGCTATCACGAGTATAAACAACAACGTAGGATGACTAAGGAAATAGTACTGCAGGAGAAACAGAAAACGTGGAGAGAATTCGGGAACAAAATTGAAAGCAAGAGCAAAGGCAACCAAAAAGTGTTTTATAAGACCCTTAAAACACTGAGGAAAGGTGGAAGTAGGAACACTTACTCAATAAGGAATAAAGAAGGGGTAATTTTAACAGATGAGCCAGAGGTAATGAACAGGTGGAGAGAGCATTTTGAGGAATTATTGAATGAAGGAGAACCTAACGGAAATGAACAGGAAGAAATTAACACATGCGTAAATGACGGAAACATAACGAAGGAAGAAATAATGGAAGGAATCAGAAGATTAAAATCAGGGAAAGCACCAGGACATGACAAAATAACGACGGACATGGTGAAAGCAATGGAGGAAGAGGGAATACAGCTAATAGAAGACATTTTTAATAAAGTATGGAAAGAAGGGTGCATACCGCAAGACTGGGAGATAGGAATAATAGTACCAATTCATAAACGAGGAAATGCAAAACAATGCGAAAACTACAGGGGAATAACTCTCTTAAGCGTAATTCTAAAATTGTATGAACGCATACTCGAGAGAAGATTACGACAACAAATAGAAGATTCACTGGAACAATCGCAAAGTGGATTTAGACCTGGGCGCAGCACACAAGACCATACATTTACAATACAAGAAATAATAAGGAAAACAATACTAAGAGGGAAACAGGCATATTTTGCCTTTATAGATCTAGAGAAAGCGTTCGATAACGTACCAAGGCACAAAGTATGGGAAAGCTTATACGAAAGAAGGGTAGAAGTAAAACTAATATCGGCAATACAAAGTTTGTACAAACGTAACACTAACTACGTAGTCAGCCATGGCAGGAAGTCGGAAGAATTTACGACAAGACAAGGACTAAGACAAGGAGGTGTATTGAGCCCGGTACTATTCACAATTTTTCTGGACGATGTCATTAAGAGGAGTACAACTAGAACGAGAAAAATGGTCATCGGGTACAGATACTTGCAACAAGTCGGAATTACGGAATGCGCATTTGCGGATGACGTAGTTATTATAAGTGGAAGCAAACAAGAACTACAAGAGAGCCTCATAGTATGGAGAGACGAACTCCAAGCGGTGGGAATGAAAATAAATAGCAGAAAAACTAAAGTGATGGTGGCAAATGATCGGTACATACAAGAAGTACTAAACGTGAAGATAGGAAGCGATATCATAGAGCAAGTCCAAAACTTCGAGTATCTAGGGGTGACAATAAAAGAGGGCGGCAAGCAGAACATGGAAGTTAACAAAAGGACCGAAAACACAGTGAAAATGTACTACGCCTTAAAACACGTATTCTTCAACAGGAGAGAAATTTCAAGAGAAACGAAAACAAAAGTTTACAAAAGCATATGTAGACCAATACTCACATATGGAAGTGAAGCTTGGGTTCTAAACAAAAGCCAAAGAAGTAAGCTGCAAGCGACAGAAATGAAAATTTTGAGAACAATTATGGGGGTAACTAGACTGCATCGAATCCCAAACGAGACAATACAAAAACAGTTGAAGGTAGAGTCAGTAATACAGTATATAAAACAAAGGCAACTCAGTTGGTGGGGGCACTTGCAGAGACTCGGCGGAGATATCCCGGTGAAAAAAATCTGGGAGACAAGAGTGCAGAAAGAGAAGAAAAGGGGCAGACCGGAAAAGACATGGAACGGGGTGGTGAGCGAAATCCTACAAGAAAAGGGGGTAACATGGGACGAAGGAAGAACCTTGGCACAGAACAGGAAGGAGTGGACTAAATTTGTGTACAAATGAACATAAGGCAGTGAATATGCATGTTAAGTTTTATTTATTGTAATGAATTAAAAATAGGTTAAGGTGAATTAATATCCCTACACTGTATATGGTAAAAAGGGATTATTGATAATATATATTATATAATAAATATCACCTACCCTACCCGATCGCGATAAGAGGTCGAGGAGGAGGGCTATGGTTGGTAGAAATTGATTCCTTTCGTTAAAACCTGTCATTAGAGTACCACGAAGGATAAATAACTAGTTCCACCCCCCCCTCTCCCTCCACCCCGTACTTTGAACAGGACAGAACGAAGGGCATAATTGGTAGAAAACGGTTCTTTTCGTTGAGATCTTTAATTAGAATACAATGAGAGATAAAATTAATTCCCCCCCCCCCCCCCAGTCCCCGTCGCTCACTGATCTCGAAAAAGAGTCGCACGGGAAAGTTATAGTTTGTACAAACCAGTTTATTTCGATGAGACCTTTCATTAAAATAAGCATGAAGAGTAGAACATGTGTTCCCCCCCCCCCTTTTCTAAACAGCATCTCAGGAAATAATTCGTGGGGGGTCCCCCTTTTAGACAGCGAAATTTGATGGCCGTCTAGCACATCTTCAAGGCTACCTACTGCAAAAAATTCCAGGACTCTGGGACCATTCCCCTAGAAGTAGTTCAAAACGGTAGAAGTGTGGGTCCGGACGGACGGACGGACAAAACGCAAACAATAGCACCTTTTTTAATTCTTAAAAAATGCACTAAACAGTTTTTTGACAAAAAAACGAATATTTGGCAAACCTGTTAGGTAATTTGTTATATTGACAATTCAACTCATATATAAAAAATCGCATAAGCCGCAGTGAAATTGTCACTTTGACAGCGGCAAAAGTTACCTGCAACTTTTCCAGCGACAAATGCACTAGTGGTTTTTTCACTTATTCATTTTCGAACCAATTATCGCATTATCCTTTCCCATATGACTAGTTTGACGTCTGTCAGTAATTGATTAGTTATGTGAATTTCTTGTTCGTTAAATTGTCCTGCCGAATTACACTCGAGGTTTGTATTTAAACCGAGTAAATTTGTGTTGTTGCAATTCAAATCTGTTGCCTTTTAGCAATTGAACTCGAAAAACTGTCGTGTTCGGTTCATTTGAGGTTTTGTGAGAAAGTGACTGGAAAGAGAGTTTTTCCCGAATTACAACATTTCCATTGAACACTTTTGTCGGTGATCTCAACTTTTGCCGAAAATTGCAGTCTTACGATTTTCGCCCCTTTTCATCTTCCCCAAAAACTCCCCTGCTCACGTATTTATTTTTTTTTGTATTTGTTATAGACCATTTTAACATATGCACTTGACAAAGCTCCATTAACAATTTCCTTTTGTAAAAAGTTCAATTTGCCTGGACTAATATCAGTACACGGAATGTTTTCTGTTTCTGTCACTGTTTTAGAGCATTTTTTAATAATTAAAAAAAATGTACTATTGTTTGCGTTTTATCCGTCCGTCCGCCCGGACCCACTTCTACCGTCTTAAACTACTTCTAGGGGAATGGTCCTGAAGTCCTGGAATTTTTTGCAATAAGTAGCCTATACCTTGAAGGTGTGCGAGACGGTCATCAAATTTCGCTGTTTAAAAGCCCCCCCCCCCCCCCCCCACGAATTATTCCTGAGATGCTGTTTTTGAAAGTAAAACGTGCATAACTTTTACATATGACAACCAATTGGTCTCAGATTTTGCCGACGCATGCCTTTAATGGTGCCAAGGGGGGTAAACACATGTTCTACCCTTCATGGTATTTTTTTTTTTTTTTTTTTTAATTTAATTTGTGTGCCTCGATTACTAGTGGCCATTGGCACGTCTACAAGTACCTTTACTTACAATGCACGTATTCTAATAATATTTCGCTTATTAGACTATTATATAAAGTTGTACAAGTTTGTATCTCTTAGAAAGTTTAGTACGTTTATAATACTTTTCGGTAATGAGAGGTCTTTTTTAAGGTCCATTCCAATATGGTACTTGCTTCGGATTTCCAGTTGCAGTGGACACTGTGAGAGGAAGTGGTTCACGGACAAAGGCTCGTTGCATTCACAATATGGAGGGTCTTGATTTTCAAAAAGATATCCATGGGTTTTCCTTGTGTGACCAATCCTCAACCTTCGAATTATGACTGTATTTTTCCTATTCATTGAGGGTAGATTAGTGGTCATTATTGTAGGCTGAATTTCGGATAACTTGGTGTTGGAAAATCTCCAAGCATTTTGCCACTTACTGATGATTGACTCTCTTAGGCAGCTCTGCAGGTCAGTATGTAGCTGCATTTGCTCAGTAGTCAGGTCCATGTTTAGGGATTCTTTTGCAGCCCGATCAGCACTTTCGTTTCCACTTATGCCAACGTGGGAGGGTGACCAGACAATATTTACTAAAACGTTTCTGGCAGCAAGCTGATGATAGCGGTCGTGTACTTTTTGTGCTAAGAAATTTTTAGTATATATGTTTCCTATGGAGCGAATTGCAGAAAGAGAATCAGTACATACAGTGACAATTTTACTGTCTCCCGTAATTGTTTCAAGCGCCTTTAATATTCCATACAGTTCCCCAGTATGAACGCTGCACAAGCTTGGTAATAAGTATCTTGCTATTATTGAGTCTGTTGTGGTGACTGAGCAGCTAACCCCTTTGTCGTCCTTGGAGGCATCAGTGTATAATATATCGTCTGAGTGTCTATACTCTTCTACCAGCTCGTAAAAAGATTGCTTCAGCAAAAAGCTCGATGTTTCTGACTTTTGGTGTTTATGTAAAAGTGTGTTAAACTTCGGCAGTTGTTTAGTCCATGGTGGGTAGACCGATTGAGGATGTGGGGTTGTTTTCGTCAAGTCATACGGTCTTATAAGGTCATTTAACATTTTGGTGACTGGATAAGGGTGTTTGGGAATGTTGTTTGATTGAGCTGGGTTAATAGAGTTATAAACGGGATTTTTGGATTAGCAGATACTCTCGCAAAATAGGTTAGAATAAGTTGATCACGACGAAGGTAAAGAGGAAGTTCGTGAGCTTCGCAATAGAGCGATTCTGCCGGGCTGGACCGAAAAGCTCCTAAGCAGATACGTAGGCCCGTGTTATGAACTGTGTTGAGCTTTTTAAGAACAGATTTACTTGCAGATGAATATAAGATGCTACCATAGTCTAGTTTTGAACGTATTAAGGACCTATACACTCTTAGCAGCACCTTTTCTTGAGCTCCCCAGTGGTGATGTGCAAGTGTTTTTAAGATGTTCATTCTCTTCATACAATTGGCTTTAGTTTCTTCGATATGCTTCCTCCAGCTAAGCTTACTATCAAAGGTTAGGCCTAGAATTTTGTGATCTTCTATAACTTGTAGTGGGACACCATTTAAATTTACTTGTGGGATGTGATTCGTTTTTCTTCTACTAAATTTAATTATCTTAGATTTTGAGGTAGAGAAGTTGAATCCTGTAGTTCTAGACCAGTGGTTACCTTCCCCGTACAATACACTATTAAGTCGTCGGCGTAGAGGGCACTTTTGACGGGTAATTGAAAGGATTTCCCTAAGTCGTTAATGGCGAGGTTAAAGAGAGTAGTACTGAGAACTGCGCCTTGAGGAACTCCGTCTTCCAATGTTATGGTGTTGGATATTTTGTAGTTGGCTATAACTTTTGCTGTTCTAGCGGTTAGAAAGTTTCGGATAAACGTAAGGATATTCCCTGATACGTTAAGTTCTGCAAGCTTCTTATAAATTATAGGTTTCCAGGTAGTATCGAACGCGCTTTCGATGTCAAGGATTACCGAATACCGCCACGACTTCTTGATTTATTTCAAAAGCATTAGCAATTTCGTTCTGCAGGAGCACTAGGTTATCTGTCGTGCAACGGTGAGGCCTAAAACCTGACTGGTTGGGATTTGTAAAGTTATTTGAATCTAGGTACCAAAGAAGACGCCTGTTTATCATTTTCTCAAAAAGTTTGCACATTGTGCACGTAAGGGAGATTGGTCTAAAAGACTTTAAATCTGCCGTCGTCGCGCCAGCTTTCTTTAAGGGTAGAATGATAGACTGTCTCCATAGCTGTGGGAAGTCTCTACTTATCCATATTTTGTTGTAAAGCTCCAGTAATTTGTCTAAGCTTGATGGTGAAATATGATTAAGAAATATAAAGGGAATATTGTCAGGTCCCGCAGCTGAGTTTTTGCTTTTTTGGTTAAAAATTTATCTCATTATATTCTAATTAAAGGTTTCAACGAAAAGGAACCGTTTTGTACCAAGTACTGTCCTTCTTTCTGTCCTCTTATTAAAGTACGGGAAGAAGTGGAAGGGGGGGGGGGAACTAATTTTATCCTTCATGGTACTCTAATGAAAGGTCTCAACGAAAGGAATTAATTTCTACTAACCATAGCCCTCTTCCTCGACCTCTTATCGTGATCGAGTATATTCCCTTATACCTCAAGAACGGATTGTCGGAAGAAGGTACTCACAAAGGGCGATTGAGACGTCTGCAAGAAATATATCTATTGGTGATGTCAAAACAAAAACTATTTCGGTTAAATACGTTGTACGTTTAATACGTCCAAATCTGATTAATAGTTGGCGATAAATCAGCCTTTGACGTTGGGCTTGTTTTCGAAACAACCAAAAATGATTTTGCAAATCGGGTCGCATCTAACGATTCTTTAAAGCGTGAACTTTTTAATGCTTCTATTTGACCAAAATGTATGATTTTTATTACCTAATCAGAGTGCCAAGGGCCTATTATATAGTTATATGTCTTATACGTTGTTATATATTTCGGGAGTTATTCCATTTATTAGTTAACTAAAAAAATCCCAATCATCGGGACAATTTTTGGAAATGGTATCTGTAAAAAAATTGAGAACGCTCTGGGAGTCATCCAGTTTGAAAGACCAAGTATCATTTTGTAACTTTGTTTATTTAATTATGCAATAACTATAAAACCTAGGATAATCAGGTTTGTCATATTGTTTGGTTATCAAAAGAAGTGACGAAATACCGATTTTCAAAATGATCGGATATAAATTTTACTTAGTAATAATGGATTGTTAATTTTCGGGATTACTTTTTTATATTTTTCCATAAAAAACGATAACATATAAAAGATCCCGGGTACTTTTTGGACACAGTACCTATTATACAAATGCCATGGCATTATATTCGTGTTATGGGCGGTCAAAGGGACCCACAACTTGTTGACTCTCTTAACGACCTGTTAACTCGACGAACTCTCTTTTAGTATTTCAAGGAAGAATCCAAAAATTATTAACTAACATATGGATGTGTAGCAACCAGGACTACCATTTCCCAAAAATATACGGTTAGACATCTTTTGTTTATTTCGCCATTAATCTCACGTAATGCCTTAATTTTCATAAACTGAGCCGTTTTAGTATTTTGGATAATTTAGAATCGCCACTGCCTGTTGATTTATGGCGCATTACGACCCATAAAATCTGCTCTATTCATACCTTTTACGACATGAAGGATTAGAGCAAATAAATCACAAGGTGTGTAATTTCGTGGGTAATTACTTTGTTGTGTTTCAACACGCGATTTAATCGATAAAGCACAATCGGTATCATTTCGTTTCGTTACATCTTTTCCGCCCCCTCAAACGCAGTGCGTGAGTCGGATACTAACCTCAGATAACAAATTTTGTGCGTGAGTTAGATTAGTTTTTAGCTCGCGCTGTAAATAAAAGCAAAAGGATTCTATTTTTAAAAGTTCCAGCTCTGCAGCCGTGTAAGCAATTAGAATGCAAGCAAAAAAGCCATTCGTCACAAGTTAAAGCGCTAAGGGCACTGAAACATCACTCGCTCGACTCGAAAGGGTTCCATGAGAATAATTTTCATTTATTCGGAATTAGGGCACTGAGAATGGATATCTCTTCCGACAACAAGAGGCTCGCGAAAGTGTGGTGAAATATTGAAGGGTTCGCCATCAAAGCTCTTGTTTTAGACAGTTCCGAAATTAATACTCGCTCTCCTAACATGACATTTCTCGGAAAAAATGAGCATCCTTAGTAAGTATTTTCATTTCGAGTTTTCGTTTGAGAGCGTTAAAGTGGCACCCGCTCGTGACAATAATGAACATTCGAAAAATTAGAAAGCTCGCTTTTTGCTTGTGCTAGATGCTGCAAAGTGCATACCATAAGACCAATGTTCTGTAGCATTTTCAGTGTAACTTTTTCTATGATTTGCAATATGTGTCTGTAGTTTAAATGAACTGAGCTAATGAAGAGTGACGCTCAGACTTCGTGCAGGATTACTTTAGATTGTCTGTAGCAAAATGAAACCTGTCACAATTTGAAATGTTGACAAAAATAGGAAAAGCAAGATAAAGAAATTACCCTGAGCGTCTGCTCAATCAACTCAATCACAAATTGACGCCTACTTTGTGGAACGATGTTTCCTAACTACACAATCGACAAATTTCTAGACAGTTTTACGTTCTAGTCGAAATTCCTCCGTTGCGATTATTGAATTTGTACGTCTGTGCCGACTAAGGCCGAATGACACTATACATTTTCTCATAACGTTTCTTTTACCAGAAAGTGGATATGAAATTGTATGCATTTTCTTGTACAGTCGATTTTCCTAGGATTAGATATGTGTTCTGACTGTTGTTTCCAAAGTTGTTTATTTGAGTTGAACTTTGTGTTATGCCTATTGTGGATAAAGTTACTGTAGAGCAAAACTATATCTTATTTTTCAAAATTCTGGTTAATAGTTGATTTATTTAAATTAGATACGGCCCGGAGAATTAGTGGGTTATCAGGAGCCCGAGGTCAATGGTGATTTTGATCATTTCCCGTTGGTTACTCGTCATATCTGAACCTCGGCCATTGTTGAGGCCCACCCACCCCACTTATTATTTCCTGGCTTGCATTCGCGCAGAATTTCAGGGCCATTCTAATAACAGAACTGAATTGCTTTCTTATCAAAGTCACTGAAAATTTTGATTTCACAACTTGGCTTGCCCAAATTTACAAGAGATTCAAAATGTACTGAGTTCATAAACACACGTGTTCTTAAAAACAATTAGAAAACCTTATAAGGCCCACTACGGAATTGCAAAGGAAGCCGTCCACCACTCTGTGACAAGAAATCGGAATACGAAAGGTTCCTCTCCCACGGATACAGATCACACAATTTGAGGCACAACGCGACACGGACCAGCTTTCATGGCCTGTTCTACCAAAAGGGTACACTCTAACAAGAGATGAACCGACGTGCAAAAAAATGCAACAGATTCTAGGCAGGAAAACGTAAAACATCTAGTAAAAGTTGTAACCGGCAACACCGTAGGATGCTTCATATCTCTAGCAATCATGAAAACCACTCTCCCCACAATCGGGGAGAAGGTTGCGGATGTATTGCTCGCCACCGCTCTCATCAGCAAATCAGCGAAATACATGGGAGTGTTTTAGGGCACTATCAAACAAATCAAGCTCGAGATCAAACCCAGTTTTCCCAGTAGCTTCATAATCGAAAGCCAGCATGACGAAGTTCACTTTGTCTTTACCGGTTCATTGATCGCTGGAATTGACATCTAAGTTAATAAAAAAGGGGCAATTAGCCGACCCTATCACTACAACGTTCCTGGTCCAATCAACACGCTAATTGGGACCGATGGACTGCCTTTTTTGGTCAAGCAAGGTGTAAAGAAACCGCGAGAAGGATGTCTCAAGGAAGACAAAGGTGGACAGGAAAGAAGACGTAGCCATACAACTCCAGAACGCGCTGACCAAAGACGTCGACAACACATATTCCGTAAGCTTGCTGGTAGAAGAAGTTGGGAGATGCAAAGAAGAAGGCATCCGTCCACCTTTTACAGATGGAAAGGTTTCCCTATAATCAAGACTTTGAATCCAAATACAACGCTCGATTTCATGCGGGAGTATGAAGATCTGGGTACTTCGAAATGCAGGAGAGGCCCCTGCGGGATACTACATTCCACGCTATGCGGTATTAAAGAGGAAAGCTCCACCCACAAAATTACGAGTCGTCTTTGATGCATCAGCCAGTTCTCTTCTCAGAACCTCCAGTTCAGGGAAAAGCCTAAACGAGATGATGCTAACTGGTCCAAAACTACAAGAAGATTTATCCGAGATGGAGACAGTATGCTGTCGTACTGGCAGCCGACATTGATAAAATGTACAGACAATCAAAATCAAAAAAGAAGAGCAAAGAACCACCACCACTATGTCCTCAATGTGCAGTTGACCTCACCGTGGGCCACATTATGTTGGAGTGTCCCACCTACGCTGCTCCTCGTCGGTCATTTGGAGTCGCCAACAACCTCCAGGAAGCCCTAAATTCAAATGACTCCGCCACACTTACTGCCACAGTCCAGTACCTTAAAGTGACCAACCTGATCAATAAACTGTAAAAAATAATAATGTAGTTTTAAAGTGCTAAAAACAAAGGTTGATGCACCTCCAAATAAATCGTCAATAAAAAAAAAAATACGAGAAGATCAACTGTACCGGACCATACTCTGAATCTACTCTCTTTGTGAGCCTATTAAGGAGTAGGTATATACTAACCACAGTTACTTACGGCATCACTTCCGCACCGTACCTAGCAGTATGAACCCTGAAACAATTGGTAGCAGACGAAGATGAGCAGTTTCCAAAAGCATCGGCAATCGTTAAACGGGACATCCATATGAACGACTTACTAACGGGGTCGCACCATCAGGAAAATCCCTACAACACCGCCCGTGTTACTGAAACGCGGAGGGTTCAAACTCAGAAAGTGGAAAAGCAACTGAAACAAACTTATTTCCACCCTGCCTGAGGATCTACAGAAAAAGGGGTGCATGGATCTTGGCCCAGAAGACATAAAAACCGAGGGAGATCGAAATTTCAAGATAGGTCTACTACGATGGGAATGTAACCATCGAGCTCGATGCATGACGCATCGGAAAGGGCCTACGAAATCGTTATCTACTGCCTTTCCACTCTTCATTTCTCTCATTGTCACTCTTATTATACTGAGACCACGTCGGCCTCGACTTAAACCTATGGTTTCTTCTTCCCCTACTTTAACCTCAATATTCCCTTGGGTTATTCAAGGCTTCTTTTCCCTTCCTCCTTCTCTATACCTACCACAGATTCTGCTTGAAAATTCTCTACTTTATCCGCACCTCAGTCTCTTCAATTCCTTTAAGATTTCTATCCCCAATTCTATACCAATACCATCTTTTAATCTATCCAGGTTCCATTTCTTCCTTCAGCACCGCTATCAGCAGTACGTGATCGCTGCTAATGTCAGCTCCTGGTAGCCCGTGCGATTGCTTTACACAATTTCTATATACAGTGATATTCATTAAGAAGTAGGATTTGCGCGTGTTGTTTTTTTCTACTTTTAAATGACAAAATCTCTTCTGAAGGACGCCTAATTTGATGCAACCCAAATAATCTGCACTGCTATTCTGAATTATGTAATTGCATTCCATTAGTGCATTACCAAAAATGCTTAATGCAAACTGCATGATAAATGTTGTGCTCCTTTTAAAATTTCACCCTTACAGCAAACGTTTAACGCACCTTAATATCTTTTTGTTAATAACCTTGCTTTTTAAATAGCTTGGTTGGTAGGTAGGTTACTAAAGCGACAGTATCGAGTAGTTAGGTTTATGATGAAGATATTACATTCGGTCGCAATTTCCCGTAAGTTTCTTATGGGGTTCTGCTTTGGAATTTGCACTATACTAACTGACAATATCAACAAGTCAAAGCAATAATATTCAACTTAATTAATATGATAGTCAGATCTTTATTTGATTTAAGAAGTTATTTTGGTTGCATAAAATTAGGCGTCCTTCAGAAGAGATTTTGTCATTTAAAAGTAGACATAGAAAAAAACAATACGCGCAAATATGTGTATCTACTTCTTAATGAATATCAGGGTGTTAGGAAATCGATGTTCGATATTTTGAGGTGTGATTGCGGGTGCAAATACAAGCATTTTGGCATAAGTAACTCGTGTCCGGAAACGTTGTCTTCCTCATTGTGATGCCGTTGATCTTGATAGACTCCTGCGCCTTTGGGAGCCATGTACAATCCCCTGGACAAGAGAGTAACCCGCTCATCCGCCCTCCACAGAAGCCGTTGGCACCTGTTGTTAGAGGTTTAACTTCTTATCCCTGAAATCGCTCGGTCGCCATATCCTCGTCAGTTGTTCCGCGTGAAGGTGAGGTTTGCCATTGGAGTGAGAGAGGCTGTGTGAGACTCGTGAGACCCCTTACCCAACAACAATAATTAACGTTTATTTGAAGAAAGAATGTGTTTTGTAACCATTTAAAAACGAGAAGAAAAAAGAAATTGAGGTTGTAGACAAATTTATTTATTCATTTATTTTTTTATTTATTTATTTTACTCCATCGAGAACGTGCAGTTCCGCCATATTTCTAACAATGCGATAGAAAATGTGAAATTCAGTAATCATTAAAATTTGCCAGCATTTTACCACAAATGATATTATGTAATGTAATGGCTTAGTTACATTTACAAGAGTCGAACACCTCACTGGCATAAAATAAAATAACACCTCTACGGCACTGGCAAAAATTTTAATAAAAATTAATTTGTAATTTACCCACGGCTAGCTCAGTAATAAAAATGTTTTTACCCCTGATCCTGCGGAAATTTGTCCTCTGACTATAAAGCAAAAGCTATCATATTCCATTTTTCTTTACACGCTTCTGGATGGATTCATACAAAAATAAAATTTTGCAATCTCTATCTCATGATCACATCCATTCTAAATTTGATCCTTATTTAAATATTTTATTTTTCATTTGCCTATTATGTGTCAATTATATCTGTCATATGTGATATATGAAGCAGTCTATTACGCCCAAGGGCATAATGAGAGGGCATAATGGATTGTCATTTCATTATGCCCGCAAACGGCCTGTCAAATTGATTGACGGAGTTATATTATGTAATAAAAAAGATGCAACTTGATTCGTATGAAGCACTTTAATCTTGGGCAAACAATAATCATGACATTTGTATATTGGAAATGCATTCTTTGGAACGATGAAAAATAAAATGTTGTATGCACCTCAGGCATTACTCAATATTTAACCCTCGGGCGACTTACAATCCCTCGGGCCGGAGGCCCTCGGGCTCTGTCGCCCTCGGCATAAATATCGCCTTAATGCCCTTGATGCATAAATAACTATTATTTTTCATTATTATGTCATATGAGATATATAAAGCAGTCTATGACGCCCGAGGGCATAATGGATTATCATCTCATTGTGCCCTCAAACGGCCTGTCAAATATATTGATGGATATATATTATGTAATAAAAAAGATGCTACTTGGATCGTATGAAACACTTTAATGTTGGTCAAACAATAACCATTACATTTGTATATTGGAAATGAAATATTTGGAACGATAAAAAATAAAATTTTGTATGCACCTCAGGCATTACTCGATATTTAACCCTCGGGTGACTTACAATCCCTCGGGCAGGAGGCCCTTGGGGTCTGTCGCCCTCGGCATAAATATCTCCTTAATGGCCTTGATACTTAAATAACTATATCTTTACTACATAATAAATTAACGGTACATTCTTCTGTTTGAAAATATACAATCCCTTCTAATGCTACGTAAAATGTTAAGCCAAACTAAGGAATGGTATCACTGAAATTAAATGCAATTTTTCACTAAAGCAAAATAACGTAAATCCTTTCCTGGGATTCGATTCTTATTCATAAATATAATACAAATCTGCTCATCCACATAATTCTCATGGGTCGATTCCTTTAAGAATATCAAATTTACTTCAAACCAAAATCAATATGCAAACTCACATATGACTCGCAATTCGTTGCGAACCCGAATATTAAGAGGTCGCGGTAGGTACTTAATATGTTTTTTCACTCCAAAGTTGTTAAAAGCTCGCCCTCCTAATCGTAACTTCTCTAGGAATTCATATTCCGCGTACCCAACGTAGTACTTAACGACTCCAAGATGCCCATCTCCATTAATCGTCTACCAATACGGTAAGCATTGATGAATATAGCATGCATAATAGCACAATAAATGTACTTGAATACCATTCTTCGATTACATTTATTATAAAAGTATTTGTATCCGATATTCAACTATTTTTGTCAACTTTGCACTGAACTACATAAAACTTTGAATATATTTATATCCATAAACTAAGAGGTTTTTGTAGGTTTCTAGTAACTTCTCCTCTCCCAAATGTGATAATTAAACAAAACAGAACATATTACGAACAGTAAAGCAAGAGGAACGCAACTGTAACTTGGGTAAGGTAACGAAAGCACGCAATGCTGAAAAGCATTAGCTACACGAAGCCACATTAAAAGCGGAAGAATCGCAATTTATGGCAAAGAGATAGCAAATACCTACCTATAGACAAATTTCCTTCGTAGTCGTCTAAAAACTGATGTACGGAAGAAAGAAAGAGTCATTGCACCGAGAAAGTTTTGCTTTTATTGCGACTGCAATTTACAAATGGATTGTCAACCGCATTACATTTGTTATTCTTCTGATCTTAAAAGATAAACAGACGGGGGTCATAAATTTGTACGTGTTTCGTATCAAACCATCCAGAAAAGCGTACAAGGGATGGAGAAAGTCGCGTTTTTTCTAAGACTCTACCTCGCCAGCTCTCTTCATTTACTAGATAACGTGGAGTGAGGAAAGCTTTCCTAAAGTTTTTCATTTTTCCGTAAAACAAATTGTTGACAGACCAACGTGAAATACGGTTTCCAGATTAAGTTGTAAAAATAGTAATTAAAACGACTTAGCTACACGATAAACTTGTGGGCTATGTTCCCCAATGGAGCTTTTACTCTCCGTGGGTTTCTACGCGTTTTATAATGACCTGAATAATCTGGTCGTTAAGAAAGTAGGTGATGGTAATTCAGTGTACTTCTATTAAGTTCTTTTAGCATAGTTGATGTACAAATGAATTTAGTATTGACTTATTACGTGTATGCGCATTGTACACCAAATGCCTCACATATAATTTTGCATTTCGTATACGCTTCTGGAAAAGAGGGGTTCGTAATATGTAGATTACTGTTTTTCATATTTAATGTATCAAATTTATGGTTTTTGCTAAATAAATGAGGATTCCTATTTTATGTGCCATAAAAAGTGGCAACTTTCTGACAAAAATACGTGGGCGGTTAATGCGAAAATGGTCCGATCAATAATTTTATGGCAATGTTTGAAACTAGCGAAACGCTTTAGCGTCGAGTATATCTAAAGTTATAATCCTATAATTGCATATCCTGAAATGTAAGTGATGTTCGCTGAAGTGCTGGTCTTAATTACGAAGTATCAGGAATTGTTCGTCTAAAATATGAATATATCTTTGTGTAAAAGAAAATGACAGACAAAGACAATGGCGGTATATGCATTTACAAAAAAAAAAGATTTCTATATCTGCAGTCTAAACAATATTAATCTTGATCAGAGGTTCACAATGAATGCTCGCTGAAACCTTGTTCCAGATTTTTTATTCATAATAGGTACACAAATGACTAACGGAAGTGCATGGAAACTTGACAGATTACGACATTTTTAATGCGAACAAGATGTGGTCATTATTTTGTCGGGGTAAAAGCGCAACCTACGTCCATTGGGCGATCTCTTTGGTATACACGAAATGTGATTTATAATGAAAGTCGAGAGGATGAGAGATAACAAAAACGCGACTCATCCTTCTACAAGCGGGCATGTATCTTAAAAAGTAAATTCAAGAACATTTTGTGATGAAAAAATAAAACGGACTGCGTAAGTAGCATTTGTTTCAGACACAAAGAGTATGTAGACACTGTTGAAGAATAGGAACAGAGGGAAATAAAAAAGGCGAAAGCACGTGTTGCCGACGATGTAAGCAGATCTTAGTTATATCGAAAGAGCGGTATTTTAGGAAAAATGAATGGAAATGAAAAAAGAAAAAGGTTTTAAATAAGCGAACCGGACGTTAATCGAGAACTTTTGGTCAATCTTGTTTGTCGGGCGTTATTTGTTGCAAAACTGTTGTCCGCCAATACTACAATAATTGTAATTACAACGAAGTCAGTATTGTCTTAATCGATTAAATCAAAGGAATCAATTTTAGTGGGTCTGTTTGTTGAAAAGCGCAATTATGACCGAATGATAACTGATATGGATTATGAGCGAGCTACAAAAAGCGAGTTCATGCTTTCTGCCCGTCCGTCTGTGTGATAACGCCCGAACGATTGCGAATTTTTCAATTCTCTAGATAGTAATAACACATGTATTAATTAGTGATGTGAAATTGCACGTTTTTTTTTAAAGTGCGTAATCTTACGTGTAAAATTACCAATTGGCTATGTGTCTTATGGTATTTTATGTAATTTATGTAACCTTTTTTTTAAACCGTAATTTTACAGTAAAATTACCAGTAATCTATGTTTTTTACGTAATTTACAAATGTTTTTTTGTAAAATTGCCTGTCATTTATGTTTTTTTTTAAATATGCCATCAGCCTTTTTGAATTTTGTGAGTGTTTGAAAACAAAAACACTTGTTAAATAATTATATATTTTGGTGTGTTAAATAAAATACCCAAACAGTAGGTATTTCGCCATCACACGTCGTTTGGAGGAAGAAGTTCCGGATTGCGAATTAGATGCTGTATCATCTTCATTAAACCAAACTAGATTCATCGGTGAATCGTTTACGTTGGTAGTAGCGTTGATGGTCTGTGGTAGTACCGATCAAAATGTATCAAATAGGTATTACATTTATGTAAATTTACAAAAATTACGGTTTTTTAAATAAAGAACGTAAGTTACGTAACTTTCATAAAAGGCATAAATTACATAAAAAAAACAATCTCCTGTAAGTTACGCGTAATGTAACAGTTTTTTATGTAACTTACAAATCGTTATTTTACAATCCACATCACTAGTATTAAAACAGGAAACTCGCTACTATTTGCATTTGCGTAAGGCGAGACACGCGAAAGAGCGCCATCTACACGGCCCGGTGTGGAACAATAAAAAAATAAAGAGTAAATTAATAATACTACCAAGGTTATTTAATATCTAAGATATGTGTTACTAAATACCAATTTATCCATAACAATAATAACGCGCGTAGATCCACCAACAAAGTTCAAACTAAGTATGGCGGCTTAGTGTTGACACTCCCTACTCACTACTCGTCAACCCGAAGGGATCTTGTCGCTCGTTATCTATGTTGGTGTCGCTTATTTAACTTAAGGTAATTAAAACTTTATTTAAATTTAATTTGTTCAATCGATCGCTTGTTACTTGATGTGTTTAATCTGGCCCTGAGTGTCATTCTTTCTGTCAGCTGATTGTGTTGATTTATGTTTCATTAAACGTTTATTTATTAAAAAAAGCAAAGCTGGTTTTAGCGACCGTTTGCCATTGCACATTAATACAATGTACGTAATACTCCTGGTATATTTTAAATTTAAAATGCATATATTTTACACTTTGTGTGCCTTAAACGTCCATATCACATCCAAAATATGTATATTTATAGAATATCCAAAATACTCAAATCCATTAATGAATGTACATGGTATTGTTGTGTAAACTAAGTCACTCAGATGTTATTTTGACCTTAGCATCAGCAGTAATAATGGGGTTGTTTAAGAATAAACAAAGTGCATTTTTTACTTGAATTTGGTACGCAGTATTTGTTTTTCCTTTTAGAAATGTTTGTGTACGCGTAATTTTTTGTTTTAATTATAATGGTTCAATTTAAATTAACATTACTTTACTAATTGACTAGCAAAATGCTAAACTTTCCAACACTGGGTCTTGTAAATGAATGGCTGCTTTGATTTTGGAATTGAAACACCAGTCATTCGCAAATTACTTGATGCAACAGTAAACGTAAATGTAACTTAAATAGTATATTAAGTGTAAAATGAAGTCTTAAGAACGCGTAACGGGTTTAAAGGCAAGACGCGTGGCGAAGTGCCTGTAAACGTTGCTAGTGCTTAAAAGAGCAATTATACAAGTGTTTCTTATAGTATTTTGTTATTATACTTGCAATATAATTTAAAAATAAGGGAAATATAACAAAATCATGACGTTATACTAGAATACATGTCTAATTAAGTGAGATGCTTATTCGTAACTCGATGATTGCTATGGAAATGTCACTTAGCCGTCTTTGTAAATAAAACGAATCCGTTTAAAAAAGATAATGCATCGTCCATTCAGTGGCTTGTTGCAGAAACAGTAACAAAGTGGTACCTGCAAAATCCAGTAGAGCATATTATGAAGAATAGGAAAAGTTGTTGTGATGGCGGAATAAGAATGATGGCCTCTATTGAATCTAATTGTAATTGGCGGTGTTTTTTAAACATTCATTGAAGGAGCTTATTTTATGGTGGAAATGGCGTTTCTTTAAAATACGGAAGACAACGAGCAGACCGTTTAAGAGCGTGTATATTTCTTTACGCAAAATTTTTCGGGCAGTTTGTCTATTTATGTGAAAACGTAATTCGTAGTAACAGTTCGTGGAAATTTGTTTAAGTCACCCAAGCAGTTGGTGCATAGTGAAGCCTTTCAACAAGGTTTGCCATTTATTAGTACAAGTGTTACACCATCAGAAAACTCATAAAATCTAATTCAATAAGCCAATTTGTCATCAAGAAGACGCGAGTTTTCCTGAAGCTACGAGGGAGCGTTTATGTCAGTTTTAGTTCGTTCGAATACCTATCGCAAATTTCTTACAACCAGATTGCTTGGATTATTTAGTGGCTGTCAGTAATTAAGATTGCTTCATTTAATTGCTTGTCGAACGCCTGCGTGCGGAATATGTGTAAAAACGGGCTCTACAAACCTCTCTTTCTGAACAGCGTCTTGTTTAATTTTGTTATTTTTGGTTGGCGGAATACATTTTTGTCTTTGTCATTTAAACTATGTGTTTAATCGAACCAAAAGTACGTCCCAGATAGAATTTTCATGTCAGATTTTTCTACTCGTGTCCCATAATTGTTACGTATTAATGAACATTTCTGCAGTTGATTCTCTGGAAGGCTACCGAATTCCCTAAATTATTAATTTTAAGTCAATATTGAGATTTTTCATTATAGTAAATGCCGGACTCTCGTTTGAAATCAACAAAAAGATTAAGACGAGCCTCTCTCATACTGGAAGATTCCGTCGTATCGCCCAAATCCAGAGATCCTAACTATAGTCATCTTGAACGTAAAGCTTTTCTTTGTAAACGTTAATGTAGATTTTGAGTCAAGTACGAAATTGTCAGAAACGTTAATTAAATTTTTCTTGCGGTCACGATCACTGATTGCTTGAAAGAAAGGTGTTTGTGTATGTCTTCCGCTTAATGGATATTAAGTACCTATAGTCACCATTGCATAGTACGTGTTACTTAAATATACAATATATACTATTGTATGCCCATACTAAATCAATGTGATAAATATGCATAACATGCAAATATTGTAACTGAGTTGTTGGATAATATGCAAATTAAAAAATATGTAGCGGCGATGTCTAAAGTAACATGGGTCTCCAGCGCAACACGTCAAATTATCAACACAAACTCGTGCATAATTTTTCTACAAATGCTTTGCATAATGACAGCTTAGGTCAGTAGAAAATCACGGAACTAATTCCAATTGCAGTTCCATAAACAAGCGCTAGAGAAATAATCCTGCAAGAACGTTCACTTTTTAGTTGTATTGCTGCCAATAATAATAATATCTCTTGGTGCGTTCAATTCGGACATTTTTCCTTTAAAAGTCTCCATTCGATTAACTTTTATATCCGGGGAGATGAATGTTTCCTCGAAAAAATTGCTCTAATAAATCTCCCCATCAACTAATTTATTGGGATTGTGCAGAAATATGAAATCTGCTCCAAGTTATTCAGGTCGGCGTTCACAATATATACGATTCCAATCAGTACAAACGAAGGTTATGCTACTGGAGTATAAAATGAATCTCTTCCAAATTAATATGTCGGGGATACAGTCGCGCTAATTCTTTCTTTCTTTCAGCAAATGGAGCGTACTTTTCAATGTCCAACGTTGTCATGAATCTGCCAGGCGACAAATCGCATTATCCGCCCACAGATCACTCCATATTGACGTTGTACGCTCTAAGAGACGGCGAACATTACCACAGCAGAACAGAGCACTTCGTGTACTCTCTGAACACGAATGGGGAACCAGTGGCGCAAGTTTTTCGGCCGACGGGAGATATCATGTTCAAGAAGGTTTTCTTTGAGAAAGGTAAGAAGCTTACGTTTTTCTAAGTAGACTCATGAACTGGTATTTACGGGACTATTAACTATACAATATTTTGAGTGAAATAACAAGGTTTCTGTTTGATTTACAATGTACCTAACAACTGAAGATTCAGAAGGATAACGAGGATAATTGGGGTGTAAATTTTTTTACAATGAATTGATTTGGCTAGGTTTGCAGCAAAAGTAAAATTTAATAATACTAACAAGACTCTTAACTATAAGAATAAAGGCATCCTTAGTTGAGACTAATTTTAGTGGTAACGAAGTCCCGTTGCAAGTGGAACTAGGAATTTATAATACTTACTTGTTTTGTTGTGAAGTTAGAGATTTTGAGATTCTAAGTGTAGAACAATTAGGCATTATATATCATAAAAGGTTTACAGCTTGTCGATATTTCACAATAAAGAATTTGATTAGTGGAATGTATCCGTAAACCGTGGTGACTCTTATTGGATTTGAAAGGCGGGAATTAAGCCAACGAATCAGCGATTAAAGATGTCCGTCTGAGTTAACAAGTCGCCATTTTGTAGGCGTTAATAAGTTAAAAGAATATAAGAAAGGAAACAATTTTTGGAGGCATTCGTTAGCGGTCCACGGAAGTATCAACCCTCTCGGTCACAATTAAATTTTTTTTAATTCACTTCTGCACCCTCAGACCGTCAGGTTTAGAGATTGTGTTACGGTTCAATCCGCAAGAAAGATCGCGAAAATCTGTCGGGTAATTTAATTACTTACGAAAAATTGCAGAAAAGTATTTCGTAGTTTCTTCGTTATATCATTTGGTGCAGAGTCCGTCAGGGGCGAAGATCCGTAGGTATATGTTTCGGACATAATAAACAAATGTACCCTCGAAAGTTAGAGCGAGCATATGCTATTTGCATGCGAGTAACGCAAATTGTACAGGTGGTAAAGAGCTCAAAGTGAAGTAAGTGAATGCATCATTACACCACAAAGGTATTTATTGTTTAATTAGAACACAAATTCTCATTGTGTAATAAGCCTATTTATCGTCGTGTAAATAAAAAAAAAGCCATGCCGGGTTAAGGACAGAGTGACAGAATGCATCGAAGTATTTTTTGTCTTTCGACAAACGAACTATTGTAGAACAAGTCTGCATTATGTTTCGTCGTCGGTGGTGAACGATAGGGGATTGAATTTTTCGAGCAAGAAGAAAAAATTAAAGAAGGCAAAGTTTGAAATTAATTTTCCGGAATTAGAAAGGGAGAATTAGTGAACTTTCGTATCAAAGCCGGGAATCGGAATAAAAGAGAGATTCATATCCGCAATAAGAAGTGTTATCAGTTAAATCATGAAAAGGGTGCCTATTTCAATTTGTGGTACGATCTTGAAGTCATGATGATTTGTAATACGTTTCTTTCACTGTTCACAGAAGATTAATAGTATTACTTCTAGGACCATTTCCAAGAAGTAGATCTTTACAAGATTGCAAAGACTGCTCTTTAAATATTATGCTAAATGTAAACAAGGTTACAGAACCTATGAAAAAATTCGTAAACGCTAAACAGAACTAAACTCAAGCGATCCATTTGAAATGCTCTAACAATATTTACAATGGAAATTATAGGTAACTTAAATAAACGAGATATTACTGGAAAGTTCGTTTCGTCCGAGGTTTCGTCTTTGAGAAACCATCATCAGCTTCATATTTTTATATAAACCGAAAAAACAAGTACATACTGTATAGTACTCTATGCATTCTTTATTACGAATACAATGATGTATGACACAATATTAGTTATTAGGTATGCCATTTACAAGAATCATTAGTGAATTATTTTGACATTTTGTCCACGCCTACTACACCAAAATGTTAACAATTTAATATTAAGCGTTTTTTTATTTAAATTGTTTAAATTAATTAACAATTTTTAACATTTTGGTATAGTAGGGTAGGCGTCGACAAAATGTCAAAATAATTTATTGACGGTCCTTTAAATGACAAAACAAAGAATCATATGTGTCATACATCGTTGTATTGACACATATTGGACAGACGGACTCGAGCGCCACCAGTAGGTTGCGGAAACAATCTTGCCTCTGGTAAAGGTACGGTGCGGTGGGTACGACATCGGTTGCCTCAGGTAAAACAGTTGAAGGAACGGTACTCCAGGATTCGGCAGTCCAGCAATTAACTGTGGCCACTGGCGAATAAAATCTAAAAGCAAAATTAAGGCCACACAGACAAATGGTGGAGGTCACGGATTAATGAATCTGAAAGCAAAACTAAAGCACACACAAAATTCACGATTGGATCAGAGGTCTCTACGGGAGGTTAAATGGGGAATAACGAACCAATCATTTCCCCCCTTTTTTAAATTAACACACTACTAAATGCAAGGTTGATTCCCAAACGAAATGGTAGGTGTTTAGTATCACTGGTTTTGTAATTTTTTTACCCCCATTTTGAACAATCATTTCTACACCCATTGAATTTATCCCATCGAATCTTGCAACTTTTATTTGAAACTTTTTTCGATTTCACTTTTTTCCAATTATCTACGAGCGATTTATTTTTTCAAAATATAGCATCGGAATATCCGTTAGGATAAAAAAATATACAACTTTGTCAATTTAACCGAATCTGTAAGTATAATAATAAAAAAGGTAGCCATGTTATCCTACTCAATTTAAGACACCCTACATATTGTATAGTTATAGTTCTCTTAATAGGTTAGTGACTTCGCTACCCTCCTTAAGTGTGTGGAAACTCGACTTGTACGTCCATACAACCCGCAGTCCCGGTAACATCTGTGTCACGGGTAGCGACCAGCAAGTTCTCTTGGTACAAGTAAAACACTCCACGGTTAATCTACAGGTGGTTGACTTAACTTCGCTCGCAGCTCAACTTAAATTTCACACAAAAATAAAATCACCCTACAGTAATTTCCATAGTTTTGACCATTCTACCCAAATAACCAAATTCCGACTACTTTACTTTTTAGGATTGACACCCATCGCGTGACTCAAACCTTTTCACACAATAAACTAATTTTACACAACCAATCAGATCGCTTGACGTCCATAAATCAGGTCAATGTAGCGTATCTTCCCGCTTAATCGGCGATTCTAATACGAAGCAGCAGCCTAATCAGACCGTATCCCACGACTAACCGGCACCTTACATTTTCAAACGCATTTAAAAAGCCAGGACCGTATTCTAGGAGCACTGGCCCACGTAACACAACCAAAAATTAAGGAAATCAAAATCTTCTCACTCTATAAACACACTTCGCGCTCCAAAAATCCTCAGCGCTAGACTTGCGGTTGCTGTTTAGGTAGGGTTATTTTTTGCACATGCACGGGTAATGGATACAAGAACCACCACCAGAAATCATTATAATTCCCCAAAAAATGTAATTCAACGGGTTCCCGTTACAATACTAGACTATAAAAAAGCTAAAAGTCGTTAAAATGAAATTATGTCCTATAAATGATATCTATAATTGACAGCTTATGATACATCCGCGCATAAAATCCATTTATATTCTAAAGTGTTTCGGCTAGCACAAATACGCCTCTCTGTTTAACAATTATTTAAAAATTTCCCTATTTTAGAAAATAACTGTATTTATAGTAATATAACACAGTCTCACATGTAGGACATCTCTTTCTCTCCAGCGACCGCAATATAAAATTTGATCACTCTCATTAAGCTGCATACTGACGTTTTAGTGTAGAAACGCGAGTCTTTAAAGTCCAAGATAATTATAACCGCATACACTCTACGCCTTTAATGCGCAACATGTCTCTCCGCAGCGCCAATACAGAGAAGAACAAATGAAACAGAAGCATTAAGAGATGTGAATCACGTAATAGCAAGAAACACACAATAGTAATTGACAATTTAATGGAATCGGACGAAGCTTTTTCTCGAGAAGAAATTTACAGCAATTGCAATGGGGCGGAAACAGGTAAAACCTCGACATTATCTACTTCAGAAATTATTACTCTTATCTCCTCGGGGGGTTTAAGCCTTTACTCCCGAACGAAAGATATTCACCATTTGATATATCCAAGCTGTTTAATCACATCCCAGTTTCCCAAACGTAACATAAATTTTCATTTTCACGCTCGCCGACTTAGCTAAAACGTCAAAAGTTTCTTAGGCACTTTGACGAAATTTAATCAGTGCGTTTGTGTAGTAAAAAGATGCAAATATTTTAAATCGCCGGACCTTCCTGCATTTACTTCCTTGGGGGTGAATCAAGTATGCGAAAATAACTGTCAATCCTTCTAAGTGCCGCTTTCACTTTAACTACATTTATCTCCATAAAACTCCAGCATTAGTCATTTCTCCAAAAGATTTCTTATTACATTGTAGTTGCAATGCGATAAATTGTTAGATGGGGCGAGATTGATGAGAAGATTCGAATCAACAAGCCGTATTGGGATTGCATTCGTATGTGGAAGAATAATACAATTTTCTAAAGAGAGATTTCATTAAAAGTTTTCAATCGTTTAACAGTTCGTGAAAAACAAGAATTCGTTTTATGCTTCTGCTCACTTTGTTCTGCCGTAGTTTGGAAAGGAAATGGCAGTTAAGCTTTTACGGGAGAAAGCGTTCATTCAAAACGATAAATAAAAGTATCATTGGGTGAAAATTTCCAGCTTAGTCTCTCTCTAGTTATAGATTTTTATCAAACCAAGAATCCTATTAACACCATTAGCATGTAATAAAGTTATGTATACTGAAATGTACTTGCTTTTAATGCCATCAATCAAGAGATAAACCCTAAATATGCAAGTCGTTAAGGAAAGCGACGTCTTAAATGAGGATGGTATTTGTAGTAAACTTTTAACTCACCATGACTATTGAAATTGGGTACCTATAATTGTCCATTGTGGTTTTCACCAGTTCGCCAAGTGTAACGGGAGCCCTCTATCACACTTTACTTAATTCGAATTTTGTTATTTTTCGAATTAGGTGATACAAGTTTCTTCAACATCTTGTGGTTGTATTTTTGTGGGCGAATGGTTTTTGAGTACGGTCTTGTAGAGCTAACTGCGTGTGAAAGTTGGCGGCGACAGAAACTCGCGACTTAAGATGAAATTAACTAGAATTACGTGACGATCCTGCTGAGCTAGATCCGCTCGTTATCTGCTCTATTCTATTCACAGGAGAATCCGGGGAGTGGTTTTATCCTTCATGGTACTCTAATGAAAGGTCTCAACGAAAGGAATTAATTTCTACCAACCATAGCCCTCCTCCTCGACCTCTTATCGTGATCGGGTATATTCCCTTATACCTCAAGAACAAGAACGGATTGTCGGAAAAGAGTACTCACAAAGGACAAAGGACGTCTGCAAGAAATATATCCATTGGTGATAAATAAAAGCTATTTCGGTTTAAAAAAATGCGCTTATCTGCACAAGAGTTGTGCACAATTTATACTTGTTTTCATTACCAGCAGATATGCCACATTCAGACGTCCCAATCGCCCTATGTAAGTACCCTCCTTCGTATATTCCCACTTAAAAGTTCCATTTTCCTTTTGTGGGTACACCGTCCACCGACAGTCCATTGTCGAGATACTCGCTTTTCACATTTTCGCCCTATCAAGGGATCTGTCTCATCCGACCTTACATTATCTCTTTGAGGATACCCCTCTTGAGACACACTGCTCTTGACACTGATCCTACCGACAGCTACCTCTAGTCCAGACCTTCCACTTTTCCATTGAGAGTACCCCTTGTAGCAGTTTCCAAGGTATCCGCATCTGAAGTTTTGACAAATTCATCTCGATGACTACAACAGTAAAGAACCATACATTTTACATTATGGGTGTATTATACTATCGAATTATCCTCCCTCGAAAGTCGAATGTGTATTGTAAAGAATCCGATTAGAATAAAAAACAGTGCAGCTACAGGTAAATGCATTCATTACGAATTTATCTGACCTGACTGACCTATAAAATAGATACTTATTCTATCAATACCTAAACTACAATATTAATAAGTCTAGAATTCAACAGGTAGGCAATGAAAAATAAGCTAGACGAAATGGTTTCAGTTGATGACTTGTGCCTTGCGCTAAATAAATTTTTAATATTAAGGCGTGTGGGTGTTTTAAGGAAAATCGATACAGAGGGTTTCTTACTAATGGTGCAATATACCCAACTTGCTGTAAATGTTTCTTATCGAAATTGCATTTTTGTTTATGGGTATAAATCATTACAAGAACGCAGACTTTACAGCATACGTTACTTATGTTATAGGTGAATTTCAAATTGTAGTTTTGTGTGTGGAAATTTCGATTAAGAAAAGCTTTAGGGACACGGTTTATGGTTTAAGTAAAAGCATCAGGGTTGTTCGAGAGGACGGAAATCCGTTATTCATATTCATCTTTTACGATACCTGTCTTTCAGTGTACAAACGTAGATATATCAAACGCTGGAAAATTGCCTAGAAGGTAAAGGTAAAATGTAAACTTCATGTAAATAACAGATTAACAGAGTTCCTCGTATACGGAGGAGAGGCAAGAAAAAACTCAAGTTAATGAAGCGGTTCGTTATCGGGTAACACTTAGTGCAAAAACGTCCATTCCGAAACTGTTCACCTTGTTTTTTTTTCAAATCCAGAAACAGATCCATTACAATTTTTCAATTTACCTTATGCTTATATGGAAATGAGGAAATAGCTGTAGTCTTAAGAGCTTATTCAAGATATGCTTTTGTTTTTTTTTAAAGTTTACTAGATATGATTGAAAAACAGATTTAGTGATTTTTCATTTAACTGTTGTAGAATCGTTAGTATTAGAAATACAGAAATATGCAAAGAACAAAAATTTTAGATTTTTTTCCGCTTAATAAGATACACTTATTAATTTCCATTCTTCTTTGATAATTTTCGAGTTATAACGCAAACTTATATTTTTTTAAATGATAATCATAGTTGGCTGTGACATTTTTAAAAAGTGCATTTTTTTCTGTTTACAATGATATAAGGTTCATTGTACTTGCTTTGACAAATAAACATGATACAGAACTATTTGTATTATTAAGAGTAGGTAGTAAAAACCAGATATTGTCTTTCGTTTTGCTTCGTAATAGTCTACATATTTCCGTATTAGTTTGCAACTTCTTAACGTTCTAGTTCCAAAATAAATATTTGAATATATTGACAAACGAAAGTCGAATTCCGTTCTACTTCACATTTTTTTTCTATATTGATTTATTTCCTACAAATACAGAAAATACAACCCCTATTTCTAGACCACGTTTTAGTTCTAATTTTCCACATACATAACTTCAACCAACAATACACTCAATGTTGAACAAAAAGACTTTTCGATCAACATTGGCGCGATCCTAGTCCGGAAATCGCTCGCATCTTAAGAAAAACATAGATTGTAGATCGACACAAGGTGTGCTGTGACCGGCATTCTTTCCTGGCACTGACACTTTTTACTGTTATATTACTGCCCTAAAATGACAATTTGCTTAAGGAGCATTTAATTTACCTCGTAACGGGAAAATTGTGCGCGTTAAACGTACGCTTTCAATGCAAGTCCAACAACGTCTTAAACCGCACTAAGTAAAATCCCGTCTTTCTCTCTCCGCTACAAAGTTAAATTTCATTCAGCCAAAACACATTCTCTCTATTCTAAATTTAAGCTTACAACATATGATAGGTACGTCTACAAAATTTAATATACATTATATACAGTTAATTACAAAATTTTATTCCTTTACTCCCAGGCCAAAAAGAATAATGTGTAAATGCCAATATTCACCCCATTACATGGTCTTGTGATCCATAATGTAATGATCTTGATTTTTAAGGTATACATTTATTACAAAAAAATTAAACTTAAACAAAATTCATTTTATGAACTGCTGCATTTTATGGGGCCAATCCTACGGGGGCGAAATTACCGGGGGCGAATCTTCCAGGGTCGAATTTGTCGGGGGTGAATTTACTTGGAGGCGAGTTTCCTTGAGGGCGAATAATTCGGGAGCAAATATTCCGGGGGCGAATTTTCGGATCGAATTTTTGCCCTACGGCAAATATGGCCCTACTCCAATTCAGACCCACGAACGATTTACGTTTTTTCCCCGAATACTAAACTTTGCACGGAAGATTTTTCCCCTTCCAATTTTAGCTGCTTGCGTGTATCGATCTCTCGCACGAATAACACTTATATTAAACACTATAATTTTGCAATATGTATACATTTAGGTGACCGCTAAACTTGGCAGCAAAATCAACACGTTCTTGCAACCGATATCAAGCTGAATCTCCTCTCTTTCCCCTTCCACTTTCCTTTATATCGTTTCCCCGTAGAAAACCGAAATGGACCAAACGCAATTGTCACAACCAAGCCCGTTGTGAGCCAATAATCTGAGATGTATTTCATTCGTCGACATCCGTCTCCGAACGGTTCTGCGCAACCTCGCAGCTTTACGCAGCCTCCGTTATCGCGGCAACAGCGCAGGCTTTTCTTAAGACGCGCATGCTTTATCGCGTTCACCTTTCGTATGAAGCGGTACATAATATGTATGTAAATTTTCTTATGGTTAGATAGATTATTAGCTCGGTGCACTTAGAATTCTCGCGCCGTTTTGACTTGGCGTTTCCACGCCCCTAACATAACCTACCGTCGCTAGCCCCACCGTAGTTTTCACGCTGACCGCCTAAGGGTACGAACAGAGTGGAGGCAGGTTTCTCGCTTACCTGTTACCAGCGCCGACTCGCGCTTCTCGCTTTGGAAATCTTATAATGTTTTCAAATTAGCGTGTACGGAGTGAAAGCAGGTTAAAACTTGTCGGCGCCGGTCGCCTGCGTCCACGCTTTTGTCGGAATAAAAATTTAGTTTTTTCTGCCGATTTTTGCGCGAGTTTTGGATAAGGAATGCGAAGCTACGTACGTCTAAGGAAAACCCTCTGTAAAACCCCCAGACAGAGCAGTCGGTAGCGGGAATCGAACCCCCAACCTCCCCAATAGGAGTCGGCAACGCAACCCTGCGCCACCGGCTTCGCTTTTTCTCGCTTTTATTGTGTGCAGTCACAGCGCGAGAAACCTACTCCTATCGGCGCGAGACATCGGAAAGCGAGAAACCTGCTTCCACTCTGTTTGTACAATAACGTCCGAAAGGCCTCTCTCGGCTTCATTCCTACTTTTCCCATTTTGTACAAACACGCCTTTAAAATTGTTGCTAATCGTTTCACCTGCCATCTCGTTTATCCAATAGGTGACATCGACTTTCACCAATCCCCTGGTTAGAACACCAATAGTCAGAAACCACGCTGACTAATTTTTTTGCAAGCCTTGGCAGAATCCTCCGCGCAAGCAGTTTTTAGGATGCGTCATGAAACGGATTCAACTTATCAGAAACTGATGCATATAACCCATTAATTATGCCTAATCTACCGCCAGACTGGCACGATCAACTTTCTCACCCGAAAATTTGGAGAAACCTGTTCTATAATGAAAGCACCCTTAATACCTTACAAAACCCGATCTCTAAAACAACACAACCCTAAAGAAACTCAATTCTAAACCCTCAAGATCACTTTTAAAATCGTTCCAACTACCAAAATCTAATTAAAGTTGCGACTGCATCGATGTATCCTAATTAAAATGAAAAATATGAAAAAATAAAATACTAGTAGTGGGCTCCCGTTACAGCAGGTTTTCCAAAAATTATGAATTATTATTATATGAAGTCGGAACGAATTGTAACGCACATAAGTCGGATATTTGAGGCGACAAAAGTGGGCAAAGTTAGCAGAACATCTAAAATACACGATAATTTTAACGTTGGCGAACTTTTATTGTTCTGCTAATTTCGCGGACCCATTGTCCAGTTTGTGATCGTTATAACAAGAACGAACGTCGTGCACGAGTAAGGTAGAAGTTTTAGCTATGACGATTGTTGAACGACAAACTGAGACAAGAAGGCCAAGAATATTCAATTCATACTACGAAGTATTTAACAACAGGGCATAAAGGAACTTGGCCTCTTTGTTAAGAGTCCTGGGTAATCTAACGCTCAATACTTTCCAAGAATATTGCTGCTCCGTATCTTCGAATCTTTCAATCTATTTTTTTCAAAAGCTGATAGATTACTTATTTAATTGAATTTTCAATTTCAGCACATTCCAGAATCAAATTCAAGATATATAATTTTCAGTTTGGTGTTCGTGTTTGCTTTTAATTTAGTATTCCTTCGATATGCTTTCAGATTACCAACCTTCTAATGGCAAGGAACGTTTCTACTTTAAATTATTCTCGAGTTGTTAAGGAAAAGTGTACACCGAAAGTTTAATCTGTCCTTTTAATTCAAGGGTTTGGATTACATAAATTTTATTTATCGAATGCGATTTCATTGCCAAATGGTAGTTTGGCGAATTATTGTAGTAGAATTAGAGAAAGCAATAAATAATTCAGATGAAAAACAGGGAATCAATGATTATAAGTGGCGTTGAAAGTTGTATCGCCTGTCATCGTAAATTATGTACCATATATAAAGAATCCCCAAAAGTCCTAAGTCAACGATTTATGTGTGTAGAATGTTAGATACCTTTTTGACAAATAACATTAATATATCGTAGGTATGAATGATTTCCGAGAATTCTATCTTCCATTTTTGTAATAAACTTGCAAAAGAATTTCTGTCCATAAGATTGTCAGTTTTTTTTTGGAAACAATATTATTTCAATGCTGAATTGTTTAAAATGTCTCTCTACAACTGTCATTTAGTAGGAGACAAGCTCACTCCGAAGAAAATGTAGTGCCTCACTAGACAAGTGTCGAGGACAAAGCGCAGTAACATAAATGATTTCACTAAACAAACCGAGAAGACTTAACGGCAGGTTACAGTTGATACCCACCGACCCCACTGTTTTGAGTATAAAACTGTAATTCGTACGTCACCATTAGGTGGTAATGACTAACAAAATTAGTTTTATACAACCAATCAAATTAACAAAACTCTCTGCATTCCGAATCAACCATGCCATATTCTCCGACTCACTGGCACCCAAAACTTTCAAACGCATTTACGAAGTGTCAGGACCGTATTTAAGGACCACTCGTCCCCGGAGCAAAACAAAAAAATAAAGAAATCTTTATATCTTGCATGACACGAAAGACCGTGCAATCCCCAAAAAAATTCAACTCCAGACCCCAAACTCGGTTTCTAA
>NW_022170738.1:1327876-1355801 GCF_008802855.1 Photinus pyralis
CTGGGTTAACCACACCTTTTGTAATTTTAGGAAAACCCCTCAACAATAACAAAACAACAACAATACGGGATAATGGATAGCGAAAAATTTGAAAAATACAATTGGAGGAGGAGCTATACAAAGCTTCTATTCCCATTTATCAACAATTTTGTAAAAACAAGCTCTATTGAGAAATCTCATCCACTACCTTCATTAATAAGGTGTTTACAACCTCATTATCCTCCCCGATGAATTGTTTTCGGTGGTGTGCTTGCTCTAGAAATGTATGTGACTAATATTAGATTAACTGATAGAGAGAAAATTGAACTGGGAATAGGTTAAGTAAAATCAATACATCCTGTAATGTTAGTGATTGTAGTAGTGGTAGTATATTGAATAGTTTACCGTTTCATATCAAACAATATGTATTAATTTAGCTCAAAGTCCTTCTGGCAGGTGTGTAATAAAGGATAATTTCATTATGTAATACATGAAAGTATTTGTTAATCTGCAGAATATGCCAATGTTTAATGCCGCTAACATTATTTATTTAAAGTATGCGTAGAAAAGGAATAGAGTGTAAGATTTAATACGCACGAGGAACAATCGGTTCATCGCGAGATATACACATGGATAATTGGGAAAAATATCCGTAAAGCGAAGAGAATCCTGATGCACTTCTCGGTTTGGACCTGCGGACCAAACTCCGCAATATGGCGCCTCTACTCAATTGCTCGGATTATAAAAAGACTCGAGAATTTACTTTTAAACGATAATGAGAAAAGAGACACTAGGAAAATATGTTGTATGGTGAATTACAATAATAAAAATAAAAATTTAAGTTTTTCAGTTAATTTATTGTATTCAAATCGCACATCATAACCTTATAGAACAACAATTATTTTTATCAATCCACGATTTCTCGTCGCAGACCCAACATGTTCACGTACACTTTGTCTTTCTTGCGAACGCAAGGACTTTTTCAAACCAAATATACGTCCGAATACTTGGCTCTTCTGCAACCTCATGTTCGTAAATCCACCTAAAATCGTTAGCCTTCATGTCTTCCAAGCAAATATCGTGACCGGATTTGTTATTTGTACTTATATTTTGAACAGCTGCCACTGGACCATGGGGTGTAGCCCTTCGCAAATATGGATTTAAATTTGCTAATTCGAACTACAAATCGCCGACATTAAAACGCATTTTCTTATTGTTGAAGAGCTTGATGTGGTGTAGGCGTCCAGCTTTGTATCGGCCTTCACTTCGATCGGTTTCATCCCGTTGTTCGATGTTTACGATATTGTACTCGCTCGTGATTCGATTCGATTGCATCTATCCATAACATATTTTCCGCGTTAAAAACTAAAACTGCCGGTACCAAAGGGGTTTTTTATACTTCTTTTATAACCTCTCGGCCAGTGGCCGGCTTTTCGTACTGTACGTGGAATAGTGATTAAATGCGTTCTGCATCATTTAATTTGGCGAATGAATTTTGTTATAGAATTCCTTCCCTGCATCGTCTGTAGATTTTTCGGTCTGCGTCTCGTAGATTTTGAAAATACGCCTGTACGGCTTTTGTCACCTCCTCACCCGTTTTAGTCTTCAACCTCGCGTCCATAGATATTTGAAAAAACATCGATAACTACTATATGTATTTATAGCCTTCTTCTCTTTTGCGTAAGGTATAATTGCGGCTTAGTCTGGCTTGCCAAAAGATCACTCGAAGCTTTATGATGGTACGTCTACGAGGGAAGTTTTTTGCGCGCCGCTTTGTGTAACTCGTTCACCACCTGCTGCATCCTCTATTAGTTTATGTAAAGTTTCTTTTGACCGCTTTCAACTCTTCCTTCTAGTAACCGCTACGTAATTGCGAAGACTGTCTACGGGCGCTTTCGCATCTGCATGTATTGTGTGAGGTTACCGCTTATTTATGGCATCGCGGTCGTCCTACTGGATCGGCGAGGTTCAATTAACCGGTTTCCGTTGAGATTTAGTCTTGTTGATAGTAGTGTTGGCAACGTTAGGCGCATCGTGGACGTTCATAGGGTAGACACCAACATAACTTAGTCTCTATTTTCTAACTTTATCGTATCGTCGTAATGGAAAATTGTCCTTTAACAGTTTTCCAATTGAAGCATGCGTTATGAGAACGTCCGAATTAATATCCATGGTGAATGTAGGCAAGAAAGTGGTTTATCTGTTTACCTGTTTATCTGTTTTACCTGTTTATCTGTTTTACCATGTTTTAATCTGTTTACCTGTTTGTCTGTTTACCTGTTTACCTGTTTTTATCTGTTTATCTGTTTACCTGTTTAATATGTTTACCTGTTTATCTGTTTACCTGTTTATTTGTTTATCTGCTTACGCTGTTTTATCAGAAGGCTGTTTTATTTTGAAAGCTGTAGATATACTTGATAGCAGTATTTTCGCAACTGAAAAATAATACACCTTTCAACGGTAGGTTTTATATATGTGATCGAAACCTTTCCTGAAACGGACCGTTTGCACATCCGCCATCTTATTTATAGGGCATTAAGAGAAAGAAGAAAATGTTTACACTTTTATCGCTTTATTTACTAAACAATTACGCCATTGTATAGTTGTATGTATGTAATAACAACGTTTGCCCAATGCACAATGGACTTTTGGATAGGAATGATATAAACAGCTGGCTTCCAATTTAAAGGTTAGATGGCAGGTTCCTCGTGATCCTCGAACGACAATCCTGCGATAAGGTTTTTTTCCGTAATAAAATTCTGCCTTCTCCTTTCCCTTTCAATATATAGCCTGCCATTTGGTGATACTAGCCGGCGAAAGTATAATCGGAAATAAAGTGGGGCGGTGTATGTCCTTCTCCCATTTAAATACCAATGGTGGTTTGTTGCATCAGCCAGATTAGCTTGTCTCTGTAGTTCACATCTAAAACTGCTAACATGAAAATGGAGGTTTGAAACACAATATGTGGCAACTTGGTGCCCCATTAAATACCCGCCAACTCCTTGGCGTAAATGTCGTTTGGGGATGTTTTAAAATCCTTGAACGTCAATAGCAATAACCAACTTTTCTGCTACTGATCACCAAACTGTTTCGAGACCTACGTACTACTGGACTAAGCACTACTGGTACTGCTCGGCCAATAGCTTATATTTCCAACTCGTAACCTTGAAGCGGTGACTGCGAATGATGGCTGTAATGTAACAAATAATTCATTGACTAACAGGCAGACATGCCATTGTTGGCTGTCACGGGTACCTCATATATTCCTCAAAATAATTAGCCCAACGCCTTCCGGCTAGGTAATGAACCAACAGGTCATTTGAACTATTGCGCGGTGTTGCTAAGTAAGAAAGGCCATTAGCGTTAGTCACGGCCGCAATGGGTTACTGTCACATTACTGAATTAATTTTTTTCGTTAAAAAAATGTAAGTAGCCCACGAAAAAGAATTGTTGTACTATAAAGACATGATATATAATCATTAAACAAAATTTTTTCATTTCAAAGGAACTGATTTTGTCACAACAGTAAAGTCCTTTTAAAAGGACGCTAGTAATATAAACTACCAACACACTTTTTAAATGATTTTATTGATTTCGTAAACATGCTAAAGATAATAAACAAAGCTTGGTTTATTATTTATTGTATATGATAATCTTTAAAACATTGTTTTGGGTGGAGGCCAATGTTGCATTTCTCGCATCTAAATTGAACCTTCTTGTGGCATTGACCACATCTTGTTTGCATTTCCTGGTATACTATAACATGGTCTACTCTATCAAAGCGGGAATACGCATGAGCATTGTTTGATGATCGTGGGCGTCCTCTTTTCGGAGGTCTTCTATGTGTTTCTAGGATGTTAGTGGCGATTGCTCTTCTAAAACTTAGCTGATCCATTTTACCTCCTTGAATTCTGTGTAGTTGCCAGGCGTTCTGAATTGACATATCGACAGAGTGAGAGATGAGAGGAAAATACCATTTTTTCCCCCGTATTGAAACTCGATATAGTCCAATATTTTGGTCAGATCGGTCAACTCCGCCCATATTGGAATTATAGCTTTTTATTAGATCTGGTTGGTCAATTTGTATGTTTTTCTTTTCTTTTTGAGAATAGCGCTTCACTTGACGCACTGGTTCGGCAGAACTTGTGTTACTGACAACTGAAACCACATTGTTGTCGTTCCATTTGCAGACGAATAATGTCGAGGTGGGAGATGTGGCATATGCAAATTCAAACTTTCCTCTTGGACCTTTCTTTAAATTATTTGAAGAGGATATGGGACATACGCCTAATCTATTCTCACGAACAGTTCCTGTGCCCCTTATACCCCTTTGTGAAAGAATATCCAATAAAGACAGAGTTGTAAAAAAATTATCAAAGTACAAATGAAACGTCATAAGTGGCTTTGATTTCTGGATAACATCGGTAAAGCGCAAAACTACACCTGGACCTAATCCTAACCCTTTATACGAATTGACATTGTGTTCAGAAAGTGCTCCTTGATATGGTTCGAACCATGTTACATATCCCAATCGTGTTGCCCCAACCCAGAATTTATAACCCCAACGTATGGGTTTCCCGCGTATGAATTGTTTAGTGGGATGGCGACCATAATACGGAATCATAGCTTCATCTACACAATAAGTTTCCTCACTTGGACAAAAATCTCTCATTCAATGAATTGAAAAGTGGTCTGACTTTTGCAAATTTATCGGAGGCATTTAGAAAATTATTATCACAGCAATGAAGATTCTTCATTATATATGTAAACCGATCTCGCGAAATAGCAGTTGCGATCAAATTATTATGACAGTCGTCCGCAATCTCCCAATACATAAAGCGCTTTGGTAGTCTAACGTAACCACTAAGAATTAACGCACCTACAAAACAGTAGATTTCGTCAACAGTAATATCTCCTGGACTATTATTGTATTTTGCGTAATTATTAGTGTGAAAGCATAGGAGATTCATAACTTCTTTATCAAAAAATAATTGAAAAAGTTCCAAGGGAGTATTACTGTGTTCCGGCCCTATCGGTTTGATAAAATGTTGGAAAGTGTGAAGTGTTGCATTTTGGTTCCAAACGAAATTCTTTGCAGTGGTTGCACTTTCACTGCTAGATTCTTCCCGAGGTGCGATATACGTAGATCTACCACACAATATTGATAAAGGTACATCGTCATCATCGGAGTTCAAATCCGTAGCCACTGTTTCACTTGTACCAGTATCACGACACATAATATCAACAGGAGCGCGCAGTTGACTTCCAGGAAGATTACTTATCTGAACAGACTCTTCATCCCCTGAATCTTCGTCAGTATGGTCTTCGTTTGCGGTTTCAGGTGGCAGAAGAACTATATCAACAGGAGTATGATTGTCAGCCTCGTCTACATCTAAATTCTCAACTTCGAGCAAAAGATCATGCAAGCTCAATGGCTTATGCCAATAGCTGAAAAAATAACTTATTAGATACCGATATTACTAGCGTCCTTTTAAAAGAACGGCTTCATAAAGTGCAAATAAGCACAACTAAATTTAGTTAAATTGTTGCTAAAGGCCAGTTCACCACATTACTAATCTTTAATGGACTAGGAGAATGTATAATTTGAATAAAAATAAACGATATAATACCTGTTACGTACCTCCAATTATCCATGGTTCTCTCGAAAAATTTACTCGGTATTAGAACAATGACTCACTGTACACGTGTTGTTGTATTTACAAAGTAGTAAGATTAAAATGGCGCGTAAAGTGTCAACGAAAGAAATTAAATGCAATATTAGTGGTTCCATCTCGTTTCGACGATTTATGAACCGAAAAACAGTGCACTGTTTTGCGTCCTTTTTAAAGGACTATAGTAATATCTGGGTTTAATTTATTTTATCTTTTTTAAATTTTATTTTCTTTTTCTTTTGCAGTTGCTTTTGTTTCTTGTTTGATTTTAACTTGTTGGAAATAATTTCTGGCGAAGTTAATTAAATTTGTTGGCTCCTGCGTTCTTCGAAGCCTCCAAGGAACTAGTGGGGCTCCCGGTTCCCGTCTTTGTAGTTTTCCGGATGCGGGGAACTGTATCCTCTTCTTCCTGCTTCACACTTCCTTCTCTGTTCATACCTTCCTCTTTCTCTCGAATTATTATAACTCCCTCATTAAAATTCCACCAACATTTCTTCAAGTTCTTCTCATGGTAAATATCTTCGATTCTTCTCCAGCTCATCGCTCGCTCAATCTCCCAGTTAACTCCATCTTAAAAAATATTTATACTGTAATCCTAATCATTCATTTTTTGTGTAATTCTAATTCTCTAGTATACTTCTTCATGTTGATTCGGTAAAACTCTTCATTTTCTTCTTCTTCATGTTCGCTAAATATTGGATATTTTGACTTGAAAACTTGTTTCTCTTCGTAGCTGTTTTAATGTTTGTATTTGAACACGCATATGGGTTTTGATTTTTCGGACATTGTGGTAGGAGTATATTGGTTAGTTTCATGTGTGTTTATAAAGTAAATTTTATTTACCTAAAATTAATTCGGGCCCTTTAACGACGAAAAGATAGGTCTTATGCTCTATTACGATTAATTTTATTGATTCAGGCCAAAAGTTCATTTTAAGTCGATGTCCAAATTTGGTAACAGGCCGTTTGGAATTAGGGATTTGATCTCGGACACTATTTTCCCGGAATCAGGAATGTAAGGTTAGAATTAAATCGTTCTGCTGGGGTGGGATGCGGATCAGTACCGAGAAAAATTGTCATTAAAGCGCTAGCTAGGTTTGAAAAGCGTTGTATTTGACCCGAAGTTCTAGGGTCACAGCCTAGGTCACAGCATTATTTATTTTGCTCGCCCAACGTGGGGCATTGCAGTTATTTTTTGGTGAATGGTTCGTACCGATAGTATTCGTGACCTACCGATCACGTTCGAGTACGGTCGCCTGAAACAAACTTATAACATTGTAGCCATATACGGCAACATAAACATTTCCAATGTTAAAACAGATTACCTATAGCGCAACTTAAATTAGTTGGAGAGATTTCTGAAACAAAAGTTACAAAAATGCGATATATAATGCTCGTACAAAAAAAGCAGAAGAAATTGTCAGACAAATGAAACAGCAATGGCTCGTGAGAAAATAGTGTTAATTAAAGCACAACATTCCCGAATGGAAAGAACTTTTCAGCATGAAAATGAACCTCAGTTCTATTTCGATTTTGGGGTCTATTCATGTGCTTTTTTAGAGAGGGAGGGGGTGCATTTATATTAAGCGTGTAATTAGGTACAATTTATCGCAGATTGAGTTTCTAGTTTTCCATTCGAATACAGTTCTGATTAGATTCCTTCTGTTACAATGCGTCTTAATAAAACTAAGGTTAGGGTAAGATACGATGGATTAACCTACATCGCGCCCTCCGCTCCAGCGTAGCTAATTAATTAAGGATTGTCACTTGCGAACCAAAATCCCCTCAAGCAACTTACGTCGATGTCGTAAACTAATCTGTTGAGTATAAAAAGGGGACACGGTTGTAACTATAAAAAGTATATTAAACGCTTTAATGTGCTTTAGGTGGCATGTTGTCCGTCAGTACAAGGGATGTTGAAAGTTTCGAAGGGGGTCTTGCTTTGCGAAGGTTATAACATTATTCGGGTCGCATGCCTTTGCAGAAATGTCTCTGCAATGAACGGTACTTTGATCCTCCTTTATAACCCTACTTCCTCTCCTCCAAAAAGAAATATTCATATTTTACACGCAGATGTTGGAAACGCTCCCAAAAGATAGACCAGATAAGTATTTTTGGCCATTAAACTCTATACCAAAATCGGTACGTTGTGCATCCCCTATCTATTCTATAAAAAAAATATTCGATAAGAATAAAAGTTCATGCGGAATCTTACTCGTACGGAAAAATGCTCATTGTTATTTATTTTCTTTGTGCAATCACAACAATGTCCCAAATCCGAAATTTATGGCTTGTTTCTAAATAAATATACAGTTTTTATCGACCTTTCTACATTGAAATTTATACGCTTTTTCTGTACATACTACCAATGTTGATGAATTGCGAACCTACGCAATTAACGCTTCGATTATAAAACATTGAGCCACGTACAATTCTTGGTTTAGCTTTACTGAAGCAATCAGACGGTGCTTCACAATTTGCATCGAAGTCGTCTTGTTCCAAATTGCACCGCTTTCTAATTCATATAACCCCAACTTGACTTGACTTGACGCTTTATTGTAATCGTGAATCGGTAATGTTTTTTTTTTCTATTATTATTACTCTTATGTCCTCTGTATATTCCAATAGTTATTTGTTTAATCAAAACACCGTTACCTTTATGAAGGGGTGATAACTGCACTTTCTATTGCAACGTGCTCTGATTTTTGTCAGAAATTCAAGTCAGTTTAGAAGCGATTCCTTTTTTAATGTATGATTTGTGGTATTCAATTTTGTAAATAGTATAAGCAAATAAATTTTAGGCGATTCAAAAATAGTGAAAAAGGATATCATAACCTACATTGAACAAAGTCGATATTCCAATATCCAATATTTTTGGTCATATCAAAGTATTTCTTTGCAAATCAATGTAACCAGGTTTACATTTCAGGGTGGGGAAATCCCTGAACGTTTTACTAAATTGTGACTGTTTATGGTAATGTTAAATTTCTTGCCCCATTAATATAACCACGGCTAGCTCAACTTTGCTAAAATTACCGTGATATCTTAGTAAAATGCGCGTATTTGTTTCAATCGAACCCAAAAATTTATTATTATTTATTTTTATTTTATTTATTTATAATTTTATTTGTTAAAATCGATCGATTAGTAACTGAAAACCTTCACTAATGGCTACCAAAATAATTTTACAAAAGATATAGGAAATCGCTCTTTGTGTTGCAATTATGTCACTGAGTGTTGTAACGTTCTTTTGTTACCATTATTGATATTACAAACTTAACATCCGTTTAAGTAACTCTTTCCGATTCTTACTCTCGTTTATGTTCAATATTATGACGCCATCTATGTATTCACTTTGTAAACCCGTTTAGTTAAGATGTAAGTTATTTGTGTAGTAGATTTGTTGTAGCTTTCCTTATACGAATATATTAGTGACCTTTGTTGTTGTATAGAAATTTAGTTATTTGTGCATCCTAAAGTAGGTTTTGTTTAGTTTTATACACCGACTTGTACGGACAATCCATGGTAGAGTCAAAATTTTGCATTTGTTTAGTTAATGTATATTGAATTATTGATTCTGATGAGTATTAACTATGGTTTTAGTATACGATTTACTTAGTATCAGACGTTCGACATTGAAACCGCCCTTCTGAGCTCAAAAGGCCAACCAGAGTTCAAAGTAAGTTTTTTATTTTCGAAGACTCTTAGATATAATGTTTGATTACAAGTGGTTTTCGATACAATCGAATTATAATTACTACTACATTTGTTTGATAATCATTTAAAAATTATAGCTCCACTCATCCTGACTACGAGTTGATCATTTCAGGTCTAGATATTACAGTGATCTATTTGTAGTATTTTGAGATCATTTATTAAATTACCCTCGATTGTGATACTAATTCTTGTTTATATTCCCCCTGCCCATTACTTTACCTTTTTAGGTTATCAATACCAGACCAAGGATCTCTTAGTCAGCCTTATTCCCCTCTTTTGAAATTTACTAAAAACTAAGTGGCGCCTATCGGGTTTGCTATTACTATATTTCACTTTTTCTTCATTTACCACGTGGGAAATTTGTTACGTTACGTACCAGTGTATCCTATATGGAATCGACTACTTGACGGAATGCGGGATTTCTGGAATCACTATTGCTAATAAATTAAGGCAAAATACAAGTAATACTACAGATAAAAGGAGAAGCTGTATTTACTTAACGTGAAATAATTTACGATAGAATCTCAGTCTTGTGGTTTTCTAATGACGACTCCTATAGAAAATCTAATAAATGTAAGATAACGCCGAGACCTACTATACTTCTAATGGCCAATAATTACAGATGACCTTTTCCTTTCTCTACTTCTCAGCTCAATGCGGTACGAAGTTACGAACTAAAAAAATCGGAGCCACATAAAATAGCTAATTGACGTAAAATGGTGCCTACCTCATCGAATTTACTGACGATAAAATTACGACAAACCAATTAGCATATTTCACAGTAAATTAATTTAGCAAAGTTTGACAAAACTAATTAAAATCGGTGAAATACAAACTGAAAATGAAATTGACGTAATTGCGATTAATATTGATGGGACGTTTCGTATAAATTTCACTTTTTTCCTTTTCCAGTTCATAATTCGATTTCATATTCTGCCGTACAAGTACAAATAAAGCGATAATTAATAATTGGCAAATTTCGATCTTTCGATTAATAATTTTATTATTCATTGTGTTAACAATTTCCATTCACGCTATGCAAATGGGGGGACTAATTGAAAATTTCTGCTCACATTTAGATAATCGCCTTATTAGGCCTGAAACGTAGCATTAGTACATTAAATCCGCGGTTTTACAAATTATGCTCTGCCTCCCTATCATGTACTATCCTTTAATGAGATTTAGCTTGACTCTACAAGCTAATCTCATTTCTACGTTTAGAAACCGTGAATTACTACTGTACCGTGTATTTACCGTGTTTCATAAAATTTCGCGTACCTTCGCCGATATAAAACATAAATATTCGAGAACGTCAGTAATCGATTTTCAAAGTAAAATATTCCAACATCTATAAAAAGCTTCGCATTTAAATGGAAAATAAAAGGGTTTCTACGTGGATAACGGTAGATTTTAGATAACATTGGCAAGCAATATACTACCAGTAAAACCGAAGGATGAACTGCAATTCTAAAGATTGTCGTATTTCTTCTCACGCAGTTTGAGTTATTCGGAGGAACGTTTCGCACCGGCAATTAAAAAAAAAAAGATAACGTGAAACGTCCGCTGACCAGAATTCCAATTTACCTTTCTACTACATTAGGGGACTAATTCGTTTTTCCGAAAGCTAATCGCGTACTGCCTGTCCCGTTAATTTTTAACAAATCCTTCGAAATTCCGCTTTTGTAATTTGATACTTAACCTGCAAATCTGAGGGGCAATTTCGTGAAAGAATAAATCTAAATAATCTATACCTTTCGAATGAGGTTATATAAACGTAGTTTGCTTCCAGTGAGACTATAATTTGGAAAAACATGCTTTTTTTCGGCATTTATAAATTTGTAGTTTGTGCTTGTTTTAATGACAACGCCAGGATATTGTATAAACCGTGGCACTGTATGCGACAACTGTATTTTTCCGGAACCGGGAATCGTGTATATTTTTCTTGCAAAATTGCCAAAGTGGAATGCAATTCGATATTTATTTACGGAAATGCAGCGAATTTAATTTACCCTGTGTTCTGTACGTTATACTCTTATTTTCAGATTACAACTTACTTTTAAAGCGAATACATTGAGGTTTCTTTTAGATAACACGTGGAGAAATTTTGTTAATTCGTCGTTTTCTTCAAATATTTTCATTATTTTTTAATTTCGTTTCATTTCATGTAGTATCGTACAGTTTAAGTTACCGTCCTTCTTTTTTTTTAATATTTGTTACTTGCTTAATGTTTTCTAGAAAATTGTAATTATGCTGGTTGGGAAAATCCAGCCAGAATAATTTAGCATTATTATTATTAAAGATTACAAAATAGATCTGGTGAAGTGCACTTGTAAGTAACGTTTCCTGCAGTAGTAAACACCTATGTAAACACATTATTGTGTAAAGTACGTTATGCAGACGTTATGCTGGCTTTAGCACAATTAATAAGGTTGAGCCACCCTTTATGAGAAATTATATTAGTGGGTTTTTACGAATAAACACAAAGTGTTATCGTTGCGTTTGAATTTGTATTTCAGTATTTGTTTTTCCTTTTAGAAATGTGTGTAGATGGGTAATTTCTTATTTTAATTTTATCACTTTCGTAAATTGTTCAATTATATTACTATGTGTGTCAAAGTGACATACAGTTCCGGGGAAACTATTGGCTTGTGTTATTCGCTAACTACGAGTAGAATGGAGCCGAAGAACTCCCGGGAAAATGAATAAGTTCCCATCAACTTGGAAGAATTGAACAAGAAGAAGAACTTTTTATTGTAAAAAAACTAGGTTAAATATTTCTCGTAATTCACCTATTAATTCAACATGTGCTCTTCTTAACCTACTTAATAGAAATATTGACATTAATTATGACCCTTTTCCCACTATCGATATGGCTTTAGATTCCCTTTAGATTCCCTTTATTAGATATGTACTAAATTATATCCAAATCCAAAATCCAAATGCGTCTATATATTTTATAAACTTAAATTTTGTTCTTTTTTCTTATATTATTTCATATTGTGTCCTATAATTGGTGTAAACTGTTGGGCATTAAATCATTAAATAAATAAAAAAAAAATAAATAAGAATGAATTAGGATGTAAAATGGAAATAGAAATAAAAGCGAAAGAAAGCTAAAAATTTTAGAACAGACGAAGGAAGAAGCTTGTACTTACAGTAAACTTATTACTGAACTAAGACAGGAACGGATAAGGCAAAAACTGATAAAACGAAAATACCTAATTTTGTAACAACGGCAGCTTAATATCTTTATTAAATGTTGATCTTGTGTCCATCAAAGATAATCACAAAACAAGATGCAGGGTGCAAGTTGGCAAAATAATAAATTGTAAGGTCAACAATGTTAATAAATAAAATTCAGTAGTAGTTGTAGCCATTACTGTTAGCTATCCGAAAAAAAAGAAATTCGTTATAACAATGAGTTTCAATCTCAGTGTATTTAATCCCGTTTTTTTACCGGAAAAGCGGCTCTCCTACTCGAAAATGTTCCTTCACGTAAATTTTAACACTTGTAAATAACACGCCTAGCTACGAATCAGGCTGCTAAACAGTTTTTTTCCGGCAGTCCATTGCAATTTGTCTATTCGCACACGTATAAAATTGCAGGTAACCTCCAATTTTTCGCAAATTCGAATTTTCTTGGACGTTTCTCTACGACCTACTCGAAATGTAGGAGGTCTCGCCACTAAATAGGTTTTTTGGTCGAAGTTAAACTGCTAATCTTTACAGCGACCCAAATAGGTTAATTCTACTAATTCCGCGTTTTGATTCTTGAAATCGAACCGCGAATCTTCACACTTACGCGAGGGCATTTCGTGCAACCCAGCTAAAAATGCCGACCGCGAAATAATTTTGTCACTCACCTATATATTTACAAGTGGTAGCGACTGGAGTTAAACGAAAACCTTTTGTATTCACGCAAAATATACTAACAATAATAATAAAATAGCGAACTCACATTGGTACTGGCTCGCACTCGTAGCTGCTCTAAGAATTATATTTCCGCGTACGTAACGTAGCTATTTCGCTATTTGAATCTTGTCCAGCAAAAAAACCGAAAAGGGACTTATTTTCTGAATGCAATAACCCTCGACTGGCGTCACCTAACAACCAATAGGCAACCCACAGTTTCGTCAAAACGTGCTCGTCTTTAAACAGAATGGAACGAAACTTTTAGGTCTCAAGACATCCTGGCAACCGCGCTCGCTTTCCCCAATACTTTTCTTGCTATCGCTTGTTATCGACAGATACACTTTCGTGCACGTTGGCTATGAAGCGGTACTGCGGAAATTTCTCTGTGTAACAAATTCAAAATCAAATTTTTGTAACGGCAACGCGATTGAAAATATCTTTTCAAAAGAATTATCTAAACAAAATTTCTTAGTACAGTAGAACCCCGCTAGTCCGAACTAATTGGGACCAGAGTTATTCGAATTAGATTGTTTAGATTAGCAAACATAACAATAAAACGAAATTATGAATTATGCATTGAGAAATAAATAGCTAGTCTCTTACAAAAATGAATAAATTCCTTTGAAACTACAAAATGTGCTTAATTGTAAATAATAACAATCATAAAATCAGAAAGCTCACGTTTTATGGAGAGAATTGTGCATCGGTCACACATTAGTTCGGATTAGCGAGGTAGAGGTTACATTTTCATCATGTTCGTATTAACGAGTAGCGAGGTTAGGATTCGCGAAGTTTATTATATGCTCTGCAATAGTGTCATGCCAGCTTAGGCACAGAATTTAGTTGTCCGTCAGGTTTTTTTTTCTTTATTGTAGTTCTTCTGCTTTGTGAATGGTTCTCTGATAAGACATGTTAGGTACCCAACTCCAACTGGTCTTCTTTTAAAGCAATAGTGCAAAGGAACATCTTACATACGTTTCTTTTTCTCTTCCTACTTACAGATGATAAGGAAATGCACCTTTCCTACTGGAATTTCTTTGAACGGAACTCTTTTTATGATCCTTTTTGAGCTTCCCTTCCCACAGAGTTACAGTAACACATGTACCTACTCTAGTTTTCCAATGGTTTTTATTTTTTTCTTCCATTTTGATGTTCCACAACAGGCTTGATTTTTTTCCTTGCATTCCTTTTTGTCAATTTATTCTTTAGTGTTTTATTGGCTACTTTAGGAAATAATAAGATCGCACAGTTTTACCTCGGTTTTATACTATGCCCTTCCCAACTTTGCAAAAGTGAATTTAAAATTCCTATCCCAGGATGGTACAAAGTTAAATTCTAATCTCAACGGAATTTGGTATTTGAGATCTTATTGCATAAAAGCAGAAACTTCTACTCTTGGTACGAAAATGAAGAAACCAAAATGGATTCATTTTAGTCAGACACACTAACAAGAAAATTAGTGAACTCTACTACTATATTTAACAAAGTAGAAAAAGGCTTTTGGGAAAATTCCCAAGCGAAACATTTTCAGCCATCGGCATCGGTTTATTTGCGTTAAATAAGTTTTAGCCCATCGATCGTCCTAGCTGTAGGTATAGCGTGTAACCAGAAAAGTACGCTAACCGTCTGCTGATCAAGTGATCACCCCCACAAAACGATCTAGAGAAACAAAGCAGCAATTTAACTTTCAGGAGATATCAAGAAATCATTTGACTCGCCCCCTTCCGTTATGCAGTCATTCATTAATTATATAAACTACACTTATTAATTATTAGGGGCTTTAACTCATCAGAGGTCACGCGTATTAGGTTAATCCTAAAAGTAAATAAGCAAGCGTGTCTGATGTTACACAAACATAAATTATGCAATGTTATGTAAACCGTAGTTCAGTGTAAATGAATCACCAGATAATGCAAACGTTGCGATTTAAATTAACTAAATATGGAAACATTAAAACACTAACTTAGTGACTGCTGAAAGGCCAAACCGCAAACCGACACCCTTTTAATCGGTTTAGAAACTTAGTGATGTTTGAAAACTAATTAAATTTAACGTAATTGCTTTAAGCTTGTTATTAGTTAGTGCATGACTTCAAGGAAGTACGTACCGATTCACGGTTACATAAAAAGCTTTACCGATGGTTTATTCGTGAATCAAAATCTTACCAATTACTGACAAAGTTCGCCTCTAGACCTACTATATAAACCCTCTGCCAATTTATACTACCCAATTTGCATGACGGCAAAATTATATGTCTTCAGCGCCCTTCTGGTGTTAAAATATTGGTGGTTATGTTTTATGGATTGTCAAACGGGCTGGAGTTTAGTGTATATACTTACTTTGGCTTAATTATCCAAAGTATTCAAAGATAACACTGGTTTGGGCACTGCTATATCCAACGACGAGTGGACCATTTGAGAACCCATGAATACGAGTATATACTTGTAACAGAAACCCATTTTTTTGTAAATATTAATTAATTTAATCCGTGGGATATCGTGCACAAAAGTTTCCTCGCGCCGACGTGTTACATTATCCAAAAATTGCTAACAACAGTCGTTATAAAAACCAAATTGAGCAGTATTGAACAGTTTTTGGTGCAAGACACGTCCCAGTGTTTCCATCTATCTGTCCCTCCGCTACCGTACCCTGGTTTTGCATAGTAAAGACGAAAGTTTAAAGTTTTTGAATTTTCTGAAATGAGAACCCTGACAAGGTTTTCTGAGCACCCTCTATAAATTTTTTGAGCAGTATTGTATGAGGTGTGTCATCATTGACACCAATAAAAAAATCACGGGTCTGCCTTGCGTACTTTGCGAGAGACAGTTTATTTTAGAAAAATGTCAAAAATCTTGAATTAAACTGAGCGTTCGGTTTAAGTCTGTAGTGACTACTCCAAATTTAAATTTTCACTTCACTAATCCCTGGATGTGCCACTTTTCATTTTCGCATTGCTTCCAATATATTGTATAAAATACGCTATGCGGGCACTTTATTTAGCATAGGTACCTGTAGTAATGATGGGGCACCCTGTACGTAGTGTATGTGCATTTCAATTATTTTAATGCGTCAGTGTGGTCTGTAATTTTTGGATTAAATGCAAATCTGAGCTTATTAGAGGTCAATTTTGTATCAGAATTATTAGTTTTTAACCCTACAGTGGTCGCTATATTTTTTGGGACACGAGTAGTCGCTGCGGACTCATGCTCGGCTTCGCCTTTCATTTTTTTTTGTTCAATGTTTTGGAATAAATCTTTCTTTCTTTTTTTGAATAACTATTATAATTTTATATATAAACCTAATAATAATTGTTATTACAATAAACAATTTACAAAAAATATAATAAGTAAACGTTTTTTACATTTTTGAAAGTTTATAATAATGTACATACCAAAAATAAATAAATTATAACTCTAATAACAGTTTAAAATAGCATAAAAAGTAAGTTTCGGTTTGCAGTTACAAAAATCAGGTCTTCAGTTTATAATTTCGATGTACGTCAGTAGAGCAAATATCACGTGATGTCCGTCAACTCGAAATTCAAAATGGCGATTCCACGTAAAAACGCTCGGAAAAACCTTACAAAGTATTTTTTCTGGGGAGATTTGTCTGCAATTCTTTCTGAAACCATGTTGTGCAAAATTATTCCAAAATTAGTATCAGTTATTATATTGACCTTTGCTAACGTCAAAATCAATCAATTAGGTTTGCATTGAAGCAAAAACCCAATTTTGTAAAATAATTTAATGACAATAATCGTTAGTTTTGTAAAGTAATCAGTTCCCGACTAGTGAGGGAAATGTTTTTGTGGCAGGACATTCATCCCAAATAGTATCTCATTATTCTGTTTCGACAGAGCAGACCTAAAATAATTTATTAGTTGGATAAGCGCTTTCTATGAAATTCAACATTTACAAGCACATAAAACATTTCTAATTCCTGCTGATTTTTAAAGATTGACATAACATACATCTAATTCTTGCTGACTTAAATAGCTAGCCTAGCACTAAATCATGCAGGGAAATTCTATCTATTTTACAAGACAATGTAGCGTTACTGACGATTTCGATAAATTACCATCGTAACACCCACATTATTCTTCAAATCGCACCAAATCAAGAATCTTCAAAAGTTGTTATTCGGTGACCCGCTCCCGGAATTTATTGAGCCCAAAGAAAACAAGAAAAACAATGCATTCGCTGCTGGGATACTCGTTGTATATTATATTGCTGTGCTCAATCGCAAACGGTCGATGAGCAACCCACAAAACACCTGTCCAGCTAGCCCAATCAAACAAAGTCACCCATAAAAACAATTAACGTGAAATCTAGGGTCGTAATTGGGGCTCAAACTGATACAGAACTGTTCATTTAAACTCAGCACAAATTTATTGGACAATTGTTGTAATAAAGAGTGCCAACAGTGCCAGCGACAAATATCACGCTACAAACGCTCGATCGAAATAGGTTAAATAATCTTAATTATTGTCAATAATCCAAATATCCAGCCCTACACTTCGATTTCCATTAAATAGACACATATAAAAAAACACGAACACTAAACTGAATTCGCTTCAGAAACTCCATTTATTTATTACATAAAACTTGACGCAAAAGTTCTCTTTAACTCGAACTCTGCTATTCAAGTACGTACTTAAAATCTCTTAATTCACTAATCCACGTTCTTCAATAAATAAATTAATAATTTCACAAACTGACTGTTTTTAGTGCAACCGAAAACCGTGAAGCCGCGAGCACGGTTCCAGCAAATGAGCTCGACCCCACCAAACAGCCAAAGTGTGCCGGGGGTGGTAGTGAAAAGGCACAAGCGAATGGTAAACCGCGCTTATTTAAAACACTTCCTCTTCTATTTAATATACTTCCTTCTCTTGTCCCATTTTCGATGCCACTTTTTAATTCTTTAGTTAACTAAACAAAAAATCTCTTATCTAAACGCGCACCTGCGACAACATCCTGTTAACAAAATTAATTCACCCTTTGTGATAAGCGCAATTCTTATCGTAGACAAGCCGGCCCGTGTGGCGCAGTTCAGTTAAAGCTGAACTGTGGTGCTAGGGTCCCTGGTTCGAATCCGGGTTCGGGCATGGATATTTGTAAACGTATAGTGGGTTGGGTTGGTAGAGCAGCTTTGGCTGAAACCCCGCCCATTCAAAAACAAAGGCAAAATAAATAAATAAATCAAAAATCTTAAAATTAGTTAAACTTCTATAACACGTAATACAATTCTAACAAATGTTCCTTATCTTCCTTCTATGTAATTCTCCAAGAAAATGAATAAATTAGAATGCAACTATTGAACCAAAAATTAAACATCGTCCAAACTACATACATTAACAGGACAAGCTATAAAATACCTTCAGGTATAATAATTGAGGGTGAGTTCAAATGAAAGCAGTTTCACTTGAGGGCATACCTTTATAACTATAAATCTTGCTTCATGCAGGCTGTTTAAGTACAAATCTTGAGCCGAGGACGGGTTTTTCTTGGAAGAAATATTCCAAAACCGATCGCCGAAACGAATATTCCGATGTGCATTTCTTGGGTACGAGGAATGTTTTCCGGGGCGAATCCCGGAACGTGTAGTTATGTTTCTCTATGGGTATTCTATAAATGTATGCAGTTCCTGTTCTTTATTGACATGACGATGTTTAACGTGTATTTTATTAAAAGAATTATTTTACTTACGTTAGCTTTATGGAGATTGAAGAACTTTGATATGAAATTTTGAATTGTAGACGACGAAAATCTGTTTACCGTTTTCCATGTTTACTAAAAAGTAATATAAGAAGAAAGACTTCTACAACTCTTGCTTCTACCATTGAACAAAAACACTATTTTTATTCAATGTTTGTACTAATATAATGGTAGAAAACTATGTTGCCGAGCGAAGTGTAACAATAAGACATCTAAAGCATATGAAACAAACCGTCCGCTTTCACAAGCTACAAATATTATTCTTTCGATGAATAATTCTCATTTTATGCATAGTTTATTATGCAGGTAGATAACTATGGAACATTGTGAAACACAAAAATAAGTAAACGTAGTTTAGGTAGAAATTTCGTATAAACACAAACGGATGGGTAAAGACGTCTAGATCAAAGAAAATATGTTACTGGTGGCAGAAACATAAATAACTCCGAAGAGCATTTTAGTGTAAAAAGGTAACTTTGTCAACTTACATCAAAATAAGCGTGAGAGATCAAGAAACGACGTGAACGAAATAAATATGCACCCCTATTAAAACAAGGGACACGCAATTCGAGACCTCGAGTTCGATGTAAATAACTCGATTCCTTGCTTGGCTTGAAGTAGATCCAAATAAATCTCACACTTTCCCTTATCTAGTCACATTTGTCAATACTCGGTCGGTTTTACTAGCATTTTGAAGTAATTTTATAGAAAGGAATATTGCTAGGTGTCATTATTAATTTTTATATTCCCCTTTCTATGTTGGTGACAAACTTCGTAGGACATATAGGAATTAAATGGTCAAGTATTAAAAGCATGGAGATTTAGTGTTGACTACCGTGACCCAAATGTCCATCTCAAAAGTAATTTAGTGCTTTAAGGTACATCTGGATTTGGTACAGTGAGTATTTTCTTCTTTGAAAGTTCATGGAAAAATTGTAAGGCATAATTATATCAGGATAAATTCAAAGGATTCAATTAATAACCCGAACTTGATCTAGAGTAGCTGGTTCAGTAGTACTCTTGAAAGTTGCCGTTGGGACACTAATGTTTTTAGTATGTACCCATGACACCATAATAATTTCATTTGATAATTTTCCGCTCACTTTTCACTTGACGTTGTTCACTATTTTATCGTATAAAATGGAACAAACGAGTGTGTTGGACCTGCAGTGAAATGGGTCGATCCGATACCATTTTAAATTTATAAAGTGAATGAAAAGCTCCGTTTGTAGTTACTATTCGAATTTGGGCTTCCAAACCCTTTGGAATGTAAGTGAATAAGTGTGTTTTCAAAGACATTTCAAAGCTTTACATAAAGGTTGGAAGGGCCAAAGGTTATGTATCTTTTTAATTGGGTGGTAATTTGAGACTTGGAAAGTTTATTGCTACAATCGTGAATTGTTTTAGATGGGTAAAGATTTCATCACATTTGATTTCATTTAATCTGACGGAAAAACTTATAAAATATCAATAAAATAAATTGGCCTCTTTTAAGAGGCAGTTCGGATATATATAATATTCCTTTATTACTGTACATAAGTGAGTAAATGTGAAAGAAATATCTCAAAGGATAAATAACCGTACCATATACATGGCTTATCCTTCTTTCGTACACCATTACTTCCTTATAGGCGTTTCTACTTTCTACCTTTAAAATTGAATCCATATTTTACACTTGAGTCGAATACAATTGTTATTACTTGGAAAGATATTGGAAAAAAATCGTGTCTCCTTCTATGAGCTATAACTTGATGATCCCTTTCATTTCTTATTTGCCGTTTATGTGCAGGAAATAACTCGGTTTTACCTTAAATGCGTTTCCCTCTCGAAGTAAAAATCGATTTTTTTATGCGACACGTCGGATGGAATTTACCGTGCAGTACGAGATGAAATTGCGCTAATTTGTTAACTCTTCAGATTTTGTTTTCTCTGTGTACATATTAGGGAAGGTGTTATATTACGTTATTTCAGGTGCGCGAACGTGGTAGAGATATAAATGGTTTTCTCCTGAAAATCTTTGAGAGCTTCCTCCATTTCGTTGTTTACATTTCCTTCCGCTGTGTTATATTTTGATATAAATTGTCAAAGCACCGCATCCATAAAGTTTTTTTTTTCTAAATGTATAGGTCTTTCCAGTCTACCGGCCCAAAATTACGATTTCGCTTACAACGTGTGCCGTGCAATGCGTGAGCCCTATAAAATAGTTCACTTTAACAACAATATTTTCTAATCAAAACACTTAGTGGTGTCTTTTATGTTATTAAGAGTATATAAAGATACAGATCTTTAATGGGGTGCTATATTTTCTAATTGGCCGGGTTGGTTCTTGAATGGTATATAATAGAAAGAGTAATTAATTCTACGAGAGTTTTTACAGATACTTTGAATATTGCAACGACTTCCTCGTAAAGATTATTTACTTTTTACAGTTGTTTGGGGTGGAAATTTTTAATAATTTCTGGAAAATCTTTAATCGGGGGTTTTCGGGGTCGCCGATTATCTGCCCTTTACATTGCGATAGTAAATGCATCGCCCCTTACGAAATTTTCAAAAAATGGTGCAACCTGTATTGTATAACATGTATCTGGTTTTATTTGGATAATATCTTGTTTTAGCCCTTTCCGTATTTACATCATAATTAGGAACACCCTGTACAACACAGAAATATGCTGCTCTTTGCCAAAAACGTGTTACCATTTGGCGATTGTTTTTGGGATTATGAGCGTGGAAGAGGTTGCGCAGAAGCTGTTTTTTAGACAGGTATCCAGCTTAATTAAACTCAAGTACCTAAATACTGACCAAATCTTATTTTTTTATTATAAAATTTCCGGACGTCCGGCAGCCGATACCACAAAAAATCTTGATAAGATCTTTATTTTATGCAATTGTTTAACTTAGTAACCTTAACTGCCTGCACAATTCCAAAGAATTAAGCTACAAATTTCCAATTAACACCTAACGTAAATCGCGGTAAAAAATAGAAAATTTTAACTTGAGAACTCTAACCTGGGTCGTAATTTGGGCTCCATTAAAGACAAAACTAAACATGAATCAAATAACCTTAAAGAAGAATGACACTCAGGGCCAGATAACACACCACGCAACAAGCGATCGGTTAAAAAAATTTGATTTAAGTAAAGTTTTAATTACCTTAATTTAAACAAACCAAAATAAAATAAACACAGCGAATATTTACACAAAATTAACAATATTAAATAATTCCGATACAAAATACAATTGACCTCGAATTCGAAGTTTCCTACTCATATCGCGCACACCAGATCTCATCGTAGAAAGTGTGCTTTGAAAGATTTACTCTCAACTTTCGGCCCCGAAAAATTTGCAGCTGAAAATCCGCTATCGAAATCTTCGACCCGAAAAACTTCACTCCCGGAAAGTTCATTTCCAGAATATTCGCCTCGACTAAAAATCCCCAGTGTAATTCTTTCATTAGAAGGTTTACCCCTAAGAAAAGCCGTAACTTTGTATAAAAAAAAGGACCTGGAGCGAATCTTACGAGGTCGAGTTCTTCATGAATGAATATTTCACCATTTCAGCAATACCGCAATTCTTTAAGAAGCTGTTGAAATTTGCACCTTTGAAAAGTATATGAACATTGAAAAACGATATTCAATGGTGATTCAGCGTCAAATATCGTGTTCGTCAATATCGAATACCTACTCTATTTTCCAACTTTTGCGTTTACCTCGTTTTCCTTTAGCGACAAATAATGGTCTTAGAATGTAGAAAAACTAAACCAACCGCCTTTTTCGTATAAAAAGGTTCGCTAAATGTAATTTATGTACAATTACTCTTTTATATAGAAAAGCGGGTGAGAAAAGGATACTTCATATTTCGAAAACGCAAAAAAACTGTAGATACTGATATGTAACTATAAAATGAAACAAGGGCGTTCGCATACATACCAATTATTTATTAAACTCTGTGCACTGTTTACATCCCTGTTGCACGTTTAGGGTTTGATCAGAATCCCAAACGCTAACGAAGGACATCGACCCACGCTCGGTTTAGACTAGACTAAATCTATTGATGTATAAAACGTTAATTAAGTTCATAGAAAGGCTAGACCAAATTACCGCCGCAATCTTAATTTAAAGAAAAACCTCATTTCCTCGATACGAAAATCTAAATTGTGTTTAGTATAAAGTTGCGTTCCCTCAAAATGTTAAATTCAATTTGCGCCTAAAATTCTGTTCACTTGGAATTTCGTGTTATCTTTTCAGTCATGTAACGTCGGAGCATGTAAAGTTGGAAAGCCACACGCATTACCTTGGCAATTGCTTACGAAATTTATATTTGGAACGCTCGCATATATAAAACACATCCAAAACGTAATTAACATTTGCACATGGCAGACATTAACCAAATATTGGTGCTTATAAATCGACTTTCGGTTTACGGCACTTAGAAATTTTATTATTTAGCTTTCATCGCATTTTCCAAGCGATCAATCGGCCCCAGACGAGGGGGTTTCAAACGTTTCAACTGAACTCTCAAGACCGGCGGTAGTTACCGTGTAAATGCAACTGTCAACGTGAATGAGATGAGCCAATTATGTTTCCATCTTTCGAACGGACATGGGATATCTAAATGTCACTTTACATACCATTACAAATGGAATTTATTTATGTATTCCCCAATGATTACCTGTTGAGTTTCGTTCGGCTATTAAACATTAGGTAACGCGTATTTATCTGAATGTAATCGACCCAATTTGTCCGAAACCTTTTATTTCACTAATGTATTGCCACGTTTCCAACTCTTTAGTACTAGTCAGCATTCCGGTAACGGTTTGAATCTCCTTTGTTCTAATAAAATTGAAAGTTTCAGATCAAATCTATTACGGGTTAGGCCATTATTCCGATGTTCTTCATTAGGTTCTACATACATCACTCCCTAAAACGGATCCATCAGCGTTTTTCTCGGTAGAAAATTAATTTTCGTTCCAAAATCGAAAGCTTTGTTGTTATCCGAAACGGTGGCGTAATAAAACAGATATCCTTTTCGGTACATTTTCAAAAAAAAGGATCGGTAGGATTTACAGATGTCATTTATATGTATTGAAATACAAAAAAGCTATAGTAATGTATGCGAAAGCAAATTTTGCTACTTTGTTGGAATGCAAAATTTAAGCCGTCGTAATACTCCTTACATATTTTATTTTTATAGGTCAAGTATGTACAGCAGTGAGAACTTTTCTAGACATTTATTGCAACTACTATTGTCTAACATATTTAAATTGTAGAACAATATGTTTTTGTAGCTCCGTTCCATCTAAGTACTTGCACCACCTTGAGTGGTTAATTCATAATTAAAGAAGTTTCTATTAATGAAGCAGTAATTTTAGCTCCCGAATTCCAGTTTTGATACCGGATCGTTCTAAATAAAAAATTCGCCACTAGTTTAAATGTAGCTAGATGTAATCGAGGGAATGACCACTGCACAACATTATGCATACACTACGTTTACTATTTAAATGGCATTATTTGCTGAATTTACCGGATATTTGTTACATTTGCCTTCCCTTTATTAGATTTGTAAGACCTTTCCCACCACTGTGGGAACTAGAACATTTAAAGATAAATAATTTTGCAGCGACAAACAGACAAGTCTCAAACACAGACAATTTTTCTCTGGTTCCATCCCAAATCATTTATATTATGCAATCCAAATTGCAATTTAAAATTCATGTGTTTTAAGGGGAGCAAATAAAGTAAACACTAATCAATCCAATCGAAGCTAGTAATAGACATTGTAAAGTTGCTAGAGAAATTGCTAAGGCGAATCTAATAACAGTACAGCTTAAGGTAGCCGTCCCAATTAAACCTCCAACAAAGCGCCGCGTGAAATCAGAAGTTGAAAACAATGAACCGCGTATCTTTACTTCTACAAATCTGAAAAGGAAATGGGGTTTAGTGGTTTCTAATCAAACGGCCCGCATTTAATTTGGATTGATTTTTAAAGTACAGGAAATGCAACAAAGTTACCTATATTTTTTCTGTACTGTACGATTTAACAAAATGATTGACACCTTTGAGATACCTTTTGATCATGAAAACTGGGTTGGTCCACGAGTTACACTAAGAAATTATTGCGTTATATGGTATGAGAACAAGTAAAATTCTGGTCAGAGTATAATTTCGTTCAACAGGAGACAATAAAAAGATTCCAAAAGATAAGGTTGACAACTCGAAGGGTTAAAGTTTCGATTACTGAAACGAAGTGGACGCATTAGACGCAAGAGTTTTGGGAATTTCACACGAAGACTTCTTGGTGGACAAAGTGTCTATTAGAGACCTTAAAGCTGCCGTCCGAGAAAAAGACCTATGAATGTTATCAATAAGATCGTACTGCTACACGACGATTGCAGAGTGCACAAGATTTGGACAAGTGATCTATAAATATCGTATTCAGGAGTCTGGTCGCTAGTTATGGACGAACTGGTAAACCTCCTAGCAGGTATAGGCTTTAACTGCGTAGCATATATGCAGACAACCTAGTAATTGTGGTGAAGGGCAACCATGAAGGCACTCTATGTGACCTAATGCAGTACGCAGGAATGGTGCCCCGCTATGGGGCTAAAAGTGCACGCGGAGAAGATACAAACGGTGCCCTTATGAATCGAATAAGACTTGGTCTTCGGAACTTACCTTGGGCATGCAGAAGCTGGAGTACACTCCAGAATGCAACTACTTAGGAGTCGTGCTGAAAGCCTCACATCACCATGGCGGTCCACATAGCTACACCATGAGGAGCTGGATCTCCCCCTCGTCACTTAGTGATGAAGAAGAAAGAGGCGAGAGGAGCAATTAGATTCCTTCGAATTGAGGTGGGCGGAATGCACAAATATGCAAAATGTTGCACAACAATTAAACATTCGTGAGTACATGCCCAGGATTTCAGACTACAAGACTGCCGAATTCCGCCACGGGGAAGACCTTTAAAGTGGTGTTTCGGGACAAGGAAGTCTGTAAGAACTCCAGAATTTGAGAAATGAGCCTTATGCTGCTACACAGATGACTCCAAGTCGACGGAAGGGGTGGCCCAATTACGCTCTCTCAATGGCCTTACGAACCACTCTTACAGTATTTCAAGCCTAGGTTAGAGCTACAACCATGTGCGCCAGAGGCCTACTGGGTGCACGCATTTACAGCTTTCAGGCACTTCTCAAGGCTCTAGCAGCCTTATCCCTGACTTCCAAGCTGGTCACAGTCCACAGAATGCCAAACAAATGTGCAAGAAATAGCCTCTTACATACGTTAGGGTGGGTGTCAAACCATCAGGTTATAGTCGGTACCGAGGACGCTGCTCGCATCGCTAAGCCCTACAGGCTCCCCTGCGAATAGAATAGAAGCCGGGTACCTAAACATCGCCAAATTTGTCCGGAACCTACTGTGGAGCGCCAGAAAGTTTAACTGACAGACTGATAAGGAGCCAGCTCAGAAAATAGTGAAAACGTCTATGGGAATCTGCCCCTGAAATAAAACAACCCAAGAATCTAATCAGTTTGCAGGATATTAAAACCAGCTCGTTGCTAGCACTCATAAGAAGTGAACTAAGAAACATAGGCCTGGTGACTGGACACTGCGCCTGCCCATCTCAACAAAATCGAGACAGCTGAGAATAACACATGTCGCCTCTGGTTCGAGGGCTTGGATGAGGCTCAGCAGATCAGGGAATTACAGCCCGAGAGGATCCTCAGATTTTTAATAAACTATCTCTCTCGGAATAAGACACTGGGGCACAGCCCATGCCGGTATGTGAAGCCAACTACGATGATGCATGGAAGCTGCTAACGAACCGCCACCAGAATAACATGAAGGTTGCTGCTAGTGACTAACTTGAAGAACTACCAAAAGATTTTTTCTAGAGGCATATGTTTATTGTTGCAGAAACGGTGGAGTAAATGCGATGGTGAGTAGGACGGTCTGTATTAAGTTTTTAAGGGAGATTTTTCGAGGTTAGATTAAACAGGGAAAATACACCATGTGTTCTATACATGGAATCTTGCAGTGGTACGGAATTCAACAAAACGGGCACTATGAATAAGTTGCACGTAGTGTTGATTTGAGTGCACCCATATTGACAACCGAGTTTCGCCATAATTCTAAAACTTTCCATTAGTTAATGGACATCCGAATAAGGGACGCATTATTTTAAAGACTGACGCATGTTGTTCTTTTGAGCTGCCGAGTTGTTTCAGTTAACGCTTGCGATTTACGAAAAAAACGCAACTGTTGGACCTAAGTTTGATGCGTTAGGACGGGTTAGCAGCGCTAGACATCGATCCCCGAAACTTCTTGTACAGTATTTCTGTACAGCTTATTTAAACTTTTATTTTTACGTGATTCAAGTGTCCAGTCTAAATGTAATCATGACTCCCAAGTATGAATGATGTGACTGAATGGGAATGCATTTAAAGGAGAATTGTTTATTTTAAGTTATTGTAGCTGAATGTGCATTTCAAAGATAGCCGCTATGACGCAGAAAGAGAATTAAATATAATTCGCGACGTAAATAGAATTGCATTCATCGTATGTAAATAGGTAAATTAGGGTACAAAACTGCATAGAAATAACGAGTATTAACGCTAAGGTCAAAGTCCGAGTCATTGTAAATAATTAATTGAGAGCTAGTAGAGCGATTCAAATCCGTCTATTCTCTACCGCTGCCAAAGTGTCAAAAGCTTAAGTCACGGGCGTTCAAACTATTTATACATGTGCGAGTTTGCGCGATAAAGCGAATTGAGGTCAGTGGATACTAAGTGAGAAAGTATAAATACGGGGATTTCAAGCATCAGAGAGGAGTTGCCCGTCGCCGTTTTACGGAGCAACATCTATGTCAGTCGCGCCCGCAAATTACAAGCGTGCAGTTTAATAAAGCGTTAAGGCGACTTTTATAAGAAAAGCAA
>NW_022170738.1:1355901-1428227 GCF_008802855.1 Photinus pyralis
TTTTATTCTATTAGTTCGAATGATTAGTTCCTCTGTTTGTAGATCACCAACAAGCAAGTTTGTTTATGGTCACAAACGGTTAAAAACTAGCAGTTGCTTTAAAGGCGAGAAATTTCCACTATGCACAAACTCAGACTAAAGTTTCTGTTAAAATTTTATAGATTCTCACGACACTGTTCACTCATTTTCAGTTACGTTACTCGAATATGTAACTTAGTACTGAAATGTTAAGAAGAATGCAATTTCAGCGTAAAATAATACACTCGCACAATTAATGGATTTGTCCCCAGCCGCACGAGACTGTAAGTTAGGCAACGGTAAGTGTGGTGTCACACTATGCGTTTTTACCGCTCCCGCTAAAGCGCTCCTGTTTGACGGGATGATAATATCACACGTTATTAAATGGTACCAGTCACATATATGCGTTTTCGCCGCACCAACCGGATGCAACCGCATCCTGCTGCCGCTGCGCAGGATGACATGACAACCCCAATGACATGAAACCACGTGTTGTTGCACGTTGGTTGTCATCAGTTGTCACACTGAGCGTTGCAACCGGGTGTTTTGTTAGGTTTACAATGTTTGATTTCGGTTAATTCATCGAGTGCGTGCATGCAAAAACTGCACTGTGGGAAAAACAATCTAAAGAGTATGTAGATAAAAGCTGTAGGGAGAAATCATGGGTAGAAATTGAATTTTTGGACATTCGGTAATATACAAAAAAATTTTTCTTGTTCATTCGAATTTTTTCATAAAACTTCGCGAACCTATTATTAGATTCTCGTCCTGAATTAAAAGGATCAATCCAATATTGACAATATATCTGCTTTCACAATAGCCCCTCTGCCTCAAGCGCACAAACCATCTTTAACAATAATTGAGACATGACACTACTTAGACTGCCAAAATATAGCAAAAACGCATCCCGTTAAACCGGAATAGTGCGACAAGTAGATCTCATCCTGTCAAACCGCATCCGTTTTAGCGGGAGCGGTAAAAACGCATAGTGTGACACCACACTAATGCTACTAACCACCTCTAAAGTTTTATTCTTGCGAAAAGCACGATAATTTCTCTTATTTCATGTGTATAAAAACTGGCACGTCGCAATTACTCTATTCCCCGATCGCATTTAAGCATACTGTACAGTCGCTGGACGATCAGGCCAAATAATGCAATTTCATTGGTCAAATGAAATAGAGGAACAATGCGCGCCGAAGTGTAGTTATTAAATGTATAATATACATTATCCGTTTCCCAAATTTGAAAATGTTCAAGGATACCTACCTAATATTTGGAGGTAATACCACGAGTGCTTATGAATTATTGCTTTAATGGTTAAGCGCGCGCGTTATTTATGGAGGACATTGTTTATGTTTTAACTTGTAGCGTCATGGCAACGTGGAAGGAAATTCATTTTTTAAAGTTTCTCTTTAATATTCTTGCAGATGTGTGCATTGGGTCTCTTAAGGTTGACGTTCAACTGAAAATTCCTAGAACCATTGAATAAAAACACTATAAGAAGCCTAACGCTTATGGAAGAAAGCGCGACAAATCTCACAAATCCCCTTGCACCCGCATTGGTTGTGACCGCCGAACTCTCTTTGCGGTAAATAGGAGGAAAGCAAATTCTCATTCTTCTCAGTTCAAGAATCGACTCTATTGACAGTGTTCCCATTATATTCTCAGTTCAAACTCTGTCGCGCTTTATTTCCACGGGGTTAGGCTTCTTATAGTGTTTTTATTCAATGCTAGAACGTTTTCCCGATTGTAGGCAGCTCTTATATCGGTCTCATTCGGATTGTTGTCGCCGCCCGTCCTTGAGTGGACTAATGAAATTACATCATTTGGCCTGATCGCCCAGCGACTGTACAGTATGCTTAAATGCTCCCCGGTCTTAGTTCATTTATCTGTAACTCGCGTTTTGATTACCGGCTCACAAGAAATTATCCACAATCACAAATCATCTTTCCAACTTCGAGTGCTTTCTTTTTGAAAACAAGATTCCTAATTTTAAAACAACACGTAATTGCGATACCTCCGTTGATCTCTTCTTTTCTTTTTTTTTATATCAGGGAGTACGGTTGCCTCTCTCGTAATCATTAATTTTTCTCCTCCTAAAATGAATGAGCTTTGGGCCGTACTTTGTACTTAATCACGTTTGTGACCTTTGTTGACTTGCTTATTTTTAATGGGTACGATAAACTCTTAGCTGCTTATCTTTTTGATCGGTTTTCTTTGTAATTAACCCTTACCAAGATAAGATTGTCCCTTTTTATTTGCGACTCGACTGGAGCCTAAAGACTCCTAAGGATATTAAAAAGCAAAAAAGTCAAGCTCTATTGAATTGAATTACGCAGAATAATGACGATTTAATTTAATTTTTTTTATTATTGTCAACCAAATTGGGAAGTGGCTGACTGCATAGGGTGGCTAAGTGGCATCAGCATCAGCAGGTAAAAATAATCATAATCTAACCTAAATAAGGTGTCGCGAGGTGAAATTATTGAATCGATTAAGCTAGTCGAATATAAAAATCAATGGACCTCAATAAAATTAACGCAACCCCAATTCAAAATTAATAAAAACTTTGTAACGAAAGGCCCTTAACAACTACCGAATTCATACACGACACACGTACGTACGTACCTTTTAAAAGAAAAACATCGAAATCAGTAAAGTGGCCAGTTAACAATGCAAAAGTAAAACTTTAATTTTTTTGTACAATGTTACGTATATTCAAAGGTAAAGTCCACTACGGCAGGCTCTGTGGTTTTATTACACTAAAACTATCAGGGTTAGTAAAGCACATTACAGCTTAACTTTCCATTTATCAACGTCTGGGTAGAAATAGAAATATAGCATGCTCTGATAGACGTTTAATTTGAACATTTCGCTATCTTGTTTCGGAAGACAATTACATTGGTTTACAACTTCTCGGTGTTTACTTTATTCAGTAATTTAACCCTTAAAAAAACAAATAACGGTTACGGTTTCGCAATTGAATTAAACTGTTGGCGCTGCAGTTTTAATTAACCGTTAAACAAGAAGGATTTGGCTAGACCTTATAGAGTGGCATAAAAAGTTTTTACATAAGTAGTCAATGGAATTTTTGTGGCCGCAATGTGCTATTAAAGTTAAGAATTATACTCCGTTTAAAGGTATTACGCTGTCAGAAATTTGTTGAATTCTCGACTTTTCCTAGGAGGCAAATATGACACTACGTTATTCTACTATAGATGGAGATAGTGAACGCGACAGATAATTAAGCTTTTGAATAAGGCAGACTGCTATCATGTATTCATATAACCTATGGTACATAGGGAAATGTTAAATATGTATTAAATATGCAGGCTTGTATGAAATTGCGTATTAAAATTAACACTTAAATTTACATATAAATTTGATTTTGCATCTGAGTAACATTTTGAAGAGATTTATCTAATATTTTAAATATTAATTTCGAGCTTCCATAAATAAATCATGCTTCTTCTACTTAAGCTAAAATTTACAGCCAAAGGGAATTATACATTTTTATAAATCATTAGACATTTGAAATTCTCCCACATCTTCAAATGCAGCTAATTTCACTACTTTGCCCTTATAGGACATTCAGTTCTCCAGAATTTGCAAGGAAACCTTATCACACAACTGAAGGTTTTCCAATTAAGAAAACAGTTTACCACCTATGTTTGAAGTTAGTAGGCGTCTTGTACCTACTCATTCATAGTTTAATTTCTGAAGTTACGGCAACGAACGAATAAAGGGTAGTCAAGTAAATTGCTCCTACATCAAAAGAATCCCCATTTACAATTTACTATTGTTCTCAAACGATTAACATTTTTAATAAATGACTTGCGTTCTCCGCCAAAATCCCCAGATTTTACTTTTAAAAACAACCATAATTTGATTTTTATTAAAACGATTACGCTTGCCAAAAGAAGTCATTCAATTATAACGCCTTCCGCATTGAAAAACTTTTTCGTTCAATTTTAATGATTTTGGACATTACTAATTGCTTTCACCTTTATGTCTAAAGGCAATAGAATTTTTTTGACAGCTTTAAAAGCTTTTCCTCGTGCCCGAACGTCCGCCCTAACCGCTACGCTTTTTACAGTCACGTTTCCTTTATGAGTGGTCTATTATAGTTTACGATTTCCATAAGAAATGGACCTTTTCAGGAAAACCTTAGATACTTACTTAGAAATTTGTTGCACAAATCCGGCATCGTACCGATAATGGAATAACGCGCCGTTATTTCTAGCGGAGTATTAAAACCTCGTGCGCTGCATAGAAGGCATTGTTTCAATTTTACTTCGGGATCTAAATTGCATGTCTGCTTCCGATTTTTACTTTTTTGCAGAGACAAAAATTCAGTAAGCTATTGTAGCTTACTCAACGTAATTCGTGCACAGGAAATTGTGAAAAAGTACATCAAATTTTTGTTTGCCACGTAATTGCCAAGTAATCTATTTAATATCTCAAATATTTAATTCCCAAATTTACTGGTACGTCAACCGAGAGTTGTCTTTGTTTTATCAACTCAAGTATTAAATACAACAATTCAATCAAAGTATAATCGTGATAAACAAATAATAAAGTGTCATTTTAAGATTCTTTAATATAGTTGTATATAAACATTTTAAATATAATATCTTATTTATATTTCATTTCATTTTAATATCAATTTAATGATTATTATTATTGATGTTTAATGGCACTTTGGTTTATTTGTTTAGATTTCTATTATTTCTTAAAATCTATCAGTGCACTCGAGCTGGTTTTGTCACACCAGTATCCTCTGTTACCATTATTTTCGTTTTAATAAGGTTCTTTTGGGGTTGAATATTTTTTAAGTTAAATTGACGATAACACTCCAGTGTCACATTTCACAGTGCTCGAAACGGCTTAGTGGGTTGTCTATGACGAATTATATAGGGGATTAAAACTATTCTCGAACTTTCAAGACCTCTCTCGACGTTTTTCATTTTAAAATAAGCGCAAAATTAATGAAATATACGTTCGGAAAGTTCGTGGTGACGTCATTACAAAAAATATCTTGAATCGGTGATGTGACTTTTGCGACCGTCAGCCGGAGGCCTTAACTACTCCTACAGTTTTTGAGATATTTAGTTCGTTCTTTTTGCATTGGGTAGGTTATGGCTCTGGAACCTCTACCTTGATGAGTAATGTGCACATGCGCAGACTGTGCAATGTCAACTTGCTTATCTATAGAGCCATTTCTTTTAAACTTTAACCACAGATGTTTCTAGTAAAAAGAATCATATCGCATGTTGTGAAAATGAGATCTGCGCATGCGCAAACTGCGGAATGTGAACTTTCTTATTTATGGAGATATTTTTTAAAATTTTAACCAGAGAGATAAATTATTCTAGTAAAGGCAAACGTATAGCATATTAAACACCGAGTATGCGTATGATCAGACTAAGTATTGATAAGTTTCTTACTTATAAGCATAATTTATGCCATAACTTATTTCCCTTTGAACAAATAAATATAGTCCCTCACTTGACCTTTCGAGAAGTACTGATCAATTCATGGAAAATGCGCTACTTACTCAATACCGGCCTTAAGGCCGAGGCGAAAACAGTTTTTTAATTTTTTTAAGGTATACATAACCCATATCAGTTATCAGATACAGTGTGTCCCAGGTAGAACGCACCATATCACCAAATATTTCATATTCAAAATTATCAAACTTTAATGACGTTCATTTTTTCCATAGTTCATTGTCAAGGTCCTTACAGCCGGTTCGGGAATAGTTTAAGTTAAAGTTCAAAGGCCACTTGCCACATGGGGCCTCCTGAAAATGACCTTAAAAATTAGGGCAAGGCGAAGTTCAGAGGTCGATCGTAAATACCCAGTGATTCAGATACTCACATTAAAGAATCCTATTGCTATAGACTCCCAATAAATAATTAAAACCCCTTCAGCAATGGTGTCGAAAAAGCATTAAAGTTGCTGTTTGTGCACTATGTTGTAAATTGCTTTCCCTGCTGATGGATGAAGGATAATCGTTTAATGGGAATCCGTATAACTAAATGTCATTGTTGTAAAGGAAGTCCCAGATAGAATCTTAGGAAATTATTATCATAGTAAGTGTCGTGTATTTCGGTATATGATCACCCTATGTTATTTATTTATTCGAAAAGAAAGACAGTCCTAATAATTAAAGAACGCTGGGTTGACCTTTGAAGGTCACCTTAACCTAATTTTCAAGGTCCCTTTCAGGAGGCACCAGTGGCAGCTAACCGTTGAACTAGTCCAAAACCAGCGCTATATGGCTGTTGATCATGGAAATGAAATACGATACCAAAAAAATGAAGGCCATTAAACTTTGATAGTCTTGAAAGTGAGATATGACAAAAAATGGGACTAAGTGTTGATGACTTTGAAAATGAAATAAGAGAACACCAAAAGGGGGTCATTGGCCTCTGAGCCTCTTGAGCCTATGACACCATAAACAAGGAGTTATTGATCTCTGATCACTTATAAAGTAAAACGGCACCGCAAAGGGATGGAGCTCATTGATCTTGGATAACCTTGCAAATGATACATGACACTACAATAAATGCAGGCATTGATCTTGAAAATGAAAGTAGATATCACAAAAATGAGGTGTTTGACCATTGGTAAGCTTCAAAGTGACATGACAAGCCATTGACCTCCTATGACCTTGCACCTCCAAGGTCATCGCAAGGTGGAGAGAGACCTTGAATTGGTACAGGTTCTCCCTTGTTTGTCCTCATTTAGAAAGAACTTTGTATCTTCTTTCTTTTGAAACTTTTATTGTCAGTTTAAATGGGAATTTTTCTATAAATGAGTCCAATTTTGTTAGCTATAAGGGGATGTTTTTTTTTGTATAAAATTGTTATATCTGTCACTGTTATTGAGAGTCAAACAGGGGTAAGAAATGTGCCCCCGGTATAAGAATTACACTTTTGGCACACGCGGTATATGAAAATGTGGAATTTGGATCAATTTTAATTCAATACAATCAACATTTCTGTTTAATTTTGTATTTATGGTCTGCAGTCAATCAGCTCAAACGAATGTGCCACAGTTTTAATTTTCAGAATTAAAGGAATTGGCCAAATTTCCGTATGTTATTTGCATTAGGATTTGTGTTTGGAGATATCCGTCGACCAAATAACGTGCTTATCTTTTTAGTGCATCAACATTTCTTTTGATTCACTTTGTTTAAAATACTATGTAAACCAGGGGGACATGATTCTTTAGGTTTAAATAATGCCGACAATAAGTATATGCATTCAAGTTTTGCTAGAGAATATGGGAATGGCAAGCGGTACACCCTGTATTTATCATCATTCAAAGTTTGATCAGGTTCAGGATATGTGGTGGAATTTTATTACAAATAGGCACATCATTGACGAATTTTATTTAATTTTAATTGCAGTGTACTTTTGCTGTAAATATTGTTCAATAATTTAGGAAGTTTTTTTTATAATTTAAGACGTGGAAGTTAAGTAACATGTGTGTAAAGGAATTATTGCGTCTATTCGAGAATTATTTAACAGATGTTTGATAAGGGTACTTTATCAAAGTAAAATTTAATTGAGTTAGATAAACGATGGCACATGTTCATTGTACAAAGTTTGAAAATTACGCATTTTTTCGACAATGAGCCGGTGTTTTGAAGAAGAAGTGATCCAGGAATAGTTTTACGATTGTTGTCCGTAATTAGGTATTTATAGAAGTTATATCATGGAACCAGTGCTGGTGATACAAAAAAAAAGAAAGTTTGTGCACACAGTTCGGCTGCCCCATTCCAAAACACAGTAACCAACATTTTTTTCGAAAATGAGTTATCACCTTCATGTAGATACTGTGTTAATTCTGCATCTTTCCAGCCATCCAGGATAGCTCTACCTATTGTCGTTACAGGGATAAATTTTACCAAAACCCAGTATCTGCACCAACTAATTGAATATACCATTTTAAAACACAGCAAGTGAAATTTGCTGACACTAAACCACAGGCAAAACACAGTATGTGGTACTTACTGTGTATTGGCATAAAAATAAAATTAAAAATTTTTACGAAAATTCAATCATAACACAGTATGTGGTAGATACTGTGTTTTGGAATAAACTACCGCATGTCATGCGCAAAATGAAACCAACCGCCCACCACTCTCAAGGTGAGTCTACTTCATAGATTCACACTCTTGAGATGTGAATTTGTCGTCACCTATTTTTATTACTTGCATTTTTATATTAAATTGAACTTTATGGTGTAGTTACTGTGTTTCATTAAACCATCTATTCATTTCAAAACACAGTATGTACCTTTTTTCGAAAAAAAATCAAAAAATAAAAAAAGTAAAAATTTGTCTAAATTCTAAACCCTCTATAGGTCCCTTATTCGTTTTAACTGAATGTGAGAGTCTTCACATATTAGACGTGCATGTGGTCAAAGTTTTTCTTAATTTACTCAAAAGTTAAAAAACAACACATACTGTGTTTTGGAATGTGGCAGCCGAGTTGTGCCTTTATGGTAAAAACATGTTTTTCGCCCGAATGAAGAGACACAGCTATATGTCACATTAATTTTGTGTTTTCTAACAAAATTAATGTCGAAAGTGTTGATGTTTATTACACAATTTATTTGTTCATATACGAACGCTTCCAAGCGGCAGGTCTATGCAATGCATTGCCACTAATAGAACACGAAAACGCATGTTAGCAGCCCCTGGCAGACAGACAGAAGGTATGATTTTATAAAGAAACTAAATAATTTCACCGGGTAACATAAAAAAGTCATCCTTGGTATTTTTTTCAGTTTAGATTACGCTCTCTCCAAGATTAGTCAACATTTAGATTGTTTGAGTTCTCTATGAACTCCATCTTGAAGTGTAATATATTGGAAATAATTTGTGACGCATTCAAGGTATAGTAATTCGTTCGTTCATGATAAATTACTCTTTAGGGAAATAGGTACTTGCGAGGGTTTCCAAAGTCATAGATGGTATGTTGTACATCGGGTTCACCTAAGCAAGTAATATATTCCTGTGTCACTTACGTGAACGAAACAATGTGATACGAAAACAGAAGTTTTAATTCATTACGCCCTACAATCATTGTAATTTTGAACACGTACAAATGACACCTCTTTCAAAATGCTAAGTTTATGAACGTTTATGCACCTAATACAAACTCCGTATTTCTCGAACTGAGTTAGTAGCAAGTCAGAATGCAAGCATCTTTATATTGTAAATTATGCATTCGAGGAAATTACATTTCAAATCAAAATGAAACATCTTTCAAATATCATTTTTCACAGTCGACTCCGATCTTGTGGTAATGACAGAGATGTAAAAGAAATTATTGGACGTATTTCCAACATCTTCGAAATAATATGCCCCTGGCGCAGTTGATTGATAATCCCGCGACTATCCCATCCATTTTGTGACGTGCCAGTGCCATTACAGACACGAGATTTCAAACTAATTTTCCACTTTGCAAGTTTGGGAGAAATTTGCAATTAGAATATTGATCGTTCGGCTACAATTCCAGATTTCAGATCAGTTTGCGTACATCAGTTGCGTGATGACGACGGTTTTTAATACTCTTTTATTAACTGCCAATCGCCTATAAAACTTACAAAATCTCAAACTTTACTATTCAATTTGCAGTCAAAGGGAAACTTGAAGGAGTCTTAAATTAGGTTTCGAATTGTATGCGACACTTCTACAAATTTTATTGAAAATGAAAGAAGTTCGGAGGCGTTGTGTCGAAGTCAGTTCAATACTTTTGGGGGATGAAGGAGGTGCTTCATTTTTCATATGCATTAGATAATCGCACATACCTTCCCCATTAATGCAAAGGCGCGCTTTACAAAATAATAGCGTGTCTATTTAAGAACGAAAATCGTTCAACGCAAGGGACGTACGTGACCGTCCAATTACTCTTCCGAACTAAATTTTATAGAATGACTTCACATAGGTAGATTAATCGGCGGATGCCTTTTACCCAGTTTTATTAATTTTCGCTTATGTACGTATATGTTTACACGAAAGGGCGGTGTATATCCAAAAAGAACGTCGGCGGTCAATGATGATGCACCTTATAAAAGATATAATTCCGTTGTATTTTAAAAGTAATATTATATATTATGTACATTATACAAATATAATTTATAATAGTAATTTTTGTTTTCACCAACTGCAAGTCAATCGCTGTAACCAAATCTATGTTCTATGGTTTTCGCGCGTGCACGAAAATGTACGTCCATCTGTGCGGTGTGCGACCGAGGCACCCGTATGCTGTAAGGCCTGCAGACCCCGAAGATCACCGCTGCTCTTCTTTCGAAGGCCGACCGCATGGTACGAGGTACGGCTCCACCTTAGTACACATACCGATAACCAGCACATACTTGCCTGCATCAGGAACGATGGTCACGAGATCCCCAAACTCGACCTGTTAGTACCAGGGCTCATCTCGAATAGACTTTCAAAACTCAGTGGCGTACACGATATCCTAACGTAGCTGCTCCTGGTTAATCTGGGACTTTGCGCTTAAGCTCGAACGACTGACCAAAGGGCTCCCGAACGCGTTCTGTGGATTGAAGAACTCGCGAACTGGTTGTATGCGATGGCCAGGTCTGCACCCTATCCGAATAGTGGAACTTGAAGAGGATATTCTACGACCGACCGAGGTTGCGGAAAGCAGCGACGAGGAGGTGGCCAGGCAAGAGTGGCTCACCTTCCTACCACTATATTAATGGGCGCGCGTGGCATTTGGCCAGGCTGCAATAACTCCACCGTCACGGCTCTCATGATCCCGTCATCTCTGAGGGCAGCTGTGTTTCTTTCTATTTACTCTGGGCGAGTATAAGCCTTTCAACCGCCCTCCGACACTCTGTTCTGGAGATATTTTACTATTTCAATAGAAATCTTCATATCAGCAGTAGATATGTCTTGTTCTGAAACAGCACCTCGAGAAATAATTGATGGAGCTCCCCTCTCCCCTTTAAGGCAACAAAATTTGAAGGCCGTCCATCACACCCTCAAGTTCATGTTTTTCTGTATAAAGCCGGTTGGACAAATAAAAAAAAAAAAAGTTACAAATTACCTAGAACAGACTCAAAACGACCTGCACCAAGCTTATGAGTTAGTTAGTTCTCTGTCGCAATTAGGGTTTTTTTGCCAGGATTTTGTAATTTTAGCGTAAAACTGTAAGTAGTAGTTTCATTTGTTTAATTGGCATCGAACGCTTAGGCGGGGTGTGTAAAGCGGACTTTGTTATAGTTCACTTTGTTTGCGACTGTGATTAATTTGATTTGTGTGTTTGAATAATGTCTGTGTTAATTCATGCAAATCGTGTAATTATTCGAACCCTTTCATGATCCAGATGCTTAATTATGATGAAATTTATTGATCCGTACCCAAAGTTTATTTCAGGTGTTTATAAAATTTATTTAAGTAACTCTTTTTGGAATTTAAGGAATTTGGATAAATATTGTGCCGGGATTCAGATGTGTCCTGGGAAGATTTTAGTAAGAAAGTTAGCAAGGTTTAAGGTGTTTTGTGTATGGATCATTTTGTTCGGGCCATTGCACACATCATTACTATTAGCTCGCAGTAATTGATTTGCACCCCAAAAAGTGCGTAGTATTATTATTTTTAAGTCTAGAACTCCTAAAATTAAACTAATAGAAAAACAGGCACACAGGGCCAGAATAACACATATGTACCACGCAACAAGCGATCGATAGTACAATGAATTGAAGAAATCTTAATTATCTTAAAGTGTCAGTAATACAAAACCACCAGTCGTATCTGCGATTTTTAAACAAAAAAATGCACAAACAGACGCAACATGATGATACGTCGGAACTTTACTTCTTTGGCTTCAGTAACTCGATTTAGACTAGACTGACTTCGTTTAAATTACGCTCGATAAGCACAGCACTCCGACTAAATGGAAAAATACGTTTTCATTTAAACCGACTTGCAACGTTCACTTAAATAACGACGTGTTAGATAAACCTCTTATTGCACTGCAACTGACTTCTTCATAAACCCTCGATAACGACAAAACTGGCTGTTTTGCAAACAAATACGTTCAAATTTTGGTAAGTTTCAACGTCCAAAAAAAAACTCGATCCGCCAATAATGAACCACGATTAACGTACGGTGGCTTATTTAAAATATTTCGATATACTTCCTTCTCCCTTCCTTTACAAAAAATAATCCGCCGTCTTAGAATAATCTGCACCTGTTGTCTGTTGTAAACTTCGGCAATAACACGTCTTTATCTTGAAACCTAACTAGCTTTCCAGCGATAAGAAAACTTCTTATTCACGACCGGGGAAAAACATGAGATAAACTTTTACAAATACTGCACAAACAATTTCCAGATCTTTAAATTTATTCTTGTAACACGTAATCTAAATTTAAAATTACCACAGGTATTTAAACAAAATCGTCAGACTTGAATACAAGAGTACAAAATTTGAATGATGCAGCAAACACGCACACAAAAATATTAAATTGAAAAACAATCTAATTTCTATATTGGTTCTTCAACTTTACAGAGTTGTTTTTCTGAAAATTAATGTAAACAATTCAAATAAGTGTAAACTCATTTCTCATGCAGCTTTTGATAACCGCACAACAAAATATACAACTGAGTCAAATTTACATAAGAATGTTTGCGTAAGTTATTTTCGTCGTAATTGGTTTAAAGTATCAAATTTGTTTAATTTAAAAAAAAAATCAGTTTAAAATCAATTTCCCCAAGACAGCAAAGGGAGAGGAGCATCAATCATTAGGAAATTATACGTTAAAATGATTATCAACGTAAGCATATACCTTCATTATAAATTTCGTCAAAAATTATTATTTTTAAATTTCCGTTTATAAATTACGCCATAATCGAATATATGGTTCGAAATATTAGAATCGTTTGTGTATATAAAGTTGACATATTTGGATATTTAATTCGATTTACCGTGGAGCTGACCACACGTAAATATTCATCTCCGCAAAACGATTTCATTAAAATAAATTATTATTTTCAGACTTAATGTAAAGTTAATTTAATCAAACGTTTAATGAACAAAGTCTTTGAATCGTTTCAACAGAGACATGCAAGAAAAAATATTATAAACAGTTTAAAACCTTTCCACCACACAGAGGGAAATGTAATTTAAATTGATTACTAAACATGGTCGCTGTTCACAGACCCATGTCACTTTTTAATTAATTCCATTTTTCCCTATTGACTGTCAACTGAACCCTTGCCTTCATGAAACGTATTCCCCACGCTCTAAATAAAACCTTTTGTTTTTATTATTTTACTTTCCATTCAAACTCTGATAAATTAAGGCGTTTCGCAGCCTTAGAAGTAATTAAATCGAGCAATTCATCTTTCTTTTATTTTTAAAAAACGCTTTCATTTCACGTTGCTCCCCAAAATGATTGATTTTCCATCTCGATTCATATGCACTTTACATTACGAATTAGTTTGCAGACTATGAGCTGTAGTAATGTCACAATTTATACTTACTACGACCTCAACTACGGCGAAAATTTGACTTGTCGCAAAAAAGACAACATAAATAATTTCGATGCATCCGTTATTTTACACCACACATGTCTCGAATTTTTTACATGCTTAATTAAACAGAAAATTGATTTAGCTGGAGTTTCATCATGCACGAGATGGAAGTTTGATCAAACTTGTGTCGCATTTAATGTACCCGATACAAACATAATTGAAAAACATTTTGTTTTATGGATGACGTAGATTCACGGGCGTGATTTATTTAGGTGATGAATTTTTTTATATAGAAGCGAACTGCAGTGCATGCAGGAAAACTGACATGCAATGAACAACTCAATTATTGCGATGTGTGTACAGACTTAAAAATTAAAATCGATACGAACATGGGGAGGGAACGCAATGAACCTACTTCAAGGAAAAATGAACCATCAAAAAACCTCGATCCCAAGAATATTATACATAGTTAAATTTAACCCTTGTGAAATTATGCGTTCGGTTATCAATCATTTGTAATCGGAATTAAGTTAAAGCAATTATGCTAGCGGCCAATAAATTATATGAAACTTAGCTGAAAAGGTGCTTTTAATTACTTCTCTAATGAATTTTCTTATACTTTACTTCTATCACTTCATGAGTATGCATTGAAGTGATCTCGAGTTGTACTGGTTTAAGTTGGTTGTAAAATGTTAAGTACAGATGACGGTAAGGCCAAATAGTGCCTTAAATTTTAGTTCTGTAATAGGCAGACCTAGGCTGAACTGCGCCTGTTATAAAAAGACGTTATTATGTCAGGGGGTCATTGAGTTCAGTAAACCGATGTCTATCCTAATACCGGCCCGCGTTCCCGTGGCCACGCGGTATCGAATACTGTCATTTCTTGTTCGCCCACAGTAGACCGAAAATTAAGGGCTCAGTCAACGAAAAGAGGTGGGCGTATCCTTTAACCTCCAACTTCACATCGTCCGGGAAGCGTATTGCCATTCTGTACTATTATTCAGAGAAGCTCTGGTCTGATTTTCAGTATACTATGGCTTCACGTTATGCGCAAATTGATAATACATTATGTATGCGTGCGGGAAACATAAAGTAGGTCACAAAGAGGGAGGGACGGTCCATCCAGAAGAGCACATTTAAACGCAAAAAATAGGGGAGAGACATCCCAATGACGGACTCCAAACGTAGACTTATTAGAGCCATGAACGACAAGATAATCCACTTAATAAAAAATATATCCAAGCAAACTCAAAGACCCGATGGACTCATCTAAAGAACACCACAAAAGGCATCAAAGAAGTGACGCTTGAGCTAAACAGTGCCCCATCTCAGCCGAATAAATAATTGCCTTCATTGAAAGCGCACCCTACACAAACAGCGATACTTCTAAAACTTCGATAAGGATACCACAAACACAAACCAAGGAAATGGTTTGCAACAAATGCAAAGAATTAAAGAAGAGGAGATTGTAAAAACCCAAATACAAAAGCGCATTAAAACAGCGAACCTCTTTGAAACGGTATGGGACGTGGCTCAGAGGGAATGGCCGGAGGATACGACTAGAAACGGTCCAGAGTAGTGGAGTAGGAAGTGGGGACGAGGAGAAACGATTATCAGACATCCACAATTTCAGGATGCGACAGAGTGCGCACTTTCAAAACGTCGATTTCCATCCTGGAAGAAGGGCAGGAAATTAAAAAAAGGAAAAGATAGATTCATTTTGCTCGCAGCACTAGAAACAGTAATAATGAAGGGACCCGAAAAATATAAGATAACACCGTAAAGGCAACTACTAGGCTACTGGAAGCAAAGCAAACAGACTGAACCTCTGAAGGCAGGGGGATTTCGAGAAGGATCATAGAATGCATATGTATTAACAAAAGCACTAACTATGGTATAGATGAAGAGTATATCAAATCAAAGGGGGATGGTAAAGAGAAGAAGTCTTTCGAAGTAAAATAATACGCGAAGCTTCTGAAAACCGCTAAAAAATTCTTGGAGAGCAACGAGAAGGGATATTGAGAGCTATTCAAAAGACCAAGAATGACCACCCTAAACTAATTATTAATAAGGAGAAGACGGGAGATGTGAAGTATCTCCAGGAAACGTTGTTGGTGGGGGCGCTTGAGCTTGAGGGTGTGTGAAGAAAGGTACATCTGGGACCATCAAGACCATCAACCCAGATGTTAAATAATGGCTAGGGGGAGGACATGGTGAGCCAAACTACATGCTCACGTAATTGCTCACCGGCCACGGCGAGAACGATATCTGCTTAAAATCTGGAAAAGTGACCGAAGTGGTAAGGTGAGAGAAAATATCTAAACAAAACAAATGCATAAATGAAGACTGATACCTCCACCATTGCCCTAGGTGGATATAACAAACCGCCCATTTCCAATAACTCCCTCTCGTACTCGTAGGTACCCACATAAAATCTCTTATCTCTTTTTAAACGAAATTACAATAGTGAAAAGCATCTTGAAAGCTTAATAAATTGTAATAAACGAAAACAAGTTATAATTGATAGCCTCATTAATGCGGAAGCATGACCTTTTATGAGTTTTAGAAGCATGAAAGTTAAAGAGCTCACTTCAAGAAGTTGATAAGTCAACCCCCAAATCACACATAACACCATGCAAGCACGATGCACATTGTTTCAAAGTTAGTTTATGAAAGTGAAGTTTCAGCTTTGTCACACAATAAACAGGTGTTGGTAAAGAGATAAAGTACAATATACCTAACAGTATTAAACACTCTGATATCAGAAAGTAAACAGACTATAGTAGCCATAGCGCAACTTTTTTTCGCTGAACTAGAATTTAAGCTCTCGTATATACAGATGCAAATATGATCAAAGTGCAATTACATCAGATGATCGGTTAATTTCGCATTAGGTTACTACAATTACCTTGTGATAGATAAGGCGTGTGATTGTATTAGTTTCTGGTCTGCTGCCTGTCCTAAGTAATTAGAAAACAATTTCATGTCGCATTACCCACAACGCCATCTGTTTACAGTTGCCCTGTGACGATTTCCACAAATTAATGCAAATCATATCAAATGAATTCAGGTAGATATTACCTACGGAAATGTTTACACGAAAAGATATTGAGGATCGCAACGTAAATTTATGTATGTTTTTAAATGAAATTGAAACGTTTTCTATGGACCATTATGAACGGGGACGACAATGAAACAACTCGCAATAATGTGAAGTTCAAAAGAGTTTCTTTCTGATTTGGAAACTGCGCCGTTCGTCAGTATCATATCGAAAAAGTTTGTAGATGATAGGATGAACATTAAATAAAAAATGCCGAACTTTCTGTTTGGCAATGTGAATACTTCACGATTAATTTAATCCGTGTTTATGCGTCGTAAAAGTCGTGTTAATGATAGGTTCGGAAGAAAACTTTAATATGATTTCCGATCAACACTTTCCGCTTACACATTTTTTATTTGATTTTAACCTCGTGGGGCTTTACGATTTACTCAACTAGATTAACTGCATTAGTAAATTCTGCTATAACAACACTGTTACCACAACTATTTACACGGTAACTTTTACAAATCCTGTCAATGCTATTAAATTTAAACAGCTAGATTATTTAGGAACTGCTGGTATTAGTGTTCATTGTTCAATTCATTTGGAAAGTAAAGTTCAATCTCTGGGACTGTCATAGTTAGAACACGATTCTGCGTGTTCTTGTCCGCAACCATAAGGTCAGAGAAATTCGCCCAGAACGGGCAGTTTCCCAGTATTTTTAAGAAAATAGCAAAGCTCGATAGGTCTAAATTTTATTGTCCTCCTATCGCAAAAAACCCTTTAGACGAGCGTCGAAGCTTCCGATGCTAGTACCTATCGATGGAGGGTACTCCAGAAACCTCTCATTCAAATATCTCGGAAAAGGATGCTCACCAGGAGAATACTACGGACACAAATACGTCTTAAAACACATGGTTCCCATTTACTGAAAGTTGGAACGGGTTCTAAAATGTCCTTCCTAACGTCGTGAGCTTTCCCAGCTCTACCAGTAAGCTTTTAACTGGTCTCGTTCTGTATACTTACTCCTGGGCAGATGCGGCAGGCGGAATTCACAACGGGCTGAAGAGTGTCCAGGAGGGGGTTATTCGCAGAATTATATATAATAGAACCATAACCAAGCTTAAACGGAATTAGGCTACGATATATTCTTCATAAAGATGTGATGCTACTTTCCCACTGCTTCTTGGTAAGAATCGTTTCAATACTTCTTTTTCAGTTCTTCGATATGTATTTTTCATGCGAGCCTCCGGTCAAACGTAAGTCAGAGGATTTTAATCGTGTCCCTTTTCACTAGCGGTTGTCCGTTTAAATATAGCTGGAGATTCTCACTTTGTGCCCGTTTTTGGTTACGAACTTTAGTCCACATTTAGATGCCCAAGGTGTATTATCGATATTGCCCCCCCCCCCAGCATGAAATCGAGAGATAGTCAACAAAAAGTCGTTCTCGTAGAAGGAATTTGAGGTCTTTAGGAGGATGGTTGATGGTCACGATGAACAGAATGACGTTGAAAACAGATCCATGGAGTACCTAGCCCATTGATAGTGACCAGTGCGGACAAGCTTCCATTGTTTCTTGTTGGGTAACTCGTATTACACTATACGTCAAAATCTATAAGCTATAAAATATGATTGTGGCAGTCTTACTTGTTCTTCATTTATATCATGCACGGAAACAGTGACATCTTAGCGATGTACGAAAGCTTTAATAGTTTAATCCGCGTACTATAAGATTTCCAGCTTTTAGGATTCTAAAACGGAAAATAATAGATCAATAAACAAACTTTTTACGCAAAATCCAAATAAGTGTAGTTATTTTCGTTCACCCTGTAAACTAAGTAGTATTTCCGACTTTGTAGGTTTTTTAATTGCATGACAGCATTGTACAAAAGAAGATTCTTTACTTTCATGTTAAAGAAACATCTATACATCAAATTTTGATGCGATTAGAATTTTCTTTAGCACTGTGATGGGTACTTTAATAAAACCTCACTTTAGGAAATTTGTATTGGTCTCTTTTCTCAGGTTCCTGGTGCGGTTAAATTCTTCGTTTAAACATCTCCTTTTTCTCCATTTGGACCTTACTTCCGTTCTTACTTCCCAGATAAGAGGGGGTTAAGAATAGGTAATCATTCAATTGATTATTTCTTCATTAACAATTAAAAATTAATAATCAAAATTTGGGAAAAATGATATTTCAAACTTATTGGTAGAATATTTAGTTTATTTCAGTAAATAATGTGACAAGTAAGTCTACATAAGAAAAAGTGTTACGTAATTCGGTTTAATTCACTGATAATTCCCATAAAACGAAAATAGTTAAGATAAAATTCTGTACCTTACTTTCTTGGAAATGTCTCTGGATGTAGTAACTTGTATGTCAGGTTTCAAATTAGCGACGCCTGTAGATAGGTTTCGGGGATCGATGTCTAGCGCTGCTAACCCGTCCTAACGCATCAAACTTAGGTCCAACAGTTGCGTTTTTTTCGTAAATCGCAAGCGTTAACTGAAACAACTCGGCAGCTCAAAAGAACAACATGCGTCAGTCTTTAAAATAATGCGTCCCTTATTCGGATGTCCATTAACTAATGGAAAGTTTTAGAATTATGGCGAAACTCGGTTGTCAATATGGGTGCACTCAAATCAACACTACGTGCAACTTATTCATAGTGCCCGTTTTGTTGAATTCCGTACCACTGCAAGATTCCATGTATAGAACACATGGTGTATTTTCCCTGTTTAATCTAACCTCGAAAAATCTCCCTTAAAAACTTAATACAGACCGTCCTACTCACCATCGCATTTACTCCACCGTTTCTGCAACAATAAACATATGCCTCTAGAAAAAATCTTTTGGTAGTTCTTCAAGTTAGTCACTAGCAGCAACCTTCATGTTATTCTGGTGGCGGTTCGTTAGCAGCTTCCATGCATCATCGTAGTTGGCTTCACATACCGGCATGGGCTGTGCCCCAGTGTCTTATTCCGAGAGAGATAGTTTATTAAAAATCTGAGGATCCTCTCGGGCTGTAATTCCCTGATCTGCTGAGCCTCATCCAAGCCCTCGAACCAGAGGCGACATGTGTTATTCTCAGCTGTCTCGATTTTGTTGAGATGGGCAGGCGCAGTGTCCAGTCACCAGGCCTATGTTTCTTAGTTCACTTCTTATGAGTGCTAGCAACGAGCTGGTTTTAATATCCTGCAAACTGATTAGATTCTTGGGTTGTTTTATTTCAGGGGCAGATTCCCATAGACGTTTTCACTATTTTCTGAGCTGGCTCCTTATCAGTCTGTCAGTTAAACTTTCTGGCGCTCCACAGTAGGTTCCGGACAAATTTGGCGATGTTTAGGTACCCGGCTTCTATTCTATTCGCAGGGGAGCCTGTAGGGCTTAGCGATGCGAGCAGCGTCCTCGGTACCGACTATAACCTGATGGTTTGACACCCACCCTAACGTATGTAAGAGGCTATTTCTTGCACATTTGTTTGGCATTCTGTGGACTGTGACCAGCTTGGAAGTCAGGGATAAGGCTGCTAGAGCCTTGAGAAGTGCCTGAAAGCTGTAAATGCGTGCACCCAGTAGGCCTCTGGCGCACATGGTTGTAGCTCTAACCTAGGCTTGAAATACTGTAAGAGTGGTTCGTAAGGCCATTGAGAGAGCGTAATTGGGCCACCCCTTCCGTCGACTTGGAGTCATCTGTGTAGCAGCATAAGGCTCATTTCTCAAATTCTGGAGTTCTTACAGACTTCCTTGTCCCGAAACACCACTTTAAAGGTCTTCCCCGTGGCGGAATTCGGCAGTCTTGTAGTCTGAAATCCTGGGCATGTACTCACGAATGTTTAATTGTTGTGCAACATTTTGCATATTTGTGCATTCCTCCCACCTCAATTCGAAGGAATCTAATTGCTCCTCTCGCCTCTTTCTTCTTCATCACTAAGTGACGAGGGGGAGATCCAGCTCCTCATGGTGTAGCTATGTGGACCGCCATGGTGATGTGAGGCTTTCAGCACGACTCCTAAGTAGTTGCATTCTGGAGTGTACTCCAGCTTCTGCATGCCCAAGGTAAGTTCCGAAGACCAAGTCTTATTCGATTCATAAGGGCACCGTTTGTATCTTCTCCGCGTGCACTTTTAGCCCCATAGCGGGGCACCATTCCTGCGTACTGCATTAGGTCACATAGAGTGCCTTCATGGTTGCCCTTCACCACAATTACTAGGTTGTCTGCATATATGCTACGCAGTTAAAGCCTAGACCTGCTAGGGGGTTTACCAGTTCGTCCATAACTAGCGACCAGACTCCTGAATACGATATTTATAGATCACTTGTCCAAATCTTGTGCACTCTGCAATCGTCGTGTACGATCTTATTGATAACATTCATAGGTCTTTTTCTCGGACGGCAGCTTTAAGGTCTCTAATAGACACTTTGTCCACCAAGAAGTCTTCGTGTGAAATTCCCAAAACTCTTGCGTCTAATGCGTCCACTTCGTTGCAGTAATCGAAACTTTAACCCTTCGAGTTGTCAACCTTATCTTTTGGAATCTTTTTATTGTCTCCTGTTGAACGAAATTATACTCTGACCAGAATTTTACTTGTTCTCATACCATATAACGCAATAATTTCTTAGTGTAACTCGTGGACCAACCCAGTTTTCATGATCAAAAGGTATCTCAAAGGTGTCAATCATTTTGTTAAATCGTACAGTACAAAAAAAATATAGGTAACTTTGTTGCATTTCCTGTACTTTAAAAATCAATCCAAATTAAATGCGGGCCGTTTGATTAGAAACCACTAAACCCCATTTCCTTTTCAGATTTGTAGAAGTAAAGATACGCGGTTCATTGTTTTCAACTTCTGATTTCACGCGGCGCTTTGTTGGAGGTTTAATTGGGACGGCTACCTTAAGCTGTACTGTTATTAGATTCGCCTTAGCAATTTCTCTAGCAACTTTACAATGTCTATTACTAGCTTCGATTGGATTGATTAGTGTTTACTTTATTTGCTCCCCTTAAAACACATGAATTTTAAATTGCAATTTGGATTGCATAATATAAATGATTTGGGATGGAACCAGAGAAAAATTGTCTGTGTTTGAGACTTGTCTGTTTGTCGCTGCAAAATTATTTATCTTTAAATGTTCTAGTTCCCACAGTGGTGGGAAAGGTCTTACAAATCTAATAAAGGGAAGGCAAATGTAACAAATATCCGGTAAATTCAGCAAATAATGCCATTTAAATAGTACACGTAGTGTATGCATAATGTTGTGCAGTGGTCATTCCCTCGATTACATCTAGCTGCATTTAAACTAGTGGCGAATTTTTTATTTAGAACGATCCGGTATCAAAACTGGAATTCGGGAGCTAAAATTACTGCTTCATTAATAGAAACTTCTTTAATTATGAATTAACCACTCAAGGTGGTGCAAGTACTTAGATGGAACGGAGCTACAAAAACATATTGTTCTACGATTTAAATATGTTAGACAATAGTAGTTGCAATAAATGTCTAGAAAAGTTCTCACTGCTGTACATACTTGACCTATAAAAATAAAATATGTAAGGAGTATTACGACGGCTTAAATTTTGCATTCCAACAAAGTAGCAAAATTTGCTTTCGCATACATTACTATAGCTTTTTTGTATTTCCATACATATAAATGACATCTGTAAATCCTACCGATCCTTTTTTTGAAAATGTACCGAAAAGGATATCTGTTTTATTACGCCACCGTTTCGGATAACAACAAAGCTTTCGATTTTGGAACGAAAATTAATTTTCTACCGAGAAAAACGCTGATGGATCCGTTTTAGGGAGTGATGTATGTAGAACCTAATGAAGAACATCGGAATAATGGCCTAACCCGTAATAGATTTGATCTGAAACTTTCAATTTTATTAGAACAAAGGAGATTCAAACCGTTACCGGAATGCTGACTAGTACTAAAGAGTTGGAAACGTGGCAATACATTAGTGAAATAAAAGGTTTCGGACAAATTGGGTCGATTACATTCAGATAAATACGCGTTACCTAATGTTTAATAGCCGAACGAAACTCAACAGGTAATCATTGGGGAATACATAAATAAATTCCATTTGTAATGGTATGTAAAGTGACATTTAGATATCCCATGTCCGTTCGAAAGATGGAAACATAATTGGCTCATCTCATTCACGTTGACAGTTGCATTTACACGGTAACTACCGCCGGTCTTGAGAGTTCAGTTGAAACGTTTGAAACCCCCTCGTCTGGGGCCGATTGATCGCTTGGAAAATGCGATGAAAGCTAAATAATAAAATTTCTAAGTGCCGTAAACCGAAAGCCGATTTATAAGCACCAATATTTGGTTAATGTCTGCCATGTGCAAATGTTAATTACGTTTTGGATGTGTTTTATATATGCGAGCGTTCCAAATATAAATTTCGTAAGCAATTGCCAAGGTAATGCGTGTGGCTTTCCAACTTTACATGCTCCGACGTTACATGACTGAAAAGATAACACGAAATTCCAAGTGAACAGAATTTTAGGCGCAAATTGAATTTAACATTTTGAGGGAACGCAACTTTATACTAAACACAATTTAGATTTTCGTATCGAGGAAATGAGGTTTTTCTTTAAATTAAGATTGCGGCGGTAATTTGGTCTAGCCTTTCTATGAACTTAATTAACGTTTTATACATCAATAGATTTAGTCTAGTCTAAACCGAGCGTGGGTCGATGTCCTTCGTTAGCGTTTGGGATTCTGATCAAACCCTAAACGTGCAACAGGGATGTAAACAGTGCACAGAGTTTAATAAATAATTGGTATGGATGCGAACGCCCTTGTTTCATTTTATAGTTAGGTACATATCAGTATCTACAGTTTTTTTGCGTTTTCAAAATATGAAGTATCCTTTTCTCACCCGCTTTTCTATATAAAAGAGTAATTGTACATAAATTACATTTAGCGAACCTTTTTATACGAAAAAGGCGGTTGGTTTAGTTTTTCTACATTCTAAGACCATTATTTGTCGCTAAAGGAAAACGAGGTAAACGCAAAAGTTGGAAAATAGAGTAGGTATTCGATATTGACGAACACGATATTTGACGCTGAATCACCATTGAATATCGTTTTTCAATGTTCATATACTTTTCAAAGGTGCAAATTTCAACAGCTTCTTAAAGAATTGCGGTATTGCTGAAATGGTGAAATATTCATTCATGAAGAACTCGACCTCGTAAGATTCGCTCCAGGTCCTTTTTTTTATACAAAGTTACGGCTTTTCTTAGGGGTAAACCTTCTAATGAAAGAATTACACTGGGGATTTTTAGTCGAGGCGAATATTCTGGAAATGAACTTTCCGGGAGTGAAGTTTTTCGGGTCGAAGATTTCGATAGCGGATTTTCAGCTGCAAATTTTTCGGGGCCGAAAGTTGAGAGTAAATCTTTCAAAGCACACTTTCTACGATGAGATCTGGTGTGCGCGATATGAGTAGGAAACTTCGAATTCGAGGTCAATTGTATTTTGTATCGGAATTATTTAATATTGTTAATTTTGTGTAAATATTCGCTGTGTTTATTTTATTTTGGTTTGTTTAAATTAAGGTAATTAAAACTTTACTTAAATCAAATTTTTTTAACCGATCGCTTGTTGCGTGGTGTGTTATCTGGCCCTGAGTGTCATTCTTCTTTAAGATTATTTGATTCATGTTTAGTTTTGTCTTTAATGGAGCCCAAATTACGACCCAGGTTAGAGTTCTCAAGTTAAAATTTTCTATTTTTTACCGCGATTTACGTTAGGTGTTAATTGGAAATTTGTAGCTTAATTCTTTGGAATTGTGCAGGCAGTTAAGGTTACTAAGTTAAACAATTGCATAAAATAAAGATCTTATCAAGATTTTTTGTGGTATCGGCTGCCGGACGTCCGGAAATTTTATAATAAAAAAATAAGATTTGGTCAGTATTTAGGTACTTGAGTTTAATTAAGCTGGATACCTGTCTAAAAAACAGCTTCTGCGCAACCTCTTCCACGCTCATAATCCCAAAAACAATCGCCAAATGGTAACACGTTTTTGGCAAAGAGCAGCATATTTCTGTGTTGTACAGGGTGTTCCTAATTATGATGTAAATACGGAAAGGGCTAAAACAAGATATTATCCAAATAAAACCAGATACATGTTATACAATACAGGTTGCACCATTTTTTGAAAATTTCGTAAGGGGCGATGCATTTACTATCGCAATGTAAAGGGCAGATAATCGGCGACCCCGAAAACCCCCGATTAAAGATTTTCCAGAAATTATTAAAAATTTCCACCCCAAACAACTGTAAAAAGTAAATAATCTTTACGAGGAAGTCGTTGCAATATTCAAAGTATCTGTAAAAACTCTCGTAGAATTAATTACTCTTTCTATTATATACCATTCAAGAACCAACCCGGCCAATTAGAAAATATAGCACCCCATTAAAGATCTGTATCTTTATATACTCTTAATAACATAAAAGACACCACTAAGTGTTTTGATTAGAAAATATTGTTGTTAAAGTGAACTATTTTATAGGGCTCACGCATTGCACGGCACACGTTGTAAGCGAAATCGTAATTTTGGGCCGGTAGACTGGAAAGACCTATACATTTAGAAAAAAAAAACTTTATGGATGCGGTGCTTTGACAATTTATATCAAAATATAACACAGCGGAAGGAAATGTAAACAACGAAATGGAGGAAGCTCTCAAAGATTTTCAGGAGAAAACCATTTATATCTCTACCACGTTCGCGCACCTGAAATAACGTAATATAACACCTTCCCTAATATGTACACAGAGAAAACAAAATCTGAAGAGTTAACAAATTAGCGCAATTTCATCTCGTACTGCACGGTAAATTCCATCCGACGTGTCGCATAAAAAAATCGATTTTTACTTCGAGAGGGAAACGCATTTAAGGTAAAACCGAGTTATTTCCTGCACATAAACGGCAAATAAGAAATGAAAGGGATCATCAAGTTATAGCTCATAGAAGGAGACACGATTTTTTTCCAATATCTTTCCAAGTAATAACAATTGTATTCGACTCAAGTGTAAAATATGGATTCAATTTTAAAGGTAGAAAGTAGAAACGTCTATAAGGAAGTAATGGTGTACGAAAGAAGGATAAGCCATGTATATGGTACGGTTATTTATCCTTTGAGATATTTCTTTCACATTTACTCACTTATGTACAGTAATAAAGGAATATTATATATATCCGAACTGCCTCTTAAAAGAGGCCAATTTATTTTATTGATATTTTATAAGTTTTTCCGTCAGATTAAATGAAATCAAATGTGATGAAATCTTTACCCATCTAAAACAATTCACGATTGCAGCAATAAACTTTCCAAGTCTATCAAATTACCACCCAATTAAAAAGATACATAACCTTTGGCCCTTCCAACCTTTCTGTAAAGCTTTGAAATGTCTTTGAAAACATACTTATTCACTTACATTCCAAAGGGTTTGGAAGCCCAAATTCGAATAGTTACTACAAACGGAGCTTTTCATTCACTTTATAAATTTAAAATGGTATCGGATCGACCCATTTCACTGCAGGTCCAACACACTCGTTTGTTCCATTTTATACGATAAAATAGTGAACAACGTCAAGTGAAAAGTGAGCGGAAAATTATCAAATGAAATTATTATGGTGTCATGGGTACATACTAAAAACATTAGTGTCCCAACGGCAACTTTCAAGAGTACTACTGAACCAGCTACTCTAGATCAAGTTCGGGTTATTAATTGAATCCTTTGAATTTATCCTGATATAATTATGCCTTACAATTTTTCCATGAACTTTCAAAGAAGAAAATACTCACTGTACCAAATCCAGATGTACCTTAAAGCACTAAATTACTTTTGAGATGGACATTTGGGTCACGGTAGTCAACACTAATGGCCAATTGCACCGTCAAAATTAAGTAAAGTTAAGCATAACTTAAATACCATGGCAACGATTGTCTTAATAATCTTTGCCATAGATTTTAAGAACGAAGACTTAATTTTGTTGGTGCAACTGGGCATAAATCTCCATGCTTTTAATACTTGACCATTTAATTCCTATATGTCCTACGAAGTTTGTCACCAACATAGAAAGGGGAATATAAAAATTAATAATGACACCTAGCAATATTCCTTTCTATAAAATTACTTCAAAATGCTAGTAAAACCGACCGAGTATTGACAAATGTGACTAGATAAGGGAAAGTGTGAGATTTATTTGGATCTACTTCAAGCCAAGCAAGGAATCGAGTTATTTACATCGAACTCGAGGTCTCGAATTGCGTGTCCCTTGTTTTAATAGGGGTGCATATTTATTTCGTTCACGTCGTTTCTTGATCTCTCACGCTTATTTTGATGTAAGTTGACAAAGTTACCTTTTTACACTAAAATGCTCTTCGGAGTTATTTATGTTTCTGCCACCAGTAACATATTTTCTTTGATCTAGACGTCTTTACCCATCCGTTTGTGTTTATACGAAATTTCTACCTAAACTACGTTTACTTATTTTTGTGTTTCACAATGTTCCATAGTTATCTACCTGCATAATAAACTATGCATAAAATGAGAATTATTCATCGAAAGAATAATATTTGTAGCTTGTGAAAGCGGACGGTTTGTTTCATATGCTTTAGATGTCTTATTGTTACACTTCGCTCGGCAACATAGTTTTCTACCATTATATTAGTACAAACATTGAATAAAAATAGTGTTTTTGTTCAATGGTAGAAGCAAGAGTTGTAGAAGTCTTTCTTCTTATATTACTTTTTAGTAAACATGGAAAACGGTAAACAGATTTTCGTCGTCTACAATTCAAAATTTCATATCAAAGTTCTTCAATCTCCATAAAGCTAACGTAAGTAAAATAATTCTTTTAATAAAATACACGTTAAACATCGTCATGTCAATAAAGAACAGGAACTGCATACATTTATAGAATACCCATAGAGAAACATAACTACACGTTCCGGGATTCGCCCCGGAAAACATTCCTCGTACCCAAGAAATGCACATCGGAATATTCGTTTCGGCGATCGGTTTTGGAATATTTCTTCCAAGAAAAACCCGTCCTCGGCTCAAGATTTGTACTTAAACAGCCTGCATGAAGCAAGATTTATAGTTATAAAGGTATGCCCTCAAGTGAAACTGCTTTCATTTGAACTCACCCTCAATTATTATACCTGAAGGTATTTTATAGCTTGTCCTGTTAATGTATGTAGTTTGGACGATGTTTAATTTTTGGTTCAATAGTTGCATTCTAATTTATTCATTTTCTTGGAGAATTACATAGAAGGAAGATAAGGAACATTTGTTAGAATTGTATTACGTGTTATAGAAGTTTAACTAATTTTAAGATTTTTGATTTATTTATTTATTTTGCCTTTATTTTTGAATGGGCGGGGTTTCAGCCAAAGCTGCTCTACCAACCCAACCCACTATACGTTTACAAATATCCATGCCCGAACCCGGATTCGAACCAGGGACCCTAGCACCACAGTTCAGCTTTAACTGAACTGCGCCACACGGGCCGGCTTGTCTACGATAAGAATTGCGCTTATCACAAAGGGTGAATTAATTTTGTTAACAGGATGTTGTCGCAGGTGCGCGTTTAGATAAGAGATTTTTTGTTTAGTTAACTAAAGAATTAAAAAGTGGCATCGAAAATGGGACAAGAGAAGGAAGTATATTAAATAGAAGAGGAAGTGTTTTAAATAAGCGCGGTTTACCATTCGGTTGTGCCTTTTCACTACCACCCCCGGCACACTTTGGCTGTTTGGTGGGGTCGAGCTCATTTGCTGGAACCGTGCTCGCGGCTTCACGGTTTTCGGTTGCACTAAAAACAGTCAGTTTGTGAAATTATTAATTTATTTATTGAAGAACGTGGATTAGTGAATTAAGAGATTTTAAGTACGTACTTGAATAGCAGAGTTCGAGTTAAAGAGAACTTTTGCGTCAAGTTTTATGTAATAAATAAATGGAGTTTCTGAAGCGAATTCAGTTTAGTGTTCGTGTTTTTTTATATGTGTCTATTTAATGGAAATCGAAGTGTAGGGCTGGATATTTGGATTATTGACAATAATTAAGATTATTTAACCTATTTCGATCGAGCGTTTGTAGCGTGATATTTGTCGCTGGCACTGTTGGCACTCTTTATTACAACAATTGTCCAATAAATTTGTGCTGAGTTTAAATGAACAGTTCTGTATCAGTTTGAGCCCCAATTACGACCCTAGATTTCACGTTAATTGTTTTTATGGGTGACTTTGTTTGATTGGGCTAGCTGGACAGGTGTTTTGTGGGTTGCTCATCGACCGTTTGCGATTGAGCACAGCAATATAATATACAACGAGTATCCCAGCAGCGAATGCATTGTTTTTCTTGTTTTCTTTGGGCTCAATAAATTCCGGGAGCGGGTCACCGAATAACAACTTTTGAAGATTCTTGATTTGGTGCGATTTGAAGAATAATGTGGGTGTTACGATGGTAATTTATCGAAATCGTCAGTAACGCTACATTGTCTTGTAAAATAGATAGAATTTCCCTGCATGATTTAGTGCTAGGCTAGCTATTTAAGTCAGCAAGAATTAGATGTATGTTATGTCAATCTTTAAAAATCAGCAGGAATTAGAAATGTTTTATGTGCTTGTAAATGTTGAATTTCATAGAAAGCGCTTATCCAACTAATAAATTATTTTAGGTCTGCTCTGTCGAAACAGAATAATGAGATACTATTTGGGATGAATGTCCTGCCACAAAAACATTTCCCTCACTAGTCGGGAACTGATTACTTTACAAAACTAACGATTATTGTCATTAAATTATTTTACAAAATTGGGTTTTTGCTTCAATGCAAACCTAATTGATTGATTTTGACGTTAGCAAAGGTCAATATAATAACTGATACTAATTTTGGAATAATTTTGCACAACATGGTTTCAGAAAGAATTGCAGACAAATCTCCCCAGAAAAAATACTTTGTAAGGTTTTTCCGAGCGTTTTTACGTGGAATCGCCATTTTGAATTTCGAGTTGACGGACATCACGTGATATTTGCTCTACTGACGTACATCGAAATTATAAACTGAAGACCTGATTTTTGTAACTGCAAACCGAAACTTACTTTTTATGCTATTTTAAACTGTTATTAGAGTTATAATTTATTTATTTTTGGTATGTACATTATTATAAACTTTCAAAAATGTAAAAAACGTTTACTTATTATATTTTTTGTAAATTGTTTATTGTAATAACAATTATTATTAGGTTTATATATAAAATTATAATAGTTATTCAAAAAAAGAAAGAAAGATTTATTCCAAAACATTGAACAAAAACAAAAGTAACACGACTTTTAAATAAAGTAAACAACGAAAAAAAACCATCACTACTGTGCGCTGTAGATCTTGAACGAACTGATAAAGCCAAAGAAATTTTCACAGTCACGAAGCTCTTCCACTCCATTATAATGGTCGAACCTAGACGCAAAACCAGTGACATACCGCAATGTCATAGATGCCAACGATTCGGACACACCAAAAACTATTGTAAGCTTGATCCACGATGTATCAAATGTCTTGATAACCACATCTATACAGATTGTCCCAAAAGACCAAATGTAGCCCCTCAATGTGTTAACTGTGGCGAAGCCCACCCCGCCAATTACAGAGGATGCAAGGTCTACAGTGACTTAAAATCTCGAATGCAAAGTACAAACCCGAATTCAAATAATCAATCGGCACCAAGAAAATCCAGTTATGTAAACCCACAAAAATCGTATGCCCAGACAACCCGAAACCAAAATATTAATCCCATAATCATCATATTAACAAGTTAACAATCCTAAACTGGAACGCCGATGGCCTGCGAAGGAAAAGATCAGTACTTATCCATTTTCTAAATACTCATAACGTGACCATAGCCTGCATAACAGAAACTCACCTCATAGATACGGAGAAGATTAAAATACCGGGCTACAACGTGTACAGATGTGATCGAACCGCGCCTATAGCATCCGGAGGAGTAGCTATACTATAGTAATCAAGTGCAATATAAAACATTATGCTTTACCTCAAAAGCAACTACAATTTTTAGAAGCAACGGACATAATTGTAGAATTAACAGCCAACCTTAGATTGAACATAATAAGTGCATACTTACCACCTAATCGCAGACTGATTCAAGAGGACATAGGAGCAATATTTTCGCATAATCTACCAACGCTATTACTAGGAGATCTGAATTCAAAAAACACCTCGTGGGGCTGCAGAGTTGGCAACCCCAATGGTCAACGACTAGCCAATATAACATCTACACACGGAATCATTGTCTCTGCACCCAGCGAAGCAACCCACTATCCTTATCGAACAGACCACCAGCCTGACATACTGGATATCTGCCTACTAAAAAACTTTCCATGGCCCATATTTCAGCAAGTATATACCGAGCTCGACTCTGACCATCTACCAATAGTGGCAACATTCTTACAATCACCTCAAATAAATACAGCCAGACCGAGACTAATTACTGGTAAAGTAGACTGGGACTACTTTAGAGAGCTACTCGACAAAGAACCATATGAACCGCGTTCTTTATGCACAAACGAACAAATTGAAAATTCTGTAGCTACGTTCACAAGGACAGTAGTACGAAGTGTTCATAGGGCTACAAATGACAGGAAACTTAAACAAAATACCCACAAACATAAGCAGTTACCACTACACATCCTCAACCTTATCAAGGAAAAACACCAAATTAGACGTCTATGGCAGAGAAATAGAACGCCGCACCACAGACAACAATTGAATCGATTAACTCACAGAGTGAAATGGGAGCTTGATAACCACCGGTTAGTATGCTACCAGCGATACATCTCGGACTTAGGGACGCATGACTCATCATTATGGAGAGTTACCAAGAGAATTCTGAACCAACCGAATATGATGCCTCCGATGAAATTTAACAACAGAAACTACTGCAGCGAATTGGAAAAGTGTAACCTATTGGCAACACATTTAGAAAACATATTCGAACCGGAAAAACATCCTGCTGAAGCACAGTTTTATGCAGGCATAGACGCCGAAATACACCTGTATCCCACCCCCTCTAAAACTAAGCAAAATCAAATAAAACTTACATCGCCAAGTGAAATTCAGGAACTCATAAAAGAACTCCCAACAAAAAAATCACCCGGACACGACCTGATTCCCAACATAGTACTGAAAAACCTTAGTGATAAACTAATAGCAAACCTTGTAACAATATTTAATGCATGCATTTCAACAGGATACTTCCCAACAACATGGAAAAAAGCAGAAATAATCTTAATTCATAAACCAGGAAAAAATAAAAGTGACTCCTACAGACCTATTAGTTTATTGCCCACAATCTCAAAAATACTCGAAAAAATTATAAAAATTCGACTACACCAATTTGTAGAACAGAAAGAGATAATCCCGCATCATCAATTTGGGTTTAAACCTAGGCACTCGACCTTACATCAATTACTACGCATCAATGAAGTGGTTATTAACGGATTTGAGAACAAGTTACACACGTGCATATTGTTTTTAGATTTCGCACGGGCTTTTGATAAAGTCTGGATTAATGGATTGCTATACAAACTTAAACAAAGGAAAATTCCCGGATATTTACTAAAAGTTATACACTCGTTTCTACATAATAGAACCTTTTACGTCAGAATCAACGCCACATACTCAGACGTAAAACCGATCAAGGGTGGAGTCCCGCAAGGCTCAGTCCTAGCACCCATGCTGTTTAACCTATACACGGCAGACATACCCACCCCGCAATCTAGTAACCTAGCCATGTTTGCAGACGATACAATACTTCTAACACAACACAATGAAATACTAACTGCCGCTGCTCAACTACAACTATCAATAGACGAGCTTTTAAGTTGGCTACACAAATGGTGCTTCACATTAAATACCACCAAATGCATAAGCAAAATCTTTACCTTACGGCGACCGATAAACCCACCTAACATAGTCATCGATAATGTCTCAATACCATGGAACCCACCTGATCAAGCTATTCGATACCTGGGACTACACCTTGATAGACGCCTCACCTGGGGATACCACATTAATAATAAACTAAATGAAGCCTACGCACGACTGTCATTATTATATCCAATACTCAACAGAAAATCATCCCTACGTATTAAATATAGCAAACTGATTTACTTGGCTATTCTACGACCCATTATTACTTACGGCTGTGTCGTATGGGGCGTTGCATCTAAAACCCACATCGGTAAATTGCAAACTTTTCAAAATAAAGTTCTACGCATAATAAGAAACTCACCTTGGTTCATGAGAAACACTCAGATACACCGGGAACTGGAAATCCCTCTAATCGAACAATATATTAAACAAAGTGCAAATAAGTTCTTTCTCAACCTACTGCGCGAGTGCAGTACACTATAACCTCGGTAACAAGTCAGAACACACTAGACTTAAAAAAAGACTTCCGCAAGATGTGCTATTATCTTAGGATAACGTCCTTGTTACCTAGTTAATCTAGTTACGTATCTAAGGCTACAACTAATTACTAACTAACATCCAAACTATGAATAACATGTAATATGTTGAACTAGTTAGAATTATTAATAAAAAAAAAAAAAAAAAAAAAAATGAAAGGCGAAGCCGAGCATGAGTCCGCAGCGACTACTCGTGTCCCAAAAAATATAGCGACCACTGTAGGGTTAAAAACTAATAATTCTGATACAAAATTGACCTCTAATAAGCTCAGATTTGCATTTAATCCAAAAATTACAGACCACACTGACGCATTAAAATAATTGAAATGCACATACACTACGTACAGGGTGCCCCATCATTACTACAGGTACCTATGCTAAATAAAGTGCCCGCATAGCGTATTTTATACAATATATTGGAAGCAATGCGAAAATGAAAAGTGGCACATCCAGGGATTAGTGAAGTGAAAATTTAAATTTGGAGTAGTCACTACAGACTTAAACCGAACGCTCAGTTTAATTCAAGATTTTTGACATTTTTCTAAAATAAACTGTCTCTCGCAAAGTACGCAAGGCAGACCCGTGATTTTTTTATTGGTGTCAATGATGACACACCTCATACAATACTGCTCAAAAAATTTATAGAGGGTGCTCAGAAAACCTTGTCAGGGTTCTCATTTCAGAAAATTCAAAAACTTTAAACTTTCGTCTTTACTATGCAAAACCAGGGTACGGTAGCGGAGGGACAGATAGATGGAAACACTGGGACGTGTCTTGCACCAAAAACTGTTCAATACTGCTCAATTTGGTTTTTATAACGACTGTTGTTAGCAATTTTTGGATAATGTAACACGTCGGCGCGAGGAAACTTTTGTGCACGATATCCCACGGATTAAATTAATTAATATTTACAAAAAAATGGGTTTCTGTTACAAGTATATACTCGTATTCATGGGTTCTCAAATGGTCCACTCGTCGTTGGATATAGCAGTGCCCAAACCAGTGTTATCTTTGAATACTTTGGATAATTAAGCCAAAGTAAGTATATACACTAAACTCCAGCCCGTTTGACAATCCATAAAACATAACCACCAATATTTTAACACCAGAAGGGCGCTGAAGACATATAATTTTGCCGTCATGCAAATTGGGTAGTATAAATTGGCAGAGGGTTTATATAGTAGGTCTAGAGGCGAACTTTGTCAGTAATTGGTAAGATTTTGATTCACGAATAAACCATCGGTAAAGCTTTTTATGTAACCGTGAATCGGTACGTACTTCCTTGAAGTCATGCACTAACTAATAACAAGCTTAAAGCAATTACGTTAAATTTAATTAGTTTTCAAACATCACTAAGTTTCTAAACCGATTAAAAGGGTGTCGGTTTGCGGTTTGGCCTTTCAGCAGTCACTAAGTTAGTGTTTTAATGTTTCCATATTTAGTTAATTTAAATCGCAACGTTTGCATTATCTGGTGATTCATTTACACTGAACTACGGTTTACATAACATTGCATAATTTATGTTTGTGTAACATCAGACACGCTTGCTTATTTACTTTTAGGATTAACCTAATACGCGTGACCTCTGATGAGTTAAAGCCCCTAATAATTAATAAGTGTAGTTTATATAATTAATGAATGACTGCATAACGGAAGGGGGCGAGTCAAATGATTTCTTGATATCTCCTGAAAGTTAAATTGCTGCTTTGTTTCTCTAGATCGTTTTGTGGGGGTGATCACTTGATCAGCAGACGGTTAGCGTACTTTTCTGGTTACACGCTATACCTACAGCTAGGACGATCGATGGGCTAAAACTTATTTAACGCAAATAAACCGATGCCGATGGCTGAAAATGTTTCGCTTGGGAATTTTCCCAAAAGCCTTTTTCTACTTTGTTAAATATAGTAGTAGAGTTCACTAATTTTCTTGTTAGTGTGTCTGACTAAAATGAATCCATTTTGGTTTCTTCATTTTCGTACCAAGAGTAGAAGTTTCTGCTTTTATGCAATAAGATCTCAAATACCAAATTCCGTTGAGATTAGAATTTAACTTTGTACCATCCTGGGATAGGAATTTTAAATTCACTTTTGCAAAGTTGGGAAGGGCATAGTATAAAACCGAGGTAAAACTGTGCGATCTTATTATTTCCTAAAGTAGCCAATAAAACACTAAAGAGTAAATTGACAAAAAGGAATGCAAGGAAAAAAATCAAGCCTGTTGTGGAACATCAAAATGGAAGAAAAAAATAAAAACCATTGGAAAACTAGAGTAGGTACATGTGTTACTGTAACTCTGTGGGAAGGGAAGCTCAAAAAGGATCATAAAAAGAGTTCCGTTCAAAGAAATTCCAGTAGGAAAGGTGCATTTCCTTATCATCTGTAAGTAGGAAGAGAAAAAGAAACGTATGTAAGATGTTCCTTTGCACTATTGCTTTAAAAGAAGACCAGTTGGAGTTGGGTACCTAACATGTCTTATCAGAGAACCATTCACAAAGCAGAAGAACTACAATAAAGAAAAAAAAACCTGACGGACAACTAAATTCTGTGCCTAAGCTGGCATGACACTATTGCAGAGCATATAATAAACTTCGCGAATCCTAACCTCGCTACTCGTTAATACGAACATGATGAAAATGTAACCTCTACCTCGCTAATCCGAACTAATGTGTGACCGATGCACAATTCTCTCCATAAAACGTGAGCTTTCTGATTTTATGATTGTTATTATTTACAATTAAGCACATTTTGTAGTTTCAAAGGAATTTATTCATTTTTGTAAGAGACTAGCTATTTATTTCTCAATGCATAATTCATAATTTCGTTTTATTGTTATGTTTGCTAATCTAAACAATCTAATTCGAATAACTCTGGTCCCAATTAGTTCGGACTAGCGGGGTTCTACTGTACTAAGAAATTTTGTTTAGATAATTCTTTTGAAAAGATATTTTCAATCGCGTTGCCGTTACAAAAATTTGATTTTGAATTTGTTACACAGAGAAATTTCCGCAGTACCGCTTCATAGCCAACGTGCACGAAAGTGTATCTGTCGATAACAAGCGATAGCAAGAAAAGTATTGGGGAAAGCGAGCGCGGTTGCCAGGATGTCTTGAGACCTAAAAGTTTCGTTCCATTCTGTTTAAAGACGAGCACGTTTTGACGAAACTGTGGGTTGCCTATTGGTTGTTAGGTGACGCCAGTCGAGGGTTATTGCATTCAGAAAATAAGTCCCTTTTCGGTTTTTTTGCTGGACAAGATTCAAATAGCGAAATAGCTACGTTACGTACGCGGAAATATAATTCTTAGAGCAGCTACGAGTGCGAGCCAGTACCAATGTGAGTTCGCTATTTTATTATTATTGTTAGTATATTTTGCGTGAATACAAAAGGTTTTCGTTTAACTCCAGTCGCTACCACTTGTAAATATATAGGTGAGTGACAAAATTATTTCGCGGTCGGCATTTTTAGCTGGGTTGCACGAAATGCCCTCGCGTAAGTGTGAAGATTCGCGGTTCGATTTCAAGAATCAAAACGCGGAATTAGTAGAATTAACCTATTTGGGTCGCTGTAAAGATTAGCAGTTTAACTTCGACCAAAAAACCTATTTAGTGGCGAGACCTCCTACATTTCGAGTAGGTCGTAGAGAAACGTCCAAGAAAATTCGAATTTGCGAAAAATTGGAGGTTACCTGCAATTTTATACGTGTGCGAATAGACAAATTGCAATGGACTGCCGGAAAAAAACTGTTTAGCAGCCTGATTCGTAGCTAGGCGTGTTATTTACAAGTGTTAAAATTTACGTGAAGGAACATTTTCGAGTAGGAGAGCCGCTTTTCCGGTAAAAAAACGGGATTAAATACACTGAGATTGAAACTCATTGTTATAACGAATTTCTTTTTTTTCGGATAGCTAACAGTAATGGCTACAACTACTACTGAATTTTATTTATTAACATTGTTGACCTTACAATTTATTATTTTGCCAACTTGCACCCTGCATCTTGTTTTGTGATTATCTTTGATGGACACAAGATCAACATTTAATAAAGATATTAAGCTGCCGTTGTTACAAAATTAGGTATTTTCGTTTTATCAGTTTTTGCCTTATCCGTTCCTGTCTTAGTTCAGTAATAAGTTTACTGTAAGTACAAGCTTCTTCCTTCGTCTGTTCTAAAATTTTTAGCTTTCTTTCGCTTTTATTTCTATTTCCATTTTACATCCTAATTCATTCTTATTTATTTTTTTTTTATTTATTTAATGATTTAATGCCCAACAGTTTACACCAATTATAGGACACAATATGAAATAATATAAGAAAAAAGAACAAAATTTAAGTTTATAAAATATATAGACGCATTTGGATTTTGGATTTGGATATAATTTAGTACATATCTAATAAAGGGAATCTAAAGGGAATCTAAAGCCATATCGATAGTGGGAAAAGGGTCATAATTAATGTCAATATTTCTATTAAGTAGGTTAAGAAGAGCACATGTTGAATTAATAGGTGAATTACGAGAAATATTTAACCTAGTTTTTTTACAATAAAAAGTTCTTCTTCTTGTTCAATTCTTCCAAGTTGATGGGAACTTATTCATTTTCCCGGGAGTTCTTCGGCTCCATTCTACTCGTAGTTAGCGAATAACACAAGCCAATAGTTTCCCCGGAACTGTATGTCACTTTGACACACATAGTAATATAATTGAACAATTTACGAAAGTGATAAAATTAAAATAAGAAATTACCCATCTACACACATTTCTAAAAGGAAAAACAAATACTGAAATACAAATTCAAACGCAACGATAACACTTTGTGTTTATTCGTAAAAACCCACTAATATAATTTCTCATAAAGGGTGGCTCAACCTTATTAATTGTGCTAAAGCCAGCATAACGTCTGCATAACGTACTTTACACAATAATGTGTTTACATAGGTGTTTACTACTGCAGGAAACGTTACTTACAAGTGCACTTCACCAGATCTATTTTGTAATCTTTAATAATAATAATGCTAAATTATTCTGGCTGGATTTTCCCAACCAGCATAATTACAATTTTCTAGAAAACATTAAGCAAGTAACAAATATTAAAAAAAAAGAAGGACGGTAACTTAAACTGTACGATACTACATGAAATGAAACGAAATTAAAAAATAATGAAAATATTTGAAGAAAACGACGAATTAACAAAATTTCTCCACGTGTTATCTAAAAGAAACCTCAATGTATTCGCTTTAAAAGTAAGTTGTAATCTGAAAATAAGAGTATAACGTACAGAACACAGGGTAAATTAAATTCGCTGCATTTCCGTAAATAAATATCGAATTGCATTCCACTTTGGCAATTTTGCAAGAAAAATATACACGATTCCCGGTTCCGGAAAAATACAGTTGTCGCATACAGTGCCACGGTTTATACAATATCCTGGCGTTGTCATTAAAACAAGCACAAACTACAAATTTATAAATGCCGAAAAAAAGCATGTTTTTCCAAATTATAGTCTCACTGGAAGCAAACTACGTTTATATAACCTCATTCGAAAGGTATAGATTATTTAGATTTATTCTTTCACGAAATTGCCCCTCAGATTTGCAGGTTAAGTATCAAATTACAAAAGCGGAATTTCGAAGGATTTGTTAAAAATTAACGGGACAGGCAGTACGCGATTAGCTTTCGGAAAAACGAATTAGTCCCCTAATGTAGTAGAAAGGTAAATTGGAATTCTGGTCAGCGGACGTTTCACGTTATCTTTTTTTTTTTAATTGCCGGTGCGAAACGTTCCTCCGAATAACTCAAACTGCGTGAGAAGAAATACGACAATCTTTAGAATTGCAGTTCATCCTTCGGTTTTACTGGTAGTATATTGCTTGCCAATGTTATCTAAAATCTACCGTTATCCACGTAGAAACCCTTTTATTTTCCATTTAAATGCGAAGCTTTTTATAGATGTTGGAATATTTTACTTTGAAAATCGATTACTGACGTTCTCGAATATTTATGTTTTATATCGGCGAAGGTACGCGAAATTTTATGAAACACGGTAAATACACGGTACAGTAGTAATTCACGGTTTCTAAACGTAGAAATGAGATTAGCTTGTAGAGTCAAGCTAAATCTCATTAAAGGATAGTACATGATAGGGAGGCAGAGCATAATTTGTAAAACCGCGGATTTAATGTACTAATGCTACGTTTCAGGCCTAATAAGGCGATTATCTAAATGTGAGCAGAAATTTTCAATTAGTCCCCCCATTTGCATAGCGTGAATGGAAATTGTTAACACAATGAATAATAAAATTATTAATCGAAAGATCGAAATTTGCCAATTATTAATTATCGCTTTATTTGTACTTGTACGGCAGAATATGAAATCGAATTATGAACTGGAAAAGGAAAAAAGTGAAATTTATACGAAACGTCCCATCAATATTAATCGCAATTACGTCAATTTCATTTTCAGTTTGTATTTCACCGATTTTAATTAGTTTTGTCAAACTTTGCTAAATTAATTTACTGTGAAATATGCTAATTGGTTTGTCGTAATTTTATCGTCAGTAAATTCGATGAGGTAGGCACCATTTTACGTCAATTAGCTATTTTATGTGGCTCCGATTTTTTTAGTTCGTAACTTCGTACCGCATTGAGCTGAGAAGTAGAGAAAGGAAAAGGTCATCTGTAATTATTGGCCATTAGAAGTATAGTAGGTCTCGGCGTTACCTTACATTTATTAGATTTTCTATAGGAGTCGTCATTAGAAAACCACAAGACTGAGATTCTATCGTAAACTATTACACGTTAAGTAAGTACAGCTTTTCCTTTTATCTGTAGTATTACTTGTATTTTGCCTTAATTTATTAGCAATAGTGATTCCAGAAATCCCGCATTCCGTCAAGTAGTCGATTCCATATAGGATACACTGGTACGTAACGTAACAAATTTCCCACGTGGTAAATGAAGAAAAAGTGAAATATAGTAATAGCAAACCCGATAGGCGCCACTTAGTTTTTAGTAAATTTCAAAAGAGGGGAATAAGGCTGACTAAGAGATCCTTGGTCTGGTATTGATAACCTAAAAAGGTAAAGTAATGGGCAGGGGGAATATAAACAAGAATTAGTATCACAATCGAGGGTAATTTAATAAATGATCTCAAAATACTACAAATAGATCACTGTAATATCTAGACCTGAAATGATCAACTCGTAGTCAGGATGAGTGGAGCTATAATTTTTAAATGATTATCAAACAAATGTAGTAGTAATTATAATTCGATTGTATCGAAAACCACTTGTAATCAAACATTATATCTAAGAGTCTTCGAAAATAAAAAACTTACTTTGAACTCTGGTTGGCCTTTTGAGCTCAGAAGGGCGGTTTCAATGTCGAACGTCTAATACTAAGTAAATCGTATACTAAAACCATAGTTAATACTCATGAGAATCAATAATTCAATATACATTAACTAAACAAATGCAAAATTTTGACTCTACCATGGATTGTCCGTACAAGTCGGTGTATAAAACTAAACAAAACCTACTTTAGGATGCACAAATAACTAAATTTCTATACAACAACAAAGGTCACTAATATATTCGTATAAGGAAAGCTACAACAAATCTACTATACAAATAACTTACATCTTAACTAAACGGGTTTACAAAGTGAATACATAGATGGCGTCATAATATTGAACATAAACGAGAGTAAGAATCGGAAAGAGTTACTTAAACGGATGTTAAGTTTGTAATATCAATTGGTAACAAAAGAACGTTACAACACTCAGTGACATAATTGCAACACAAAGAGCGATTTCCTATATTTTTTGTAAAATTATTTTGGTAGCCATTAGTGAAGGTTTTCAGTTACTAATCGATCGATTTTAACAAATAAAATTATAAATAAATAAAATAAAAATAAATAATAATAAATTTTTGAGTTCGATTGAAACAAATACGCGCATTTTACTAAGATATCACGGTAATTTTAGCAAAGTTGAGCTAGCCGTGGTTATATTAATGGGGCAAGAAATTTAACATTACCATAAACAGTCACAATTTAGTAAAACGTTCAGGGATTTCCCCACCCTGAAATGTAAACCTGGTTACATTGATTTGCAAAGAAATACTTTGATATGACCAAAAATATTGGATATTGGAATATCGACTTTGTTCAATGTAGGTTATGATATCCTTTTTCACTATTTTTGAATCGCCTAAAATTTATTTGCTTATACTATTTACAAAATTGAATACCACAAATCATACATTAAAAAAGGAATCGCTTCTAAACTGACTTGAATTTCTGACAAAAATCAGAGCACGTTGCAATAGAAAGTGCAGTTATCACCCCTTCATAAAGGTAACGGTGTTTTGATTAAACAAATAACTATTGGAATATACAGAGGACATAAGAGTAATAATAATAGAAAAAAAAAACATTACCGATTCACGATTACAATAAAGCGTCAAGTCAAGTCAAGTTGGGGTTATATGAATTAGAAAGCGATGCAATTTGGAACAAGACGACTTCGATGCAAATTGTGAAGCACCGTCTGATTGCTTCAGTAAAGCTAAACCAAGAATTGTACGTGGCTCAATGTTTTATAATCGAAGCGTTAATTGCGTAGGTTCGCAATTCATCAACATTGGTAGTATGTACAGAAAAAGCGTATAAATTTCAATGTAGAAAGGTCGATAAAAACTGTATATTTATTTAGAAACAAGCCATAAATTTCGGATTTGGGACATTGTTGTGATTGCACAAAGAAAATAAATAACAATGAGCATTTTTCCGTACGAGTAAGATTCCGCATGAACTTTTATTCTTATCGAATATTTTTTTTATAGAATAGATAGGGGATGCACAACGTACCGATTTTGGTATAGAGTTTAATGGCCAAAAATACTTATCTGGTCTATCTTTTGGGAGCGTTTCCAACATCTGCGTGTAAAATATGAATATTTCTTTTTGGAGGAGAGGAAGTAGGGTTATAAAGGAGGATCAAAGTACCGTTCATTGCAGAGACATTTCTGCAAAGGCATGCGACCCGAATAATGTTATAACCTTCGCAAAGCAAGACCCCCTTCGAAACTTTCAACATCCCTTGTACTGACGGACAACATGCCACCTAAAGCACATTAAAGCGTTTAATATACTTTTTATAGTTACAACCGTGTCCCCTTTTTATACTCAACAGATTAGTTTACGACATCGACGTAAGTTGCTTGAGGGGATTTTGGTTCGCAAGTGACAATCCTTAATTAATTAGCTACGCTGGAGCGGAGGGCGCGATGTAGGTTAATCCATCGTATCTTACCCTAACCTTAGTTTTATTAAGACGCATTGTAACAGAAGGAATCTAATCAGAACTGTATTCGAATGGAAAACTAGAAACTCAATCTGCGATAAATTGTACCTAATTACACGCTTAATATAAATGCACCCCCTCCCTCTCTAAAAAAGCACATGAATAGACCCCAAAATCGAAATAGAACTGAGGTTCATTTTCATGCTGAAAAGTTCTTTCCATTCGGGAATGTTGTGCTTTAATTAACACTATTTTCTCACGAGCCATTGCTGTTTCATTTGTCTGACAATTTCTTCTGCTTTTTTTGTACGAGCATTATATATCGCATTTTTGTAACTTTTGTTTCAGAAATCTCTCCAACTAATTTAAGTTGCGCTATAGGTAATCTGTTTTAACATTGGAAATGTTTATGTTGCCGTATATGGCTACAATGTTATAAGTTTGTTTCAGGCGACCGTACTCGAACGTGATCGGTAGGTCACGAATACTATCGGTACGAACCATTCACCAAAAAATAACTGCAATGCCCCACGTTGGGCGAGCAAAATAAATAATGCTGTGACCTAGGCTGTGACCCTAGAACTTCGGGTCAAATACAACGCTTTTCAAACCTAGCTAGCGCTTTAATGACAATTTTTCTCGGTACTGATCCGCATCCCACCCCAGCAGAACGATTTAATTCTAACCTTACATTCCTGATTCCGGGAAAATAGTGTCCGAGATCAAATCCCTAATTCCAAACGGCCTGTTACCAAATTTGGACATCGACTTAAAATGAACTTTTGGCCTGAATCAATAAAATTAATCGTAATAGAGCATAAGACCTATCTTTTCGTCGTTAAAGGGCCCGAATTAATTTTAGGTAAATAAAATTTACTTTATAAACACACATGAAACTAACCAATATACTCCTACCACAATGTCCGAAAAATCAAAACCCATATGCGTGTTCAAATACAAACATTAAAACAGCTACGAAGAGAAACAAGTTTTCAAGTCAAAATATCCAATATTTAGCGAACATGAAGAAGAAGAAAATGAAGAGTTTTACCGAATCAACATGAAGAAGTATACTAGAGAATTAGAATTACACAAAAAATGAATGATTAGGATTACAGTATAAATATTTTTTAAGATGGAGTTAACTGGGAGATTGAGCGAGCGATGAGCTGGAGAAGAATCGAAGATATTTACCATGAGAAGAACTTGAAGAAATGTTGGTGGAATTTTAATGAGGGAGTTATAATAATTCGAGAGAAAGAGGAAGGTATGAACAGAGAAGGAAGTGTGAAGCAGGAAGAAGAGGATACAGTTCCCCGCATCCGGAAAACTACAAAGACGGGAACCGGGAGCCCCACTAGTTCCTTGGAGGCTACGAAGAACGCAGGAGCCAACAAATTTAATTAACTTCGCCAGAAATTATTTCCAACAAGTTAAAATCAAACAAGAAACAAAAGCAACTGTAAAAGAAAAAGATAAATAAAATAAATTAAAATTGAAGAACCCAAAGAACGTGAAAAAAGAGAAAAAGAAAATTTAAATGCTTTGTTTGAAAACTTAAAACGAGTTCCAGAAGAAATTGAAGAGAATGAAGCAAAAGAAAGAAGGATCAACAGGTCGTTTTAGAAAGTTTGCAGGGGGTAGGAGAGAAAGTTAAGGAAGCTACAAATTGACAGAGAAGAGTAGAGAATTGGAAGAGAATTTAGTCATAGCACAAAAATTTCAAACATAATTACAAGAGAACATAATGCAGAGCGACAAACAAGAAGAGCGAACTGCCATTTTGGAGAAGAATTACTAGAATAATCAAGAAGAATCAACCTCACTGAGAGACTGCTGATTTCATCCTCGATCCATAACTATTTTTTGGCCCTCTATCACATTCAATTAGTTTGTTTTCTTGTTTTCAGTACCTACTTATTTATCATCTATGAATCTATCAAACAACGAGTAAAGCGAGGCCCTTCAGGCATTAGGCAATTAATTATATACTGAGCTTTGTGGCTTGAGAAGTTTTTGTTTTTTGTTTGCACGTTTTGGAATCCGAGAACTGAGCCCACTTCTTGGCGTCAGCACAGGTAAAAGTTGCCTTGTATGTTTTACTTGTACTTGGCCCTATACGTGCAAATTTTGGCGCAGAGTATCAATTTATTTGTAGAAACTAATCTAGTAAGTAATGTAATTCGTAATGTTGAGTATTTTGTATTTTGTGTTACGCTATTCCATGGTGGGGACAATTTTCATTTAGAATTTAATATTCAATAATTATTAACCAGTATTTCTTTTGGTACCTAAATTGATTTGTACTGTTATTAATACCCTCGTATCTTCTCAATTTCATATGGGGAGAGTTAAGTTAGAAATTAAGTGGCGCTCAACCATTGGTGCGACGAAGAACAATTTTACCCAGAACGAACTACCGCTGTGTAAGATTCTCAAGCTCTTATTTTATTTTCAAACCCTGAGCCAGTTGGCCGTTTATCTATTTCACATAAATATGACATAGGACAGGTGCTTTGTAAACTTTTTCGAAACGTGACGTGGTTTTCTAATCCATTTCATTAATTAATCATGACTTGGAAACGTCTTTTTTCGATTTTGAAAGCAATTGATTGACTTTAAGCACTGTCAAAGAAAGTCGAATTTCTGAGTCGTAAACTTGCCATCATGCACTCCACTATTTTTTAGGAAAACGGTAGGAAATGTTGCCAAAGTCAGAACATTAATAATCACAAAACAGCATTGCACGAATGCGAGATCTTGGGTACTAGGTAAACACAACAATAGCAAAGATATATCTGTGGAAGACAGGAAAATTTATAATCTATTAAAAAGTAACGTAGAGATTAAGTACTTTGTTCCTATATATGCCGTTGCTAGTATAAATTTGTATCACATCGACGTTATCCATTAAACCTTTCTGACAGTTCTTAATCCTTACCAATACTACAACGGCGAACGCGTGTACGCTTCAGACCCGAATTAGTTGAGTTGTCGTTTTTGATGTATAGAAGCTGGCGAATGGAGAAACTTTTTTTAGATATTCTACATCCGTCACCATGGAGGCTGCTATTCACATTTGTCAATCGCTTGCGAGTGTTAAAAACTTTTTATATCTCGAGGGATTTGTTCAAGTTGAAGCAGTTGCGTCAAACTGGAACTAATGTGCGATTAGCTCCCGGATTACAAGGTTTTGCCTTACCTCCAATAAATTACAAGATTTAAAGTGCTTGAATAATTTTCTAATATAAAATTTATCTAACATCCACTATTGCGGGATAAAATGTCAACAGTAAGAGAGAGAAGGAAGTTTTCGTAACTTGCCGTGCCTGATATCTCTTGTGCCTTTGTTAAAACTTCTTAAAAACAAATAACGTTGTATCTTGACACATTTTTCTTATGCGAAACTTTGCATGATCATTTATAAATGTCAAGTAGGCGCATTTGACACGACTTTATTTAATATACTTTGCTTACAAATATGGTTTTAGGTCAAATGTTTTCTTGTGCGAATATAATGATTTTTGAGAGTACTTTTTCTTTAATCCCATAGTGTTTTACTGTATTTCACCGCATTATAGAAGTAGGTACGTAAAGTACTAATTGTATTTTTGTCTCTTTAATGCGTTTTAGATATAACCAAATCTCGATTTTGATGTTAATCCTATGGCGCAAGCATGCCATGCTACCATACTTAGAACTGTGTTTTAAACAGATACTTCTCTCAAATAAAGCAAACGGTATTATTAAATTACCAACTTTTTCGGATAGGAGGCGACCAACGACATTCATCTATACTCGAACAGAGTAGGTTCTGTTTAATTCTAATAACTGAGTTTTTGTAGTTATTTACTTATTGAGTTAATGGGAAAACGCATTTTCTTGAATTCGTGAGCATCAACTAAGTTAAAGTACCCACGTGAATTTGGCCCCCCAACATTAAAATAATGAAACGTCAAATACTTCGTTCGTTTGCACATTGATTGCACATTTAGGCACACTTCGATATTTCGTTTCCACATTTCTAAAAAAAAAGGTATTGAAGCAACTAATTGGGGGGCCAACTTCACGATTTTAGCCCCCCCCCAACATTAAAATAATGGAACGTCAAATCCTTCCTTCGTTTGCACATTGATTGCGCATTTAGGCACACTTCGATTTTCGTTTACAACATTTTTCTGAAAAAAAGATATTGAAAAAACCAAATTTGGGGGGCAAAACTTCACGATTTTTAGCCCCCAACATTAAAATAATGGAGCGCTATATATTTCATTATTTTTATTTGTTTGCTCATGGAAGCACAGATTTTTCCTTTATTCAAAAAAGGCCTAATTCATGATTTTAGCTCCTAATCTTAAAATAGAACTTCATTCGATTTTACCGCCCTAAAAAAACATATTAAGAACATAAACGGGGTTGGGTACATTACCAAATGAATTTCGACTGATAGACTTTGATTCGACGAAGAAATGCTCACGACCATCGAGCTGGTTTTTGCAAAGCGAAATCGCTTGCGAGTTCCGGCACTCCTAAAAGTGCTCGGGTGGTTTATCGTGAGCGCTCGGAAAAGTGCTTGTGAACGGAAAAAGCGCTCGGGACGGAAAAACCGCTCGGGAGCGTCCGTAAAATGGAAGAGAACTGGATCTTCTGTCAATGACTATCCACAATCGCACAATAAATTGAAATTCGCTCCTTATACATTTTGAGCGGCCAGTATGTCCCCTTCTTTCTTTTTTATTTTCTCTCCGCTTCCCACCGCCATGACCAAAAGAAAAGCATTTCATTATGACCTAGATGAAATAACGATGAAGCCATGTTTTAAAACTAAACTGAGCCGAACTGCTTGTTCCCTCACCAGATGAGAGAATTTGTCGCGCCGCACCGCGCTGTTTATGCGAATGTTGAATCCAAAGGTAAGACCACACTAGTTGGAACTGCACTGCATTGGGAGTGACGCGACGCTACGAAGTAGTTATAAGGGTGTTGCATTTCAACCGCTGTGACGCGACACTGCAACATTTTTGTTCAACAGTCATAAGGTGTCTTTTGAGCAAGATGCCTAAAAGTAAATTAAGTATTGTTCCTCGTCGAAGACCATTTTGACAAACAAACTTTACCTTGTACGGAAGCACGAGTTAATAGCGAGTTTGCGGACACGTATTTTCCGTTACGTTAGACGGCCATTTTTTCTTATGATATAACGTAAGGGAAATTTAGTGAAACGCGCTTGCGGATAAATTTATTGTTGCTGGAATTTGATTGGTTTACGTTATTTATAAACATAAGGTATAATAGTGTCTTTATACGGTATAATTCTTAAGCTTTTTTACGTTATAAGATATAACGACAAGTTTTGTAACGTAAAATGTACATCCGCAAACTCGCTATTNACGGTATTATTAAATTACCAACTTTTTCGGATAGGAGGCGACCAACGACATTCATCTATACTCGAACAGAGTAGGTTCTGTTTAATTCTAATAACTGAGTTTTTGTAGTTATTTACTTATTGAGTTAATGGGAAAACGCATTTTCTTGAATTCGTGAGCATCAACTAAGTTAAAGTACCCACGTGAATTTGGCCCCCCAACATTAAAATAATGAAACGTCAAATACTTCGTTCGTTTGCACATTGATTGCACATTTAGGCACACTTCGATATTTCGTTTCCACATTTCTAAAAAAAAAGGTATTGAAGCAACTAATTGGGGGGGCCCAACTTACGATTTTAGCCCCCCCCCCCAACATTAAATGATGGAACGTTCCAACTCCAGTCATTCGTTTGCGACATTAGATTGCCGCATTTAACACACTTTACGATTTTTCGTGTTAGCATTTTTACTGAAACAAGATATTTGAAAACCAAAATCTGGGGCAAACTTCAACGATGGTTTTAGCGCCCCCCACATTAAAATAAATGGAGCGCTATATATTTCATTACTTATTTATATTTGTTTGCTCATGGGACGCAACAGAGTTTTTCCTTTATTTCAAAAGGACCTGAATTCATGATTTTAGCTCCTAATTCTTAATAGAACTTCATTCGATTCTACCGCCCTAAAACTATTAGCACATAAACCGGGTTGGGTACCTTACCAAATGAATTTCGAGCTACATTGACTTGGATTCGGACGAACATGTTCGACCATCGAGCTGTTTTGCACAGCGAAATCGCATTGCGGTTCGAGCACTTCCTAAACAGTGCCTAGAGCGTTGTTTTCGTCGAGCCTCAGGCGAAAAGTGCTTGTGAACGGAAAAAGCGTCGGGACGGAAAAAACGCTCGGGAGCGTGACCGTAATATGAGAAGGAACTATCGTTACTGTCAATGAACTATCCACATCGCACAATAATGAAATTCCGACTCCTCTAATACATTTTGAACAGCGGCCAGTATTTCCCTTTGTTTCTTTTTTTATTTTCTCCCGCTTCCAGCCGCCATGACAAAAAGAAAAAGCATTTCATTATAGATAGGTGAAGAAATTACACGTGAAAGCCCATGTTTTAAACTAACTTTAAGCGCCGAAGTGCTTACTTACCCTCAACCCAGATGGAGATTGTCGCCCGCCACCGCGGTGTTTATGACGAATGTTGATCAAAGGTAAGGACCACATATGTTGAACTGACACATGCATTGGAGTGACGCGACGCTACAAGTCAGCTTCTAAGGGCTGTTGCATTTTTCAACCCGCTGCTGACGCAGGACACCTGCAAATTTTTGCTTCACAGTATAAGGGTCGTCTTTCTGAGCAAGTGCTGAAAAGTAAATTAAGTAATTGTTCCACGTCGAGACCATTTGACAACCAAAACTTTGTACCTTAGTACGGGAAGCAACGGTTATAGCGAGTAATGCGACCATACTTTCGTACGTTCAGCACCGGCCATTTTTTCTTATGATATAACGTAAGGGAAATTTAGTGAAACGCGCTTGCGGATAAATTTATTGTTGCTGGAATTTGATTGGTTTACGTTATTTATAAACATAAGGTAGAATAGTGTCTTTATACGGTATAATTCTTAAGCTTTTTTACGTTATAAGATATAACGACAAGTTTTGTAACGTAAAATGTACATCCGCAAACTCGCTAATAGAACCGAAACNTCTTGAGTATTGATCCCGAAGAAAAGTCAATCCATGGTAACTTAAGCTGTATCCATTGTACAGAAGAAACCGATTCCATTGTTTAAAAATGTACCGTTCAATTTTCAAATCCTTAATGTAAGAGTTCAATTGTTTTTTGGTTGGATCCGATTAATGATCTAATTTGGTAATTGAATTTTGAAAAGAGCCGTTTCACCACTAACAGTATTTCGTTATATAACATCATTTCATCTAATGCCAGGTGGGAATCTATTAATCATTTCCATTAGAAAGAAATTCAGGTCCGAAGTAGAGAGTTGAGATGGGACAAAACCCTGGACAAAACTAAAAAGGGGTATTCAATCCCTTTTAATATGGTTAGCACATTACAATTCTTACGTTTAAAAATGTTGTCAGAAAAAGGTTGCCGTCTAATTAGGCACCTGGATCACTTTGAATAAAAATAGTACATAAATAATGATTTTGAAGTATTTTCCCTAATCCATTTTGTTCATATACCCACAAATGTCGAACAGACAAACAAAAGATCGCTTTCTTTTCTCAAGTTACCATATTAACAATTCAAGACAGAGACGCAAACTGATGGAAAACACGGTTTCATAAAGCAGCTTGACAGTTTAAAGGCTTCTTACGCTTCTTAAAAAGTTAATTTATAGAAAGCATTGCGAAAAATTAATAATGTAAAGTTTTATTATTTTAATATCGTTTCCTTTTTGGGTTTTATTTATTTATTTATTTATTTATTTATTGTTACAAACTACACAGGGCACGCAGCAGGTATCTATTATCTATTAATTAAGCCTTGCTGAATAATAAGTATATAATCTAATAATAACATTTAACTAAAAAATGATACAAACTTCCACCTACAAAAAAATAAAAAAAATATGATACTGTTGGGGTGTAAGAAGCCCTACTAATTTTTTTTTATTTTTTCGTTTATCCTTAATCGAAATCATAATGTTTTATTAATTGTTTGGAAAAAATGTTAAATATTACAGTAAAGTCTAAATCTAGTAAACTAAATAATTCGTTAACAAGTCTACACATTATCAGAAACGGTCTATTGTAAGCGTACGTGACTACAGGTACGTGTAAAAAAGGTACACTTGTGGCAGATACCACGCAGAATTTTGATTTGCATTAGAGTTAAAAGATAACTATCTTTTCTATGTAACCAAATTTTTGCCACCCCTAAAACTACCATTTGGCTACGAAAATGGTAACTATGAAAATTGCTACAAGAATAATTTTAGCCAATACCCTCCGGGAAGCACTACTTTAACAATATGAAGTTAACAAAAAAAGAACGGAAGTAAATGTACACGCGAGAATAGCAGGCAGTACGTGAGTCCCCAAACAACAATCGGATACCTCTATAGTTTTCTACAATCAAATTGGAATTCTATACACCGCGTTAGATCCTTTAAAAAATAGGTTAAAGCTCCGTAAACTACTTTGCGTATTAATTTACCGAAAGCATTAACATTTATCATCGAGACGTAGGGATTGTATTACGAATTTTCCAATACAATCATATTTATGGTCCGGTAGAACATCGATTAGGCACAACCCTCTCGCACGCGCACGTACATAATGATAAAGTAAAACGAACAACTACCCAATAAACGCGAGTTACATCTGGCAGAAGACCAAGCGCCTATTATTTTAATGCGTGCCCCCATTTTCATGTCGAAATAATCGAGTAACCTATTACGGTTGATTGGATTATTTAAATGAAGTTCTAAGATAGCATGTGTAAGGTAGTAAAATCGACACGCAAAACGTTCACAGGTGTCCAAATCGGAAACCGACAATTGCCATTTACCGCTACCGCTCATAAATTTAACGTAATCGCTGTTCGGTTAAGTTTCTTTGGTTTTCTTCACCTTCTCTAATTTGGTAGCTTTAATACACCTGTTGTTAGCACGACTCCACTCATTTCCATAAGGAACGGTATGGAATACGAATCCTGGCATTTCGGCATTAGAACCTACCATCAAAATACAAACGCAATTTGTAGGCGATAAGCAAAGTATATTTTATTATTTAAATCTTTGGGGATAAAATAAGAATGTTACGTTGTAAATATGCTAATCTAAATTCATAACAGCCAAGAAATCTCGATAGAATCCGCCAGTATGTACTGCGTAAATTATTCATAAGAGAATAATGCATTAACGTTCGAATTTTCTTCCGTTGTGCTTTTCGGCCGCCCTTATCTATCGAAGATGTCTCAGAAGGTGTTCGATAGCTGATCTGATTCTGGTATTAGCTCGAATGACGGAAAACGTAAGTGAAAACGGATACCTACTTGAAATGGAACGAAATCGAGTGCGTTGACGACGTAACAGCTGAAGCTTATGTATACGCAGGTGTGGATTGTGACGAACTAAAGGAAATGGATAGTCCAATTGGGCGACATTTTAAAGGGACCTAATTGGTAACAGCCACGAACCGGGTACCCTGAATAGTATACGGTGTTCGGGATTACACTTAAATTGATACTCTACAAAAATACAGCATATAAGGCCTCTTGGGCATATTCTCTGCTCGGAAACATTTATGTAATCTAATCGTCATTTCACTGTTCATGGATTAAAATGCCTTATTCAACCAATATCATTCAAAATACTTGTTATGCGTTGTACGTCGGTAAAATAGAGCTTTAAAGCTCCCCGGGTTTCCTTGTAAATTTCAATCAGCTAAACTATGCCTCCACAATGTTTGTGTCTGTGTATGCGAAATAGAGGATGCTTGCACCAAAATGCATATAGGAATCTCAAGTTATGCTTTTGTAAAGTTAGCACCACAAATAATGTTGACGTGGTTGTCCTTAGTTCGTACTTGTTTGTTCGCGATAGAAGGATACAAACTTCTCTGCATAACGGAACTGTTATCAGTGGAAGTGTTTTTTACATCTTAGAATATGTCACGTGATGTATCCAACATTTTCCCGACCTACCGCAAAACTTTACTCTTTTCAAACACTGAATATATAGATGGCGTTATCAATCTTGGAAAATTGGTGGGTAGACGAACCTCCCTTACAAATCACTTGACTAGCTCGCCTGTATTTACAGCCAACAAACAAAATTACTCATGACGATATAAATATTGATAGCTCAAGGGGGAGCTCAAAGACCACTCGCTTCTTGGAGGTGAAAGTAGAACAAGGTGAAGTGGAAAGGTCACTCGGCAGCTGGCGGTGACCCCTCTCGGGTTCCACGTGGTGTCCTCGGAACATGGGTCAAAACCTCGTTCGAGCAGTCATTGACCCCTAAACCACTGTCTCTCTCCAGATGTCAGGCGGAAGTAGGCCATGGTCATTCAACGCGAGTGTGAGGTGGAAAGTAATCAAGACCCCGTGCGGTCGTTCATCTCGGAAAATGTGCTCAACACCTTGGAACGTTCGCCTCCTGGTGATGACTTTAGGAAGTTGAAGCTCAAAGGTTGCTAGCTCCTGGTGGTGACCTTGTCATTGAGTCAAGGCAATCCGCAGTTTTGAAAAGTATCTCAAGCTATCGATCGAGTACTATCGAGAGTGTGTGGTGTCATTGATTGCCAATTCAAAGTAACTTTGAACTTGTTTAGTGCAGAGGAGTAGCAATTAAAAAGCCCATCATTTATGCATTTGGAATCATATTAATTATGCCACGGATAGCGTATGCTGATGAGCACTCGTGACAAAAGCAAAGCGATAGCCATAAAGGGATAATATCTCCTAACTCATCCTTGCAAAATTCCATAAGAGAGGGATACTAAACAAATAAAGTGAAATTTGTGCGCTATCAAATGTTATATCGCTCTTCTCTTGACGAGGCCATTTAAAACTAAATGGAAGTCTCAAAAGTTCACGATGTGGTAATCTTCGTAATTAAGGTCTACTCAAACCGACGCGGACCATATGCGTCCTGGCATGTCTACGTCGGTTTGAGTAAACCTTTAAGATCAAAGGTTGCTCGCCACTCAAAAACTAAAGTCTAAAAGTTGGTTGCCTCTCAAACTACGTTTTCCCACCGTTCAAAGTCCAAAGGTTGGTCGTCGTTAAAAGTCTAAGGGTTGGTCGCCGATCAAACTCCAAAGGTTGATGAAATTACAAATTCTGGGAGTTAATGAACTCCCCGAGAAAAATTCCGCAAACGTCAAAAGATACTTGGACCGTTTACTTACGAAAACCCTTGTAAAATTCAATTAACATCCCTATCAAGATTGTAACGGGCGATCAAAAATGAGTGGCGGTCGGGTCGCTTTTGAAAATTCAAGTGAAGTACGATTTCCCATCTCTTGATTTTTGGAATTAAGTGCACAGAATATCATAATCAGCAATTAAGAAGTCTGAATTCGACAAAAAGAGGTCCACATAACGTCAACCACATACAAAGTGTTTGACAAGTAAATGACTTTGTTTTTCATTTACGTCTGTGGGGTTTGATTAACATTGAATTTGTTGTGGGTAGATTTAATTTGGGTAGTATTGAGGAAAGTTAGGATTTAATTTTAAATTTAAGTTGTTTGTAATTGTTTTCCAATTTTGTCACGTGGTTTTACGAACCCGCAGTAAATTTATAGTTTCGTGTAATTTTCGCAATCATAGTGTTTTAAAAATTCTTTTACTCACAATCGGTTAGTATTATCTGAATTCCTAACCTTCATAGCGGTTGCGAAGCGACTCATTACTCACCTTAGCCGGGAAAGTAACTTTCCCGGCTAGCTGTCACTTTCCCGGCTAGCATCTGTCACTTTCCTTACCTGCAAATGCTATTCATATTATCCTTATATGAAACTTATACTAATAGTGACACCGCCAATGTAACCATTAATGTTTACAACAATAGCAAATTACGAAGAAGAACGAAACTATTTGCTATTGTTGTAAACATTAATGGTTACATTGGCGGTGTCACTATTATTGACAGTTAAAGTAACACCTTGTTGAATTATATACTTTACCTTAAATGATCGATTGTGAGTAAAATAGTATACAAACCTCGCTGGTCAGTGGTTCATAACCAACGCCTCGCGCTTAAGCCCTCGGGGTAGGTAATGAACCACCTCCCAGCTCGGTATGTAATCTACTATTTCTATTTCGGTGTCACAATGAGAATTTTGTGCAACTGTTTTCGGCAAAAACAGTGTTACAATGAGTTCCATTGTAACATCGTTTTTGGTAACTTTTCATCCCTAAGTTGGCAGTTCGCCAAGACGTCAATGTGAAATCATCAGATGTCAAATCAAATTCCATAAAATTTATGTGTTTTCGTTGATTTTTGGTAGACGAAGAACCTCATAGATTCCAAATCCCCAGTTTTCTTGCAATCAAGAAAAAATTGTGCGTTAAGCAAAAAATGCATTCAATGCTACGCCCCACATTTTAAGTGAATTCTAACCTAGAGAGGCAAATGAGGTATTTATTTTATTAAGTTTGTTTTTCATGTTTTAATAATAAATGCTTATAGACTAACAAGCTGTGCTCTCGGATTGATATTGCAGAAATGGCTTTTTGTAAATACTTTTTTTTTCAAGTGGTAGCTCACAGTTCCGATTCACTGCTCTATATTGTAGAATCCCGATGCGATCTTGGCGTCGATTTCCTTAGCCTAAGTTTACACATCCACCATAAATAAATTTATCTACAAGTAAAACATTACACATTTAAAGTTTCCAAATGTCAGTGTTTATCTACCCTGCCAACTTAAAATTTGTCAACGTAAAAGGTGTTGCCAACTTAAGACACATTAATTCTAAAGTTTCCTGTAGTTTTTAATAATTACTTTTTAATTAAATTAAAGCTCCGAAATAGAAAAAAATAGTATGAAAAACACGTGTTACAATGCTTTATTGTAATACTCCTATCTTGTGGACACTCGTGGGTCCACTTCGCTACGCCACTCGTGCCACAAGATAGTCGTATTACAATAGGCCGCATTGTAACACTTGTCTTTCAATATACTATTGTGAATATAAATTCAATCAAATTTTGTTTGTAAGCCTAGTTTTTGTGTCCTTTTGAAGTTAATTTCAGTCAACGAATCGTGGGGTAACAGTCATACTGGGCGACCAGGTGGTTTATTTTTGGTATCAAATGCGTGGGGTGGAATTACATAGTTTTGTGTTTTTCGCGTCTGTTCTACAGGGTTGTTTTATGTGATTTGTTTATATTGGACTTATTTTTGTGTGAGAATGAAGGATGAAACAGAGGAGAGTGGTATGGTAACGTTGTCAGTTGTGATAGGTTTGTATAATACCTCGTGTAATACTGTATGGACGCGACTCTGAACGCGACATTGCAAATGCTCACAAAAAAGACTAAAAAAGTTGATGATATGATGCAGGAGAATAATAAAAGATTAGATAATACTAGCCGACTCGATGGCGATCTAAATAAATGAAACTACGTTTAGTCTTAGCTCCTCTTGACTCCTCAGGCTGTAATGTTCGAATTTATACCCTGGCTCATTGCATCTTAGGTATTTAATTATTAATTTAACAGCTATTCCAATTAAATCCAATGAACCAAATAGTTCTTGACGTCTTAAAGGAAAACATTTTTAGTGAATTCAAAGAATGCACGAATTCTAAGCCCAAACATTCAGCTTCAAAACTGGCAAAATTGCTAATTACATAACCGGATAGACTATCGGTACAAAATAGCGTCACAGACTTTAAACAAGCCCGAGACAGCCCCGTTTACTTTCCAATCCTTCCTATTTAAATAACCTTTAATAAAATCAACATCGTTATTCCCGACGATACTTGAAATTTCATCACCGTGGTTCGAACTGATAACCACCTGCGTTACTTATCTCACACGTGGCATTGTTTATCGCAAAACCAATTAATTTTTGTGCGATAATACATTTTTATTAACACCTTACCAGCTGACAACCTTCCAACATTATGATTAAATGTTTCCTCATTTATACAAACTAAATAGAATTAAATGAATTAAACAATTACCGACTAAATTTACCATAAGAAACAAGCATTAAAAATGACAATTCAACAAATTTGTCCCATTCTGTCCCATCTGAAATAAAAATGCCCAGGTCTTATGAAATAATTTAAGGATGTTCCAACTATCATCTCCAATATTCCGACCGAAATAATAGTGATGCTTTGCAGCGACAGACCACCCAACTCCCTGATAGAACGAATACGATTTTGTAGGCGGTACTTCTAATTTTAATTTACGATATGGTACTTTGACAGTTGTAGCAGTTCAGAAGAGTACATCTCAAATTGAGACCTCAAGCGTCCTGTAAATTGCAAAGAAGATTACAGGTACTAGGCAAGTTCGCAGGATATTATCAACCTTATGCCGTAATTATGACAGAGAGCAAGATTCTTAGTTTAATGGGCAAACAAAACATTCATGATAATCCACAAAAATTCATGTTCTACATGAAATATGAAAATATACAGCGAGTTCGGTAATGTGAAGGTATACAGTGCGTAAGTAAGTAGCCCCCCCCTCCAACCTTCTAAATTTCGATTAGGATACCGATTTGACATTTGGGGGGGGGGGGATAAATATGGTATAAAATTCTACTTCTTGAAATACAATTAATAGTTCTGTAATTAAACCAGTTTGAATTTTTTAATTGCGAGAATATCATGTCATTTTACCCGCAGTTTACCTCCAGAGTTTCCACTGTAATTCCAGCTAAGATGGCGTTTCGTCGTGATTATTGCTTTTAAAATTAAAAATGTAAAAGAACAATGAGGAAGATATGACATATCTGAACAAGTTTTTCTTTTCGCGGATAACCAACATACGGGGAAAGTTTCAAACTTTAATTTTTAATATGAATAATGCCAAATGTGTCTTCCTAATTTTTGTTTACGTTATTAACTTTTGATTGTAGAACATACTGTCCTTCTACACGTATTGTTGTAATAAAATTAATATCAACATCTAATTAAAAGCTGCTCCAAAACTTAACAGCTCAACTTCACACACACTCGTAATAAATTATTTTAATTAACTAATTGATATTTAACGGTTTAAAAGGTAATTTAAAACATTAATTGGACGTTTTCGCAACTTCTTTGTAGATAAAAGCAAAACGGCGACGCGGCGTTCCGAATATTCATCGCCAACTTCAATATACGTAGGTATTTAAACCATTCAACTAAAGCAAAAAGTTTTGACCGCAGCTTCCGGAAACGAACGAATAAAGTTACGTAAAATTTTGTAGGCTCGACTTTTTGAATTAAATTTCGTTGCAGTTCCCAATAGTTAGAAGTTTGACTTTATTTCAATATCAAATCTAAGTTAGATATATTGCAGAATTGAACGAATACGAAATTCCCTCGAAGAAATCTATTTTCAAATAATTCGTTGTTCTTCCAACCCTAACCGGATCCGCGAGCTCGTATATTTCAAATTTTAATAGAACTCGGGAGAAATTTTGTTAACGTACAGAATGGAACGTTTGGAGGTAGCGCGCGGATAAAAATTATTTAATTTCCTAAGCAAGTTACAATTGTAATAAGCTGTGGGAAATTGAAAACAAAGGTCGTGCTTGAAAAAGTAATATGTTTATGTCAAATATACGATCTTTGTGTTTCAAGTTCACCAATTTAAAAAACGATCGGTTTTGATTATCCTTCAACCGTGAAGCACTTTTTGAGAGGTTATTTTACTATCAAAAGTCCTTTGTTGGAGCTTTATTGAAAAAGAGGATATGCAGTCATGTTATATTTACTTGTGTAATTTCACGACATTTTGAGAAATTACTTTCCTATTGTGTACTGTGCAAGTATGCCGAAACGGATTCTTTTTTGACTTGCTTTCACCAGCAAGACATTTCCTAAGTAAATTCCATTTAGGATTTATTCATTTTTAAAGCCTTGCAAATACGTTTCTCTGGAAACTTTTCTGGCTAATTTTACACTTACTTTACATTCAACACACTGGAGGCCAATTAGGGCGAAATTTGTTAGAGGTAGAAGTTACCGTAGTTTTTCATTTTGGGCAAATGTTGCAAATTGGCATACCGTATAGATAAAATTTCATCATAGTATGGAATACATCAACGCTTTACGCGCAGTTTTAAAGGTGCTTACAATGTCAAGAATGTTTCTCGGTGGATCGGCTAGAATTTCAAAGAATGTTTAGAGAAACATCCCTGAAAATGTGCTTATCTCTCCTAACTAGGATTGCCCTAGGACAGGATGTCTACTTGCGCTGACCTCTTTACTCTTTTCGAAGAAACCTCTTCACGGACTAATTAAAAAAGAACCTTATGTGCATACAAGCAACGGGAAAACTCTTACGTAAAGTCGGATTTTCTCATCTTTTAAAAGTATTTGCCTACAATGAGTTTATTTCGCGTAATGATATCAGCTAAGTGCCTGATAAATCTACAATTTGAAAGGTGCTCCGTATTACTTACTCAGCGTGGCTGTTCAAATTGCATTAACCAAACCATACCTGAAACAAATAATTTAGATTAGTCTGCATACTTGAGGGGTGATTTTGTTTTATTTCGGCTACCACACTTATCGCATTTTAATACCGTGACGACTGGTGGTGTTTCACTCCCACATTATGGTGTCAGTATTCTACCAACAGTTAGTCTAATTAAATGACCTTCAATACTCATGCAAGAAAGATGCAAACGTAGATAGTTTTTACATCACCCATGGATATCCTTCATCGAAAATATGTTATTTAGACATAAGGAAGTGTATCCGATTACGATAAGAGGTCGAGAAGGAGGACTATGGTTGGTGGAAATTAATTTCTTTCGTTGAAACCTTTCATTAGGGCTATACCATGAAGGATAACCCCGATCTCCTTCCGCCTCCCCCGGTTACCCACTGATTTCGACAAGGAGTCGCGCAGGTAAGTTATAATTTCTACAAACCCTAGTACAAACCAATTCATTTTGATGAGACCTTTCATTAGAATACCATGAAGAGTAGAACAACCCCAAGATATAATTCATGCCCCCTCCCCCCCTTTGATGGCTGTCTGGTACACCTTCAAAGTATAAGCTACTTGCAAAAATTTCCGTGACTCGAAGACTATTCCCCTAAAAACCTCGGCAATAGTTCACCTCTGCCGTGTTGAAGTACTTTTAGGAGAATGGTCCTAGAATCTTAAGCCCCCCAGCTGCCTCATACTGTTTTTGAGGGTACGTAACTATTACATGGGACAACCAATTGGTCTCAGAATTTGCATACGCATGTCTTTAGTGGTGCCAAGTAAAACTTTTGAAAGGGGCGGGGGGAGGGGAGAGAGTTCTACCATTTGTGGTATTCTAATTGAAAGTCTCAAGGTTCTCTTATTAAAGTTAAGTGCGCCTTGTTATCGCAAACCTTTTTACGACCTGACTATTAGAATTATTAAAAGATAAAAAAACTAAGTAATTTAAGATTTTTTTTGTTTTAAACTATCACTGTATGCGTGCGGGGTAACTTGTCCAAGTAAGCTTTGTAAGCTTTCTTTCTTTCGGAAATTATAATTATTCATTTCATGTGTTTCGGAATAAATTTTTGTTTTTGTCGATCATTTAAGTGTGTGTTTATTCGGATCCTTTGTGCGACCCGGATAGAGATTTCATGTCAGATTGTCAGAATTGTGCTAGGTATTGAAAATTGAAGGTTTCTGTAGTTAATCGAGACTACTGAGCCTCCCAAATCATCAATTGAGGTTATTGTTGCTATTTTTGTTTGTAGTAGATGCCGGAAATGTACGAAAAGAAATTATAAAAAAGTTTTAATTTTTAGGAAAATTTTCAAAAGTAAAATATATAAAAAAAAATGGATGGAGACTTTGGGAATTGTTTGGTGTACGAGTACGAGTATGGTGTGTGGGAGGCAAAACTTTCTTAGTGACTAAAATTCTCAGGGTCAAACGACTTGGGGTGGGGGATTTCCGGGAGCGATCTTACCTAGACCAGAGTTTTATTTGTAGCAAATTTTCGGTGGCGAGTTCAGCGGGGTCATTTTGGCACACAAATAGAAGAGAAACCTAGAGTATCTACATAGGTTGTTGTGTATTATATGGAGGGAGTATTTGTACGGAGGCGAACAATTTAGGAACTGTAATGGGGGAAAATTGCCTTACACGTTTGTGTTCTTAGGGCGCAAATTTTAGTAGATCATTTTACATTGAGGACTTTTCTCATATAAATACAGGGGAACTATAGAATTGAGTACACAGCATCTATCCAATGGCGAGATGTGTGTCTCGGTTCTTCGGGGTCGAGTTTTTCTCAACGTGCTTTTTCGTCTTGAGCAAGCTCCTAGTGGTCAAGTATTCCGACGGGTCCGCATATTCCAGTAGCGAACGCAACAACGTTTGTCACAAAAATACGAGGGATACACAAATTGAGTACCTACATATTAGGTGGCGAGTTTTGTTATGGAGTAACTTCCCGATAAGCGAATGTCAGGTATGGACAAATAGTGTAGGGAATTGGATGCTAACGTTCTGTGGCGTAGGTTCTAGGATGAGAATTCCCGATGACAATTTTTATTACAAAAACGCAAGGAAACCTGGAAATTGGGTGCATACCACCCATCTGAAAAGCGAGTTTTGTGATCTCAGTTCTTAGGACCCGAATTTTTCTGAACGTGCATTTCCCTTCTGCCGAATAGGTATGCAAGCGTTACTGAACTTTATTTGAGAGGGGGTTAAATGTTGCGGTCTTTCAAAATGGTGGTAATATTCTGATGGAGTACAATCTTACAAGGAAATTTTCTAAATATCGGTACTTTTGAGGACGAGGTCTCTTAATAGTACATGTTTCTTTTAAATCGGCTTCTGGCGAGTGAGTATTCCAGCGTGATAGAATTTTCTTTTGGGAAGAATTATACGCCGCCGCGCCGTGGCAAATCCTCGAGGGAATACTTTGTAGTCAATATTGTGGTGGGGGGTGTAACGGAGCATATTTTTCAAAGGGGAAATGCTCCGTGGCGAACTTATCTGAAGGTGTGTTTACTACTGGAAAAATTTTTGAAGGTGGTAAGGCAACTATGGCAAAATTATTTTAGAAATAGAAGGAAACTTAGAGATTGGACCTACATTTTTAAGGGCTAGCTCGAGGGCTAGCTTGTAATGATTTACTGATAGGCAAGTATACCAGTGGGGCGAATCTAGGGGAAGCAGAAGGGAATTTTAGAATTGATTCATGGCTTGTACTTCCTTGGAGAGAAAACCATCGGGGCTGAATCTTGCAGGGGTGAACCTTACGGGACCAAATTTGGGGGGTGAATATTGCTAAAGAGAATATTCGGGAGGTGAGTATCTTGGAGGCAAATTTATCCAGGCGAATTTTCCTGCAATTATTTGGTTTGTGGTTTTGGGAATGTGTATAATTTTTAATCACCTATTTTTAGTCAGGTGAAACTCGAAAGTGGTTGCAATTTAAGAATTTTGAGGTTATTGCTCCCTAAAAATCTCCTCACTGTAAGAAAATTTTAAACTATCTAAAACTGTAGTTTTTATAACCGTTTATTGATCCCCAATTTTTTGCACTTTTTTCTTTGATCACTTGTAATGTAACTTACAGCTCCTTCCCGGGGTTTTCGAGGAACCCTGTAAACTGTATACACGGTGTCTTTCCAGATTGTTATTCAGTACGGAAATTCGCAACTTTACCCCCATTTAACTAACATTCTATCTCTTAAGGTAAGCGAGATCCCCATAGTGGCACTCGAAAAATGGACATCGTGTACCTAAAGATAGTTGTAGGGACTGTGATTATTATACGTAGTATATTATTACGCAAACTGAAAGATTTTTAAATAAGATTCAAAGAACATCCAGTTCATTTAAAATATAAGGGTTAGGATAAACCCAGCACCGAGACGATACTTCACATTACAGCGTTACTGGACTCACTGTTTATTTTACTTACACACGCACAGAATTATTACATTTTGCTATGTTCCACCTCACATTTTCTGTTTGCTATTCCGTTGTAATATGTTGGAATTAGCTGTTTTTGTTTCACTGCTGATTCTACTAGTTATATACAGGTAATCATTATTATTAAACGTGGGCGAACAATTACATTTTAATTAACCGTTGAAAATGGAGATAAACTGATGGAAGAATAAATAAAGCGAGTCTATTCACAAAATTTTACGGTTCCCTTTTGCGTTGGGGTTTCTTACTCTCGGAGAAACTGCGAGTCACTAAAACTTCATAAATTAGTTTTTAAGAGATGGAATAAATAGAGCCCGAGATAAGATACATTTACTCGGTCCGGCCAAATTAATCCATAAATTCCATTCTAAGGCGATTAGTGACAAACACAACTACAAAATCGCCTACCATTGAAACGCGGACTAGCTAAATCAACAATTTTAACTGAACGATATAAATTAGGATTATACGGTTACTTTAAATCGCTTACTAAAGTTCGCCATTGAACTGTTAACAGATCAGGCAATTAATCACGAGCCTGAAATTACCATAAGTTCTGCTCTACGCGTTTCAGCAGTGGTTTCTGCAGAAATGAAAAGAAATGGTTGAAACTTGATGCGGTTTGCATTATGTTTTTCATTTCGGGAGTAAGTATTTATTTAGTAACGGCAAACACATCATAAACTGACCTCAGACCGGGAATCTCGGACATTTGGATGTAGCTCATGTTTGCCCAAGTTCGCTCTTACTTGACTTTTGCTTAGTTATAAAGTATTAAAGCGAGGTTCGAGCCAAGTATGAGTATATATGTTAGACATATTTTAGAAAATTATTTTTAACGACGCTTTTTATGCATATTAGACCTTTGTATTGATATCTTTTGTTTAGAAGCATTGAAAGTTGGAAACGCAGTGTTGAGGAAAATTTTTTTTTAATATTCACCCCTTTCGACAGCTAATATATAAGTTAATTAGAAAGTATTAATTTAGAACATAAAAATGCTTTCTAAAAAAAGAAATGACAGTCCAACCCCGGAACTTAACTCCACTCATCTGCTCTAAAAGGATTGTGACCTATAATAATTGGAGGATTTCATTTAAAATGGGCAATATACAGTGCTGTACTAAAACATGGCGACGGTGCCAGAGACAAACACCGTACGCTACAAGCACTCGATCAAAATATATTAAATACAGTCTTAATGTCAATAATCCAAATATCCAGTCTAACACTGCACTTGAAATCTCTTAATGCACTGGGTATACTTTAAACTCACGCAGCTTTGACAATTCGCCATTTGTGCCACCAATGGTAAGTGAAGCTTCAACCTCCCAAATTTCCAGCCATGACTCGTTGCGATTTCTTTATATCCAAAATTAAAATCAGTGCAGGAAGGTCGGCGTGTAGATGCGGTTGAGGTTCAAATGAATTCGTCACAAATATTGGGAAAAGTTACGAATTGTATTTACCAAGAGTGGTTTTGGAAGTAGAAACGCCGCTAGGAAAAGTTTTGAATATAGGGGGACAAAGACCAAGACGAAATTTTGATCGATGAACAAGCACCACGTTAATTAAACAGACGAATAAATAGAATAAATATAGTCTTTCCTTACACACAGCTTCCTCGTTAATTTTTGTGTCGAGTACTTGTTTGCAAATTTAATATCACCAGAAAAAGATTTAAATACTGCTATAACCCCTTGGTAGTTCGCTATTTCATTACAGCAACTTTTATTAAAGTGTCCATTATAACAAGGCGTTATTAGCCGACAATAACCCTTCACTGGTACAAGTAGGACAACGAGGGATTAATTGCACGTCATGGAGCGGAGAGACAAATTTTCTGCCTTATTGCTTCTAAGGTATGGTGAATCACCATCGGCTTACGTCGGGGATTTCATTTTCTTGCTAGGACTACCTATATAATAAAGATCGTTTTATATTGCTCTAAAAGTAACCACTTCAGGTTTTATTTTCAAAATGAAAGAAATTAATTATGGAGTTTATATTTCACATTTATTATGGCATAATTCTTTCTATAGCCGGCATTAAAACGGCGACTTTAGAAAAATTATTCTAATTTTTACTTCTAAATCCCCGACATATTTAACTGGGAAATGAAAAGCTTGCGAAATAACTGTGTTTGGATAGAAAAATGGGAGAGTGCAACGAAGGATTATTAATGTACTCCAATTCCTTTGCCTTTACCGAGTTAAAAACATAAAGGAATTGGGCGTAAACACTTGATTCCGTTCAATTTCCTAAAGTAGAGAGGCCATGTTACCATATACCCAATTTTCTTTTGGTAGAGAATAAAAAGCGAAATAAAATCGATGCGTTCTCTCCGACAAAAAAAACAAGAGGAGAGTCATGTGACAGTTGTAATACCGCCGCGAACGCGAAATGGAACAGACGAAATCAGAACGTTATTTGTTGCTATCTCCATTTCGCAAAATTGCTTATTAGTGGCTAAATCCTCGGATTACCTCAAATGCGCCTACATCTGTTTCCTCCCTTTACAATCATCCAAGGCATCAGCAACAACTGTCAGATTCAGAAATGAACAATCGCTTCCGACGTGAATGAAACGAAAAAAGAACGCTTTTCGCATACCGTAACCAAATCGATAACAGTAATAAGTGATTATAGTAGAAATTCTAGAAATACCTACGCTTCCCTTTTTCCTGAAATTTTCCACTTATCACAGCACACATTTCCCATTTTCGTATGTAGTAGGGCTATCCCGGATCGGCTGCACAATTAGAACAAGGTTAAGTATATTGGAATATGTATTAACATACCCATGCAGCGACAGTATTAATCAATCTGTCTGCGTAATGTTCAGCCTCTCGCGGAGAACTCGCGTCATCGCCTGAGGCTGCATCTAACCATATTTGTAACGTGTCAAAAAGACTTCAATACAGGAAAGAGATAAAAACTACGGAAAATGAAGCAAAAAATGTATATTTATGTTAGTAATGATCGGCCACCCTGTATGAGGTAAATTTCAAGTTTTTAAGGTTAAATGTGGTTGATATTTGGTTAGAGCACAAATTCAATCATATTATTTGATTTCTTCTTTTGCTTATGGTAAATGGGCCTACATATTTGGGCGCTAACTTAGCTGTATAGAATTTTGCTGCATCTGATATATCAAAATTTTGACGATAGATTACCCTGCGATATATTGAACATATCTTTTCTTAATATTGTATGATAGATTTGTAATTTTGACGGAAGCTTTAACTATTCTATGATTTACATCCTTAAAAAGAATTCTGAATCCTTCGGATCTATCACTAACTGAAATTGTCTGCAAGGACTATTTGATGGTTCTACAATTTTATCTTCTAATAACTTACCTTACTCCCTGTTAATTGATTTCTGAACAATGGGACTAAGCGCATGGTACTTTTGTTTTATTGGAGGTGACGGTATCTTGTAGAGCTTAAAACGGGGCAATGGGAAAGTCTGTTTTATTTTGTTCTATTTGTTCAAATAACATAAAAAACGAAATCGGAAAATTTCGATTTTTCCAGCATATCTTCGGAAGTAAGTAGCACACTTCTTTTATTTTTGTGAAAAACGCTAAAAATTAGAGCATTCCATTTAAAATAATCAAGTGTAAGCCAACTTCTGGTTGTAAAATTGAAATAGTTTCAGCTGAAGCGAACACGTTAAATAACTCATACGTACATATTTTCAGGAATATATTCGTATTAGTTTGACATAGAGAAAGCACAGCCAACCAATATGATGTAAAAGATGGATACATAACGTGAAAGCTGAATATTGGAACGCAGACAGGAGAAAATTAATAGAATCGATTGCAGCATATATTTGCTATAACTCTGATAACGCAATTACTTAGGTTAATTGAGTAGATTATATGTAGATATGGAGCATTATTGGCTTGCTACTAAATTTATTTAGGGTTGCTAGGCATACATATAAATAAATCAATTATAGTTATTAGGCCAACTGCAGTAGTTCGCTAATTATTCTAAAGTTTCCAATCATCGGTTTTTTATATGCTACGCTGGGTAACAGTAATCAATAAATTAAGATCGGAGATAAACTCGGCTTTCTCCACAGTACCCTGGGATAGAAGAATGTCCAATAAGATTACGTCTACATGTATGTAATTATCGTTTATATACGGTTAACTTTTTGAACTTGGGAGTAATTATCCATAATGCAACTGCAGGCTGCAGCGCTAATGATCTCTAGACGGCAAAGCGATGTGGATTATTAATATCAGCAATTAGTTGGTAGAGAATGAAGAGCTTTTGCTATAGTATTAAAGCTAATTGAAATAAATTCAATTAAGTTTTATCCGGTTACTCCATTATGTAAGACACGTTACTCATGAGAAGTAGGAAACTGAGGCACCAAAGAAAATTGATTTATAATCCGTAGACGTGGGGGAACCTATTAGCTTGTAAGTAAATGTAGTCAAAGTTAGCGAAATCCTTTTATAAGTCAACTCCTAATAATCTTACATCTAAGCTTAAACACTAAAATCTTGAAAACTTTGTTTAAATTTCCATTAACGTCAAAGTTCCTGCTAAGTTTGTGTGCAATGTAAGATATATTATTCTGTTTCTTCTCAAATTATTCTTTAAATGTGCTTTGTCACGCGTATGTATAGCATTACGAACGAGCACATGCAGTGCATACATTCACTGGAAGCAGCGCCATGCCTGTGCTTTAGTAAGTTATGTGAACATTTATTACTTGCTCTAGCGTTGTAATGTCTTTCGTTTATTCACGCCACAGTGTAACTTTGTAAGGAGCGCATCAAATACGTCATGCTTCACTTCATATCTTTGCATACGAACGAAAACAAAATCATGCAGATTTATGAAAGTTGTTCGAGCTTTAAAAGTTAGCAAAATCCATATCTACTGCATATAAGTTAAAATAGACGAAGCGAGAAAATGAAACTAAAATTAGATGCAATACATGTATACATGGTTACGAGTTATTCAGTCTGTTTTGTTTTCTTTGTGCCACCCTGTATAATGCACCAAAAGATTACATTCATTTTTTTAGAGACGTTTAAACTACTACACTACTATATACTAAATCGATTGCACAACCTAAATCGTATATTGAACATGCACATCTTCTGGTGCTGATAACGAAGATGCAGGTATTACGAACAATTGCGTGTCTTTTGTTTAAAAGTGGGGAAGTTTTTTACGCGTTACTTCGAAGCTGGCATTATCAAAGCTAATTGTAATTGGCGATTTATTGGAAAATTCATTGAAGAAGGTAATTATTATAATATGGTAGAAGTAATATTTCGTTGAATACTGAAAACAATTCGACAGTTTCAGAGAGTGTACATTTCTTTACGCTGAATTTTTTCGGGCAGTCAGCCTGATTACGTGAAAACGTAATTCGTCGGTACTGTAATAAAGTAAGCAGACGAAATCAAGCAATCTTACTGAAATATCAGTTGGTCCTGGGTGCGAGATCATATTTCACCACTTTGCCCGGGGGTTTCATATTCTGGTAGTTGGGTCGCCATCTTGGATGCTATTTTAAGCGCTTGGACTAGCGTCATCGGTGATTGTCGGAGAATTTTTTTAGTGGTTTTGAGATTCGAACCCACATCTTTTGTCTCATATTCATTCCCTTATGGTCTGTTAATACCGACGCAATTAGTCTTTTTACTCGATTTCATATTTATTTGACCTTTAATCTTTTATATATTTAGTCTCATTTTAGCTCTTGGGAGTTTCATCTGAGTTTAGTCTCTTTTTGGTGTCATTGAGGTCTCTTATTTGTCTTACTTCGTACCCTTTAAAACATCTTTATGCGTTTTATTTGTTATTTATTGGAATTAGTTTTTATTACTACGTATTTGCATATCCACTTATTTTCTATAAAGATTGGTTTTCCTCTTGCCTCATGAAACTGTAGTTCTCTCCAGTTTTACTAAACTTTGGGCTACTTTGGACTATATCCATCCATCTATTAAGATGCTAGCCGTCGTCGTCGTGTTTCGTCTAATCGCTGTAGCTGCCACGCGACCGGCCCGGGTTCGATTCCCTACCGATGCAGAATTTTTTTAAATTTTATATATTATTTGGCAGGCCCGTATAGTATGGGCTGGTATGTGTAGTAGGTATTCTAAAGCATAAAAGTTCGGTATCTCCTCGGGCTTTTCTCGTAAAAGTGATCCGCCAATTGACAATTTCACCAATTTACTGGAACAAATGGATTTATAGACAAAGTTTAATTTTTTAAACCTCTTTTTAGGGGCCATTGAATTTCGCTCATCATTTTTTGTTTCTATCAATCGGAAGCTGTTGCTCTCCGTAGTCTAAAAACTAAGGATTAGATTCCCTACTCCTACAGCATGCATATTTCACTTCATTCATTCTACAATAAATAAAACCTTCCAACCAACCAACGGCACATTCGGAGCAAGTATTCAATGTAATTGTTGCATAACTCTTCACATACAAACTTCTCGCGACCGCATTTCAAACTATAACAATAGTTTCTAACTGCGAGTTGATGTAAAATCAGGTTACACAGTGGAACTAAATTTCAAGTAATAGACGTCCGTTTTGACAAATAACTATAATTAAGAAAAAAATGTTTAATTCTATTTTTAGGCAAATTTATTCCAAATGCTTTGTATCCGGCCAAAACTCCCGGATCTGCAGATGGTTGTGTACCGCCCCGAACGACCCTTGTAAAAGAAATCACCCCACAAAAGTGTCGTCTTTAAAAGATGGTGACATGACACAAGGACGAGTGATCGCAATAATTGGTGCAATTATCGATGTCAAATTTTATGATCACCTCCCGCCGTTATTTAATGCGCTTGAAGTTCGGGCGGGTGATAGAAAATTGGTGCTCGAAGTGGCCCAACATTTGGGTAAGACAACTGTTCGTGCAATTGCGATGGATGGTACCGAAGGTCTTGTACGTGGTCTTCCCGTTATCGACACTGGTTTTCCCATTCGTGTACCTGTGGGTGTCGAAACGCTAGGGCGGATTATGAACGTCATCGGCGAGCCAATTGACGACCGAGGTCCGATCAATTCGCCAACTCTTGCAAGCATCCACGCGGACTGCCCGGAGCTGTTGGAAATGAACGTCAAGCAAGAGGTGCTAGAAACCGGAATCAAAGTCATAGATTTATTGGCACCATACGCTAAAGGGAGTAAAATTGGTTTATTTGGGGGAGCTGGTGTGGGGAAGACGGTGGTGATAATGGAGCTGATCAATAATATTGCCAAGGCGCATGGTGGCTACTCTGTGTTTGCTGGCGTAGGCGAAAGGACAAGGGAGGGTAACGATCTGTATCACGAGATGATAGAGTCTGGAGTGATTTCGATAACGGACAACACCTCGAAGGTCAGTTTAGTGTATGGGCAAATGAACGAACCTCCAGGTGCTCGTGCCCGCGTGGCGCTCACTGGATTAACTGTGGCTGAATACTTCCGTGACCAAGAGAGGCAGGACGTACTGCTATTCGTGGATAACATTTATAGATTCTCTCAAGCTGGTTCTGAAGTGTCCGCGCTTCTGGGTCGTATGCCTTCGGCCATGGGTTATCAACCAACACTCGCCACTGACATGGCCGCCTTGCAAGAGAGAATTACGACAACTACGAGAGGTTCAATTACGTCCGTCCAAGCCGTTTACGTACCAGCCGATGACCTAACCGACGCGGCACCGGCCACGACATTTTCACATTTAGACGCCACCACAGTATTATCACGTTCAATTGCTGAGTTAGGAATTTATCCCGCTGTTGACCCACTAGACTCAACTTCGCGCCTCATGGACCCAATGATACTCGGCAAAGCGCACTACGAAACAGCGAGGGCAATTCAGAAAATGCTGCAGGCGTACAAATCACTTCAAGACCTAATCGCAATTTTGGGGATGGACGAACTGTCGGAGCAGGATAAACTAACGGTTCAGAGAGCGCGAAGAGTGCAACGATTTCTATCGCAACCCTTTCATGTGGCCGAAATTTTTACCGGACATCCTGGGAAGTTCGTCCCGCTCGAAGAAACTATCAAAGGCTTTCAGGACATTTTAAAAGGGGATTACGACGATTTCCCAGAACAGGCGTTTTACATGGTCGGAAGCATTGAAGAGGTTGTTGAGAAGGCAAATAAATTAAGAGAAAGATAGAAGTAGGGTAAAGATTTTATTTAGAACTCGAAAAAGTTTCTCTGTAAAAATTGTAATTAAGCAAAAACTCTGTTAGTTTCTTTAGTTGGTAGTAAATAAAGTTACTGTGTAGCCATACGTAACGGTTTCAGCCAGCAACCTTTTTAGTTACTGTAACACATCTTAAAAATATACTCGTACAGAAACATCATTCATATTGGAATTTGATGCCGTTTATTTCGGTGGTATCAATGCAGCTGAGGTTAGAAAAACTGAGTGGTGTCATTGAAGAGCAACCGCGCTAACCTATCAAGCTTTTCGAATATGACTTTTCAAATTTGTTGTAAAACTGCGACCCCTAGATGGCGCATTCGTCAAAGGCGAAATTTGGTTCTAAAGCTTTCTGTAAAGCTTGCTAAAAAAAGCCAACTAATGGAAACTTCTGGAAACGACACTCCTATGAAAAACCTTTGGTGTAATTAAAAGAAATGCCGGTATAGTTGGTACCATTGTTATTGAAAGTCTTGTTTTGGCGTTAGTATTGTAAAGCGAATTGTTCGCATCCTCAACAAGCGTTTACAAACAAAAGTGATATTAAAAATAAATTTCTAGAGCTGTCACTTAGCAAGAGTAAAAGTCCTTTTATCGCCGACTAGCATTAGAATGCTATGATTATGAATGTCAAAATCATTAATAATCCGTCACTTTATGGCACGTGCCATAAAGTTGTGCCATAAAGTCGCCTTGACAACAAATTTAGGCTGATTGTTGATATATTATTTATTAATGTTAATAGTAATAGTACAATTTGAATTTCCGGAAATTGAAATGCCTGAACTAGATTGAAGAACACATTCATTTGTAGTCGATGATGCACTAGTAATTCCAGATACTGAGATAGTTGATGAAGATGCCAAATCCCTGATTCTCTGGCAGCTAACAGTGTTAACAGATCCTAAGGTTCTAGCAATTTTGTTCTTGTTTTCTCGTGAATCCGCCACATACCTACCCTTCCGCAACAGCATCGCTTTTCCAGTCACCATGTCTTTTCAATGTTCGAATGTCTGCGCCACTATCTGCAAGGATTGTAGCAGACGTTCTGCGAAATGAATGACCAGTGAACTGATCTGCATTAGGAAGGTTCAGATATTTGGCAATTTTACGAGGAATTTGACCAAAGGTATTGATGCCAATGGGATTCCACGTACACTTTCCCGCACCATAGAATAGAAAGAACTTCTCTATTTTAACATGCTTTGGTCTTAAATTTATGTACTTTTTAATGAGCTCAGTGTAATTCATGTTATCATCATTTAAAATTGTGAATGTTCTGGGTTGATGTGTTTTCGTATCTTTGAGATTCACCACAAAAACTGCACCCTCTTCTTGGACATCGCTTACACATAAATTGTAAAACTCTATCCTTCTGCAAGCACCAAATAATCCAAATATTGCAACAACCTAAAATCATACTTTTATAGTAACCTTTTGTAGCAATAAGAGAAACCCACCCACCTTCATAAGGAGATATTGTTCGTCACAAGCCGAGGTCAAAAAATTTATTAACTGATTCTTTGAGAACACCAAAGATTTTTCTCTGAATACCCAACTGAACACTTTTTTAAAAAAGCAGAAAGTTTAGAAAACTGGCTAATGTCAATGTCATTTTTTATTCGTAACATACATTTCAGCTTGGAGTACATGCACCACAATGACGAGGACTTGTAATTTTTTGACTAAAACGGAAGAAACAATAATTACAATTAGGTATATAATTATTTACAGTCTAATTGATCTA
>NW_022170738.1:1428327-1471460 GCF_008802855.1 Photinus pyralis
GTGCTAATTAGCGCCTTTTATGAAAACGGCTCCACAAATAAAAAGATTGTTTTATTGGACACTGGACAAATAGAAAGAAATGAAGCAGTTATGTAGTTAATACCCCAAATTTACTTTTAATTAACACTGCATTTTATATTTGTACTTACTCGGGTTTGAAGGTACAATTAGACTATCAGAAAATGATATATAAATACAACAAAATGAATGAGTAAATTAAATTAAAATAAATTAATTAATAAAATGGCACAAAGGAAGGGCATTTTAAATAAATGAAATTTATTGCATTTCCGTAAGTCGATGTGTTTTACTATTTAGCTAACGAGATTAGCAATTTATTGCAGAGCTAAAAGTGAATTCGTAATTGAATGTTGTAATTAAACTTTGCAATCCTTTGTATATTATGTGCTCCAACTTATTTATGCCCTTTTTTTTGTTTTGCCTCATCACTGAAGTAAAGGTGAAGAAATGTCTAAAGAATGGTTAAAAAAAGACCTAATTGTTAAAAGGGCAAAGGTCTAGTTTCTACAATGCTTTTTCCCATTGTTTCCACAACTCGCCCCCTTTATTGCAACGCGCAAGGAAAAAGAAACATAATTTTGGAAATAGAGATAATTGGTTTTCGGGTTCTTTTCTTGATGTGTTATAACTAAATATCCAAATTTGATGGTGAAATTTTTAGTTTTTGAGAGTGTTATGGAAGATTCAAGAAATTCATGCGAAAAATATTGTAATAAAAACTCCCTCATACTCTAATATTAACAAGATAACTCCTAAGTATCGCGTACGGTTTTCAATAAGGCAATTTTTTGCCACTCAGCTCGAATTCGGAAACCAGACTTTTAATCCGGCTCATATTCAATAGCACAACTATAGTGCAATTTAAATTAATTACCGCAACTATTTTCCTTATTTTTGGTTTTTCTGTTAAATTTGATTATGTAATATAATAAGTTGTTTATGTTGCTATATCCAAAAAAAAGGTACAAATATGTAACAAAAACTAGTAGTTGCCAAAAAATGCACTCCTTCACCTTGCACAAGTGCGTCACTGACCACAAACAAATGTATTTATTGGTAGCAGACTTTTAACAATTTTGGATACCATAAAAGGTTTCAAAAAATTGTTGTGAAGACACATCCTGTGTTCCACACAAAATGTTCACCCTGTATATAGACTAGGCGGATTTATTTTGTTTATATCCACAGGATGTTTTGCAACACTTTAAAAGAAATCGTTGGCGGCGACAGATTTGGAAAGAAAAAATTTTTTAATCACTACATTTTTAAACTATTTACCGTACCGTACGATATCTATATTATAAACTCATCTCCAGCCCCACATGGCTCATATTTTCTTTACATTTTGGTTCGAGAAGGTTCCAATCAACGCTATAAGAAAATTGTAGGAAGTTCCGAGATCTTTTTGTGTTTTAAAAAGATACTGAGAAAATTCAAAGGATTGTGAGGGTTCTGATGTTTCTAAAGAGATTCTAAAAAAATTCTAGAAGCATTATAAAAAGAGCCATAGAAAATTAAAACAAGATTCTAAGAGATATAGTGTTCGCTTAAAACTCTATGGGTGGAGAGACCCAAAACAGGCACCATTTTCACTAAATTAGGGGTTGTATCCAGTATCAGTCATGTTCCAAAGAGCCTCAAACATAGCTTAAGCTTTTTCTGTAAACCAAACAACGTGCCAAACAAGGATGAGGATATCTACCACAGCCTACGTTAGGAGGCTCACGATTTTGGTTAGCGATGTTCCAGTGATAGAGTATACAATTCAATGGATTGGAGTGTCCTAAAGCTTCCAAAGACATTGTGAGATTTTAAGAGGATCTAGTAGATTTCAAGAAGATACCTAGAAGAATTTATGCGAAACGTAGGGTAAACTTATGTTAAAAGCATATGGCAGTTCATTTTATTTGTCCTATCGATCGCTTGTTGAGTGGTGTATTTTATCTGGCCGTGAGTGCTAATATTTCCCGATCGATCTGAGACAATTTTTTTTTCGGGCCTCAAAAAAAGGCAGTGTATAACCTTCCTTTTTTACCAAAAATCGACTACACCAAAATTTCTCTGGAAAAAACATTTTCTATTTAATTTGGGTGCGTAGAATTCAAAACGAATCGTATTTTTTCGATTAAACCTTTCAATCAAAACTTATATGCAAAAAACCAACTTCGCATAAAAATTCAAAGGGCTGTAACTTTTGATCTAGTAGCCCAATCTTGGAACTGTTTGAAATTGTAGAATCTACAGGCCACATTCTATAAGAAAATGTTTTTTTCCGGTCGATCTGAGACAATTTTTTCTTCGGGTCTCAATAAAAGGCAGTGTATAAACCTTCCTTTTTTACCAGAAATCGACTACACCAAAATTTCTCGGGAAAACACATTTTCTATTTAATTTGGGTGCGTAGAATCCAAAACGAATCGTATTTTTTCGATTAAACCTTTCAATCAAAAGTTATGGGCAAAAAACCAACGTCGCATAAAAATTCAAAGGGCTGTAACTTTTGATCTAGTAACCCAATCTTGGAACTGTTTGAAATTATGGATTCTACAGGCCACAATTAATATACTAGATTGCAACAAAAGAAACAAAAAGAATTAACAGAAAGTCTTTCTTTTTGAATTTGAATTTATAATGAAGAAACGAATAGTAAATGAGAATTATGCTATTACGCACGTAAAGGAAAGTCTTCCACTGGCACAAGCCCACCACACCAGTAACCACTTTTCGGTGGAATTCGTTATGGCCATCGACACCCACCATTCGCTGTTGCCAATTATATGAGAAGCGGATGTAAGTATTTTTACTAAAATAGGCTACTATCACTCCATCAAACTTGAAACTCAAAATACAGTTGGTGGGTAGAAATAGTATCTCAGAGGGCCGATCACAATTTAATTCATAAACATGAAGGGTAGAAAGCATTTTACTAATTTGGCTTGAAATTCATAAATGCTGTATAATGTAAATTAACGTGGGCGTGATACAAATAAATAAAAAAGTTAAGAACACGTCCACAAAAATCTTTCGCTACAAGTCAAAATCCAACATCCATTTGGCGCTCAAATTAATGTTAATAAATTGAGTATAATAATCGAATCAACTCAACGAAATAGCGGAAGGCTTTTCAATTACAGTGCAAATTTAGCGACCGAATAATTCCATTCGAGACGAACCGATGGAAACTGCTAGAAAATTGGTACAGCTTGTATTCAATTTCAATTTAAATTTACATTCGTACCTAATTAATTTAAGAGTGGAACGAGTCCGGAAAAAAATTATTACGCCCAGAGGCAGCAACCCCGCCCTAACAAAGTTTCGGCATTTATCAAAAGACGATTTGCTAATTAATTCCTAAAGAAAGTTCTTATTAGAATTGTACAATGCGATCAGAAAGGAGATTGCTAATGGTCTAGTTGGTAACCATCTGCTGCAATCCATACGCTAAACACAACCTCAAGAGGGTTTCGTAAATTTAATCGAGCAAATAAATGCACTTAATAATTAAACAGAGAGCGAATTTGGTAGCTAAAATTGATTTGGCACTAGCGTTACCACTTAAGTAACACCACACCTCGGCGAATAAACTTTTGCAAATGTTTGGTAAACCAATTACACTAGTTTTCAGTGAGAGCGTGCCATTTAATCGCTGAAATGTAGTGTAGTGAACCCAAAATTCTACCTTTATTTCTGCTATGAAAAGGAAAACGTTATACATTTTCTATTTAAAAATGTAGTTTCGAAACAAGGCTTATCAATGATCGTTCTGTAGCACGTATGGATGCATACATAGACAGCTGCAGCGATAACTATTTGTCATTTTATTCCAAACTTTCAATCAATGTATCTATTTGAATGGGGAATAAATTTTGAGTAGCGGATATGTGAAACTCAGCGTAGTTACATACGCCAGGTATACCGCAGCACTATTTACAACGGTTCTCCCAGAGTAATTTTGTTAATTATACGCCCAAATTGAACGCTTCTCAAACAGTTGGAACTTCTACCACCTGCTCGCTATATTCAACGTGAGGGTTAAAACAACAAACGAACCGATGAATTTAATAACGTTGTGCAGAGCGTAAATTAAATTTACCCCCAGTAGATTTGGAAATCAAGACAAACTCTTCGGTCGTTTTGTTCAATTTACTCTAATATGTTTTTTAGATGCTTAATAGTCGCTTCTGAGCGTATATTCCACCTGTATAAAATTAAAGTGAAAGAATTCTCGGTTTTTTGCTTCAAGATACATTATTTAAGGTTAGTTTCAATTAAACTGTAAAAGCAATTGTATTTTACACTTCGTTCTTGGTTCGAAAAGGTACTACTAATTTTTTGGTAGATAAAAGTCTAGAAAATTATTAGATTTTTTGCGTTTTTCCTGCAGCAGTCCGTAATTTTTGGACTAGTACGGCTATATGTCCCAATTGGAATGTGCCCTGCTGTCTTTAATTCAACTTGATGAATAGCAAAAAATAATAATTCAGCTATTCAACACTACCATTCTCAACGACTAAGCCCCAATTGCACGATTCAAATTTAAAAAAAAAGTCCAGACCACAAACATTACAATATGGTCGGTATTTTTAACTTTCACTGGACTAATGTGCAATTTTTTAGTTTTTACGGTTACTTTAACAATTGTAATGGGCTATTACATACGAAAGAGTTGAATTCCTTTTACCTTTTCCAGTTTTCCGAAAAATACGGCTTCAACAATTTGGTTTTTTATAGGTCTAGTTATTAAATAGTTAAATTATACTTTCGCGAGTAGTGAAAAGTTTTAATAGTGCAAGTACAACAAAGTAATCATATATAGCCGATTCTAACTCAAAACTTGAACTATGAAAGGTCACTAGATGCGAAAAAATCACTAGAAAAGACATTAGGTTTGAAACTCTGTAAGGAACGCAGTAACATGTGGTCGATTCTTTACTCAAAAAGTGCGAAAAAGTCACTATAAAAGTAACTAGGTTTGAAACTCTGCTAGGAGCGCGTTATGTACTCAAAAAGTTACTAGAAAAGTAACTAGGTTTGAAACTGTGCTGCGTGGGTGAGAACAAACAAGATCTTTATGATGTCGGTCGGTATGTCGCCCTGTCTGTCAATCTTTCTGTCTCTACTTTCATAGGAGGAAGAGCTGAGGGTGATATCTGTGCTAGCCACAGTAAATTTTTTAATTGTGCGTTCAGAACCCCAAATACTAGTGGCGGCAGAAATTCATAAACCGAACTTGGTTCGAATTTTATTTCACACTTGTAAATGCGCCGTTCGGTACATGAGATTTTTCCCAAATTTTACTAGGAAAATTACGCGAAAATTACTATTTCCTATATAGCGAGCTAAACGCGAATTTGCATTCGCGGCCAAGAAGCTAATAATTATAAAATTTGTCTTAATTCTTCATATTAATTATCACACAATGGGATTAATCGAATGGAGATCCAAAACAAACCATTCAGTGACTGTAAGGTAATTGGTCTATTAGGTATTGACTTTTATAATTAATATACTCTATTTGTAGCCTGATGATTGCATTGTTTGCCGAAACTAGTAGCGTTTTACGCCCTTAGTTTATATTATTTACTGTAATTGAGTTTTACAACAATTAAAGTTTTAAAGGGAATGATTTGTGTTTTGGATTTGGATTTGTATCTTTGGGTTTTCTTAATGGTCTTCTTGGGTTCCTCCGATGCCTCGGATTCGTTTGATTTTCACTGGACTAATGTGCAATTTTGTAGTCTTTACGGTTACTTTAACAATTGTAATGGGCTATTACATACGAAAGGGTTGAATTCCTTTTACCTTTTTCCAGTTTTCCGAAAAATACGGCTTCAAAAAGTTTTAATAATGCAAGTACAACAAAGTAATCATATATAGCCGATTCTAACTCAGAAAGTCACTAGAAAAGGTCACTAGATGCGAAAAAATCACTAGAAAAGACATTAGGTTTGAAACTCTGTAAGGGACGCAGTAACATGTGGTCGATTCTAACTCAAAAAGTGCGAAAAAGTCACTATAAAAGTAACTAGGTTTGAAACTCTGCTAGGAGAGCGTTATGTAGGGCCAATTCTAACTCAAAAAGTTACTAGAAAAGTAAGTAGGTTTGAAACTGTGCTGCGTGGGTGCGAACAAACAAGATCTTTATGATGTCGGTCGGTATGTCGCCCTGTTTGTCGATCTTTCTGTCTGTACTCTCATAGGAGGAAGAGGTGAGGGTGATATCTGTGCTAGCCACAGAAAATTTGTTAATTGTGCGTTCAGAACCCCAAATACTAGTGGCGGCAGAAATTCATAAACCGAATTTTATTCTGGATTTCTCACTTGTAAATGCGCCGTTCGGTACATGCGATTTCCCAAATTTTACTAGGAAAATTACGCGAAAATTACTATTTCCTATATCGCGAGCTAAACGCGAATTTGAATTCGTGGTCAAGAAGCTAATAATTACAAATTTTTCTTAATTCTTGATATTAATTATCATACAATGGGATTAATCGAATGGAGATCCAAAACACAAGCCATTCAGTGACTGTAAGGTAATTGGTCTATTAGGTATTGACTTTTATAATTAGTATACTCTATTTGTAGCCTGATGATTGCATTGTTTGCCGAAACTAGTAGCGTTTTACGCCCTTAATTGTTATTACTTGCTGTAATTGAATTTTACAACAATTAAAGTTTTAAAGGAAATGGTTTATGTGTTTTGGATCTCCATAAACTTTTTCCGAATAACCCACTCCCACTCAGTCTTTGGTACTTGGCCCTACCTATAAAACGACGGCCATGTGGTTTTAGGGTTAGTTATATTTCTACAGCTATGAAAAATTTCATTTTAATTATTTCTGCAAGAAAGAATTCAAATTCAAATTAAAGATACCATCACACAGTCGACTTGAAGGGGGATTTAAAAGAAGTTAAGTTTTTGAAACCGAATAAAAGCTCATGATGAACCTAAATGAAGATCGAAGAAATGGACGAATTAAAAGATTTAAAAAAAATTACAAATTTGAGGATCCCGAGGACGCAGAAATATAGAAACCTAATATCCTCAAGTCCAAGGATTCGAAGAAATGGCAGAATACAAAAGATCGTGATTATTGAATTGTGATTCTGCAGAATTTTAAGAATTATAACACAAAATAGGAGACTCCAGAAAACTTCTTCGGTATCAACAATTGTACCAACCAGTATCCTTGGACTTTGCATTGCATCAAATTCCTTATATTTTTCCGATTCTTCCGCATTTGCTGCACATTACCCCGACTCATCACCTTTTTTATATCTTTCAGGTCCTTCAGATCTTTAAAATCTCTTGAATTTTTCTTCCGATCAAAAAAATATATTGATGTCAGATTCTTTCGTTTGGTCGAATGTTTCCATTTGCAAAGATCCTGTGGATTCGAAAAACCCCAAGCACTTAACGAATCTAAAGAGAAGAGTGGAAGGGATTTGAAGAAAAAAAAAATTCAAAGAACCCTTAAGAACTATTCTGTTCAAAAAAATACGCCTCATCTTCCTCACCCTAATTCTATATTCGAAATGTATCAAAGGATTAGAAGAATTAGAAGGATCTAAGTATCCTTAAGTTTCTGAAACATCTGAAGAATTTCAAAGAAGAAACTGAAGAATAAATAGTTCTAAATTTATAGAATCTAATCTAGAATGTAATGAAGCGGAATAATTCGCATAATCCCAAAAATCTGATAATGTGATCAATCCGAGGCATAGGAAAAAGCTATGGGGAATTGAAGGAATTGAAAGGGATGGAAGAATCCAAATCCAACTGGAATTGGAGAAGCAATTTGGAAAGGGCCAAAGTGTCAGCGGAAAGCGAGAAATCTGTAGGACTTTGTGGATCTAAAGAATTACAAAGAAAATCTAAGAATGATCAGAATATGTAGCGAACAGGAAACCAAAACCCCGAAGAAACTGAAAAATCGGTACAAAATTGCATAACGTAATTTTTTTAATATCAAACGAGTATCGGAGAGGGTTATGCTTTTTGCAATTCAATTGAATTTTAGATCCTTAGATTCTTTAAATCCTTCTGATCCTTTCGTTCCTTTGGATATTTTGAGTTCTTCGGATTTTCCAGGTTCATCATTCTTCAGTTTTTGAATTTCTTCGATGTTATAAATTCCTAGATCCATAACATCCTACCAATTTTCCCGTATTATTGACTGGTTGGCTGGAATAAAATGCTGGCCCGTGGAAGAACGCTTGTAGAAAGAGCAGGAGTGTATACTATGTTCCTACCGGGGCCGTGTAATTGATAACTTTAGAGACGGAGCTACATGATGTGGGATGGGCGACATCTGGGGGCCATCCCCGAGCGTGTTACACTAACGTGGTGATTTTTCACTTTCAGTTTTTTCCTATCATCTTCCACGGTTTTGGTCCGATTGTTTTCAAATTGGTGTCGTGGGAAGAATCCTGTAAAAGGACGGACGTGACGGAATTTTGATTTTTTCCTAGGGGCGAAATTAACCACCTTTTGCAAGGCGCGCCTTCGAGTGGTAGTTGACTTTGGGCGCCCAAAAGTATCTTAGGATCTCGATCTCTCTTTCTCGTGTCTCGAACTATGAGAAGTACCCAAAAAATTGAGTACGTAATATTTTTTGGAGGGTTTTTATTGAAATCCATCAAAATGCGTATTGCGAGTGAACGGGAAGGCGGAAGTGGGTGCCGACAAAGGGAATGTGGTAGCCTTCGATAAGATTTTATTTATGATGGAGTCAAAACTGGCTAATAGAATACTGATCTGCCACATAAAAATCCGCTGAAGTCCCTTCGATCCCACACGAGGACGTAATTTTTTAATTTTTTTGTATCCTATGAGTTTTCTTAATGGTCTTCTTAGGTTCCTCCGATGCCTCGAATTCGTTTGATTTTCATTAGGTCCCATTAAACCCTAATGTCATAATAATAAACATGTGCGCCTTTTGACTTTAGGGAAAAGTACTGATCTAAAAATGTAGTGGAAATCCTAGCCTGTTCTTAGTTGATCCGTACGCTGTTACGATCTCCTTTACTCGCAAGTAGGTCTCAAGTGACACCTAATTATTCCTCATATAATAACCACTAATGGAATACTATCACAAACACAACTCCTCAGTACAAGCTTCTTTGTCATATCGCCTGAGAGCTTAAACTACGGAAGTGGGGAAATTTAATCGATCTCCAGATGTTGAAGTTCCTGTTATCATTCAGAGTATGTCACCACCTTGCATAGCAGAAGTGGACCTTTGGGGGTTATTTAATTATTAACCCATTAACCCGTTCTAAAACATGTACAATCACTTAGGGGTTCGCTTCAACTAAAAAAAAAAGATAAATGGATCGTTCGACCCTAACTTTTAATTATCTCGTGACCCACACGAGCATGATTTTAAACCTTCACTACTAGAGAGATAATTAAGTTTCTGCCCCACAGAAAGCATGCATTGCCTGTTTTGGTTCGATCAGCGTCAATTCTGCACTGGCTTCTTGACTAGAACATAATAGGAAATACGTCAAGCAGATGACAATTTAGGCAAATGGAAGAGCTCGGATAAAATCAACACGAACACTTTCCTTATGGTATTCGTAATCACGTCCGATAAAGTTTCGGGAAGCGTCAGCTGTGTGACATGAAATGATGGAAGGGCGAATTATCGACATAATTCTTTTCCAACTCCGTTCGATGTCACGTATAACCGAACGTTTTACTGTTCTTAATGGCACAATAATGGTTTTCCTAGTTGTAGTTTTCGAATAATTTCGTACTCTGCCTTGCATAGCAAATGGAGTGAACACATTACGAAGAAATTTATTCACATTTTTACTAGATTTTTGTTAATTCCGAGGTTAATTCGATGTAAAAATTTGAAGTTTTTGCCACGAACGGATTGTAATTTTGATATATTGTAAATTGTGAGCACCTTTTACTGTCAACAAAGATGCTTCGAAACTAATTCGTGGCCAAACCTACTCCAGAATTCAACATTTTAAACTATCATACTCTAGTTTCAGTATACAGACTGTTTCACACAAACCGTTACCTGAAAGTATTTAGGCTTCCGTTAATAATAATTTAAATACCAATATAGTTTTTCATGATCCATCGAAAGAAGATATTACCACGATCGTTTCACTTCCTGTTTTAGCGGATGTGGATAGCACCTTTCTTATTTTAAATAGAGTGTTTAGGGTCTTCTTTGTATCCTTTTAAGGGGCGGCAGTACAGCTCAAAAGGAGTCGACAAACCCCAAAACACCTTAGTCTTGGTAAGTTATTTAATAAGCGAGATAATATTTGTTTTATTTTTTACATTAAACCATTAATCTGTGTACAAATTATATTAATTATTGATAACAACTTATACCTGTCAAATAAACAAACTTAAAAACAATTGGACAATGCTGATTAAGTAGTAGACTTCTAGATTTGCACACAGATTAATCGTTTAATGTAAAAGATAAAACAAATATTATCTCACTTATTAAATACCTTTTACTAAGGTGTTTTGGGGTTTGTCGACTCCTTTTGAGCTGTACTGCCGCCCCTTAAAACGATACAGAAAAGACCGTAAACACCCTGTATTTTATTGCATTTTCGAAATCTACCTCAAAATGTACGTAGTTTGATATCACATTTTCCTATCCCGCATCAAAGGTTTTCAAGTTATTAAAGATTTTTCAAAATTTTAATTGAGGTTTTGTTCTACGTGGTCACCGTTTTTTTCAATACATAATAGCATCCTCTGATTACCTCCGTTTGTAGTCGCCTCTCGAATTCCTGCTCCATTTCGTCGTATAATAATTTAAAAAAATAATAATAATAAAAAAAAGAGCAGAAAATCTTTATAGAATTTGCATCGAGCAAGAAAACGCAAGAATTCAAATAAGAAGAATAATTAAAAATGAACGTATATGGAATCCCAGATATTCAATTAAAGATTTTACCCAAAATCGTCCTGAAACCTTCATTTTCATGCCTACTTTCTGTCAGGAAATTTGAGAGCATTTTTGACATTGCTAAATGTCTATAATGACTCCTGTCATCACTAATATAGATTGACAAAAGTTTTATGTACAAATTGAAATGTTATACTAAAATACGATTTCGGGTAAAATTTAATACAAAACTCGTCAGTAAAATGACATTACCTGACTCGGAAATTAAAGTACTCGGCCCCTTCAATATTTCCTCGCCAGTAATGTGTCATTTTCCTGACTTTTATGTAAATAACCATAGTCTTCCAATGGACTTTTCAGGCGCTATTCTTGGCGCATCTTTAAACGCGAAACTTTTAGGGCCACCCTTACCATGCTCTGTTAACCGGAAATTAATTGCAATGAACCATAAACTCTATTATGGTTATCCGACTGTTAAATTTAGTATGAAATCAATTTACTTTAAAAATTTTGCGTTTAAAGTCAATTTTTGTATAGTTAATTTTGTGTTCAAGATTTAAAGTAGCACCTAGAACTTTTTTATGGCGCTAAAAAACGTGATATGATGCTAAAACAAAGGTTTGACCCTGCTAAGGAGAATACTTATCCTAAAATTAAAAAGTAGAAATTGTGCAGGACGCGAGTGTATAAAAATAGAAAAATACCACTCTCGGTAAACTAACAAATAAAGTGACAATAACTTTTCCCGAATTTAGCATTCTAAATACCGATGGCGAAAACGAACAAACAGTGCTACGGAATTTAACAAAGCGGGTATTGCCAACCAGATGCTGGTTTAAGTGCCCCAGAGCACCATAAATAATCGTAAATGGACGTATAAATGAGCGGTGTATTATTTTAAAAAACTGATCTTACTATTTCCGTTTTGTGCGAATTATCGGCGAATTAAACTCAATCACTTTGTGCGAAAAAATTTATATATATTTTTTTGTACTTTTGGTTTTTATTTTTAAAAGGGCGGGGTTTCAGCCAAGTATAACCGCAGTCGAACTTTCACTCCATTTTTAATAATTTAAATTAGCTTATTTAGAATTACTTGTCATATTGTTTACTAAGTTAATTATCCAACCAGCAGGAACAGTTTTGAACTTAATTACGAATTAGTTTCTTTTAGAGTAATTGTAAAAATTAGTTTAATACCACCATTTTTTCAATTATAATAAATGTATTCGGTGTAAGATAATCTCTGGCATTTATAACTTCTTGCAAAGGGAGTCAAAAGCTTTATTTCAGAAGCACATTGTCATTGAAGTTGTGTAATATATCCAAACATACGTACGTAGTTAAATTGGTAAGTATTCTGCTAATAAGCTTGAATAAGTATTTTTTTCTTTTCGACTAAAAAAGTTAAAATCCCGTCTTTTCCCGTTCCCGTTTCGGAAAGTGTTTTACTAACTCAGAAACCTTCGCGGGTATAAGTCCCACAATTCCGAAATTCTTCATCGCAGTTGGACATTTTAAATTATTATTGAGGTTTTGTAAGTTAAAAGATGCCGGGAACGAGAACAAAAATAGTGGTAAAAGGTATGACCAAATAAACGAATACTACCACTAACTGTTATGGAGACGAAAAACAACTCCCTACTTGTTCCATTACTATACCTAATTTTTACAATTTTATAAACCAAATCAATGCGTTAAGGAGGCAAGAATTTTCAAATATCTTACTCTTTTGGTGTAATACAGTAATAAATATCTGTAACCTCTAAATCAGTAGTTTTCAACCTCCAAGACACTGCGACCCTTTTTTCAGGGTCACAACCCACCGGTTGAGAACCACTGCTATAATCCCTCTAATAATTTTCAGATACTTTTTGGGAGGTATGGAATATCCTCCAGGAAAGAAAGAAAAATTCAATGTTTATATCCCTACACGTATCATAAGATCTTCGGGGGGCTGGGGGGTATTGTTGGTCAAAACGTTTAGCTGTCATAGTTTGTCATAGAGGACACCGTATCTTCAAAAGCACTAAATAATGTACAAGCGGAGAGTCTGGGGGCGTGGACTACCCTCAATAAAAAAAGAAAAATTTTATGTTCATTTACCTACACATATCGTAAGATCTTCGCCCGGTGGGGGTATTCCATGACGTTCTGCGAGCTGTTAGAGGGTCGCGCCCAGCCGATTGAGAACCACTGCTTTAGATAAGTTATTGAACCCTTGATGTCAGTATTTCCGATGCGGATTCATAAATAACACAATTTAACCATTTCTACTTGATTAAAAATCGGTCACTAAAAACAAACAAAACGAGTTAGAAACCATGCAATAACAAGCGAGGCTATAAATAAATAAAATAAAATTATACACAATAAATTTTCCAAAAGGATTTGTCATTTTTTTTTGTATTGTATCGTATGGGTGGGAGTTAATAGACAGTGCCTACTGAAAGTATACCCGTGAGTTCAGGCCAACCAAACAAAATTTTAAAAAATCACGAATCTATTGGGACCAGAGCAAGGGTCGTGTCGCGATAAGAACAAAAAAACATTCAATTAAAAAATCTTAAACATTGTGCTATACCTCAAAAACCCTAGCGGATGTAGAAATTATCTGCGTAAAAATGTATATAGACTTTCTCCTTTGCCACTTTTTGATATTTTCCACTAAACTATGACTTCCAAATATCATATTCTATAGAAAACGGAAGAACTTACTTGGTTCAGCTTCCTGAAACAATAATTGACACACTTAACACGTAAACGTTTCAACGTCTTGTACGAAACTAAAATTTGGACATATTCAAATCTTATTTCCGATAAGGTGCGGGGTCAAACACTTACCTTACTCGTTATCTCATTCTCGCACATTTAAATTTGAAATCCTTTACTTTACGTAACGAAAGCAATTTGTCACCTTCTAAGTAAATTATTCGTCACGTTCTTTTATTTAATTTTAACTTACTTCTGGCGATTGCGTGACGTGTACAGGGTGTCCCTCGGGGTGTCCTATTAATAAAGGTCGCAGTTTATATCTATGGAACTGTTAATTGCACAGTTTTGTTATCAAAAGAGACCCTGGAAATTATTTTCAAGTTTCTAGGTTTACATCTAGAGGGCCTACACTACACTTCATTGTTAAGTCGACCCTAAGAACCTGCTTCAGAAATACATGCATCGCAATCTTGTATGACTTTTCTTTAATCTTTGTAAGCGATTTTTCAAAAAATGTTAATGTGGATCATCCAAATAAAAGCAAATTCATGACACCAATTGATTGCTACATGTAAAAGAGTTATGCACGTTTTACTTTTAAAAACAACATCTCTGGAAATAATGAGGGGGGGGGGGATTAAGACAGCAAAATTTGATGGCCGTCTAACACACCTTCCTCAGGTATATGCTCTAGCGGTCAGTTGCACAACAAAAATAATCCAGGATCATTTTTTAATCCGGTATTAAGACATTTCGTTACGTTTAATATTATCCCATTTTACATTAAGGTTTCATAATTCGAGCTCCAAATTACAACATGCCTGCTTAAAAGTCGTTAATTCCATTTTTCAATTTAGAATCATTCCGGCAATTTTTATTGAACTAAAAAATCTTCAGAAGTTCAATCATAACTGAGAGGATGGCATCATTAAATTAAACCTCATAAAATGGGGTTGTTTAAATTTGCATATTATCCTAAAAATCTCCACGATTCAATACTTATGCTCCTATTTGTATTAACGACCGGAAATTTTACAGCTCTTTTTGTTATTTTATTACGTTACTTGAAACGACTTCTCGAAAACAGCCGTTTGCAGAGATATTGTCACCATAAACTCTATACAGGAGCATAACCATTACCAAGTTGGTCCAGTTTCCCTATCGCTCGCCTTTGGAATACTGAGCGAGAATTAAATTTGAACGTAATTGTAATCCGCATATACTTAAGCACAGAGGACATCCGAAGACCCGGGAACCGTTTCGTATGGCTTTGGGATGCCGCTTTGGAATTTCATTAAGGCATCAAACGTTGAAATTGCACCAGAACAGGCAACAAAACAAATGGATTTTTAAGGAATAAAGTCCCACTTCCACTGTGTAACATTGAGTGAACACGTTTTCGGCAATAAACTAATTGAATTCGTAAGCGTAATTATACCCTCAAAGCATATTGTAAGTGGTTGAAAATGGTAATTAAACCTTATGTTAATTAGTAAAATTAGGCCCATTTGTTTGCTTTTATGCTTATTAATCATGCACGCAATTAGCACGAAAATCTTTAAATAACAACGGGGTAAATCTGTTTTGCATTAGTTACCAATAAATACCCTAAAGTAATGTGATACAACACGCACTTTGTTTTACAGACAAATTTTCAATTGGTGATGGTGGTATCACTTACATTTGGCGAAACCCCTAATGCTCTAGTACCTACACTTCTAAAAAATAACCTAACACAGATAGGCGTTTTCGTTTTGTGCTAAAAATGAATTTCTCTTAAGAAAACCGAAAGCCACTTCAACGTCTTTCATTGAAAAACGCCAAATTTTTGTACGAGTCGCCTTTTGTTAGAAACTGTTACTACCTGCACATTTTACGAAAGCTGAATAAACAGGGAAATACACAGAAAGTAATATTTTCCTCCACAACTCGAATCTCAAACGAAGCGTGTAATTACTCAACTGAAATGTCAAAAGCTCCCTTATTGCAGGCAAGCTTTGAACGGCTCTCTTTGCTCGCTCCGAATCTGTTTACACAATACGGCTTATTCAAATATATGCCTTTATCAAAAATTCCTAGTAATGTTTCCCTTTTACCTATCGAAAAAGTGCCAGATCAACCATAGCACCATTCAACGTTTCTGTTGCGAATTTAATTGGAGAATTGTTTCCAAAACGTCAAATCGCTAATGATGTTAAGTTAAACCGTACCTAAAAATAACCCAGAAAGTCGAATATCGGATACGTAACATTTAATTGGCAGATTCGGGGTAATACACGTGCGTGTTGTCCCTTACTCCCACGTCAATCAAGGCAAAGTTCGCCATTGTAAAGGAACAAATAACAGAGCACAACAAAACAATAATAACGGAATTATTTAGAAGTCGTATTAAGTTTGAAAATAACAGGGATATTAAATTTTGCTATTTGGTTTAAGCCCTTAACGTATAGGTATCCATTTCTCCTTGAATTTATAACTTATAAATTCAATGCTCATCACTAAACGTGCGCGGCCTAGGTTCATTGCTTTTGGTTTCTTTTCACCACGTTATGTGTCGATAATTTCCAGGATAATTTCCTTCTATTTGACGCTTGGCATCGAAATAGTTATTGCGAATGCGAGTGTGGGCAATTAAATCACAGGACGACCCTATAAAACGGTATAATTCCCATTCCCATTCAGTGTATAGTCCCCTTCCCTATCTCTACACCGATCCATTGGAACTACTGAATTCCTTTTCAAGTTTTAATTCAGTCCTAAGTTCGTCAAGAATTTCAATTGAATTCTTTCCAAATTCCTTTTGGGTTCTTCTGCATAAATGCACACCATTTAAATCTTGCTTTGTTTCTTCAGACTTTCTCTTAAATCTATCTTGAATTTACCAAAGGTTACTTTTTCCGGCAGTTCCCATTTCTCACGTTTGAATTCTTTTTGAAGTCCTCCACAATCAAACGCTATATATTCCAGATTAGCTCTCGACTTCTACAGAATTTCTTCTGAAATCCTCCCGACATTTTCCATCCTCCTCATCCTATGGGTCTAAATTCCACTCACTTATTAATAAATTTATCAGGAAAATTAGTCGTAAAATTTTCTTTAACAGCGTTTGGATTTCTGAATAATTTCTTTCGGCCTTTGCATTATGAGCTAAAAGTATTTTCAGTCCAGCGACAGCTCATAACTTCCGTTCGAGTATTTGAGGGTGGGTATGGAATCTCGACATTAAGACTGCGTTGAAAGTAGGGTTTGTCTTTATTCAACACAACTTAACTAGTGAAAATGACGGAATTTTGTAGCAAATATTCAGTATTTCCCCGTAGAGGCTTTCCTAAATCTCTTAATGGATTTCTAAATTTTTCCTTTAGACTATTTACCTAATGAGTTAGTCTCGAAATTGGCCAACAATTCTTTTTAATTCCTTCTGTATACCTACATACCATATATATGGATCAATTTTCACTTCCACCACTTAAATTTATCTTTAATTTTCTAAACATTTCCCTTTTACATAAATTTTCTTTGACTTCTCTGTGAGTTCATTCTGAAACCATTGCTATTATTAATAATTTTTGACAACTTCTTCAGACATTATTCAGAGCTTGCTGAAAGGATCTTTACAGATCTCTAAAAGATCTTCGGAGATTCTATTGAGATAATTTTATTGCTGTCAGTTTCCATTAGGCCAAAAATGAATGAATTTTGTGTATGTACTGCGCTTCAATTGTTCTCAATTGTGAATTATGCTCGCACCTTTTTGGTTTCGGAGATAATAAGAAAATCAAATGGGGACCAGGCGAACGCTTAGCCCCCCTAAAAATTAAACTGTTAGATTTCAACGTCAATTTGAGAATTGTCATATGTTCTGAGCTTCAGAATATATCGTGCATTTGAAATAAGAATGACAAGTGTCCTTAGAATGCACAATCAACTGTTTCACTTATTTACGCCTACTTAATAAACAATTAAAACGGCTCTGCAAGTCCATTTAAATCGAGTTTTCTCTGATCGGATTTGGAAAATAAAAACAGTGCTGAAAACATAATGAACATTCCTTTTTCGAACTGTCTAACGCTTAGCACTCCTCATTTCAAATTTTTGGAGTGCAATTCACCCCCTTCTCAGGGTTAAAGTTAAGTATGTAAGTAGTATTATTTAATTTAGGTATCCCCCTATTCGAGCGTTTCTGACAACACTGTCGTTAAGTGGGCAAAATTGACATTGACTGTTTTCAGTGGGCCACCCTGTGTTATGGTATTAAACGCGGAGAAGAGGGTAACATACTACATATAGAGGGTGAAAATTTTGTCTGGAATAATATCTTCAAAACACCGGTTTTTTTTAAAGAAGCTATTTATAGTGTCCAAAATTAAAGAAAGTTTGCTACCAAACTACGCACTTCAAATTTGTGGTCAGTGGCGTAGTTTGCATGGTCAAGGGGGGTTATTATTTTTTTTAATGGCAACCACAAGCTTTAAGATGGCAACAAAAAAATCAAGATCAAGCTATAGTAACATGCTGAAATTAATTAACTATTTTCCTTAATTTGAGATTTTCTCTTAAATTGGATTATGTAGTACAATAAGTTTTTTCAGATTCATGGTAAATCTGGTAAACGAGCTATTTCCAATAGTAGAAAGAGAACCAAATTATAAAAATTCACTAATAACAGTCGGTAATATGATTATGGAAAACAATTTAGGTGAACGTTAACAATAAACAATTTCCCGCATGAAATTAATATTTAACTCCCGAAAATATATTGAATTTTTGAATTTGTATCATAATAATAATAAAGTAAATAAGTAATAAATTGGATATTGCAAAGTGCTTTAACAGAAAATCATTATTTATTAATGAAAGCAAAAATGTAGAGTAAGCAATTTTATTTGAGTAAACAAATAAAATTTTATATTAATTGGTCAAAGTGTAAAAGCAAAAATATGAAAAAAAAATCAGTGTGAATAATTTTTTTATTTTTTATTATCCCTCTCTTGTTCTGGGCCCTCAACAGGCTGGCGCCCAATTACAGAGTGACCCGCATAATGACTAAAGGTAAACATACTGTGTGTCAAAGAGTTTTCATTTAGAGAAAAACCGTTGGAAATCTCCATTTTAACCACTTCAGAAAATGTGGATGTTTATTCCATTCGGTGCCGAGTGGGAAGGATTACGTTTCAGAGGTGATTGTAAAAGGGAAATTGTTAGTTAAAAAAATGCCTCCTGTTATTATTAGTCTTCTGTAGTTACTGTTGAATTAAATTTATTTACCTATCTTTTTAGTATGTAGCTCATGATTGGTAGGGAACTCACCTGTAACAAAAAAAACATTTTAAAACCTTTTGAAAATAGAGGAACGGTCATAAAACATTTACAAATTGAATTGACTATTGGTTTAAATAATTAATTACTATTGAACTGCTCAAAAAGCAGTGTATTCAAACCGCATATTTTTTTAGCGCTCATACTTTCTGTAAATAAACGTTTGATCTCATTTTCAAACGAAAGCAAACACGGGAGCGTTCGAAAAAATTTAATTTCATTTACGGCATGCGATGCCGATACATAAATGGTATTAAAAGGGTGGCGAATTACAGGTGTCTACTTTAGCGGATAACAGCGTCCACTTGCGAACACGCACCGAACATGAGAATTTCAAAGTTAAATCCATATATCGAATTCCTACGTTTGTTCTATTTTTAGATCCTTTGCATAAATTAGGAGCAAGAGCGCAAAGCGGCATATTTAGTGAGAGCTTTCGTTTTAAGGATTGCAAATCACCTCGTTAGTACGAATTTGTTGGAGAGTAAACCATGGAATATATTGTATATGACGAGTTGTAACGCTTATTTGTAAGTGGCCGTGTAGTGATATTCAATGTATATGCCATTCAGAATCCTAGAATTCTTATAGTACTGCCTCCTGTAGCCGAAGAAAACTGATAAACGCATTATACTAAATGTGCTTTTTGTAGCTTTCTTTTTGGTAACACTCTATTATAGTAGGAAGAGGTAAAAACAAGTTACACATCTATTCACGCCTTCGGGTCTATGAAGACGGCTGAATTAAACACACTCCAGATAAGACCTCGGATAGGAGGAAGCAGTAGGTAGTAACGAAAATTGTGGCTTGGCGAACTGAAGGATCATTTTCTGGTTATTTGGAGACAGTGTTTCTTCCAGTTTGGGTGGCCTTTGTAGTGTTCTTCTTACATTCTGGCTTATTAAATTTTTCAAGTTTTTGTAGATTTCAAAATTATATTCGGGTAGAAGTGCGTATCGATGATTCAGATTTCTGGGAAGTTGTAGTTTTCATTAAAATTAACAAACAATTTTTTTCGGTTTAATTAAATTTCAAATATCTTGAAATTTTAGATGAGTTATTGGTTTTGGACTTCCTTTTCTGGGCTAGTTAACGATTAGTCCGTGATTTAAAAAAGGTCACTGGTTAAACAACACAATTGATTCTAAGAAAAAATGTAATAATAAAACAGCGAGGCAAAAAAATTATGAATTTGTTTATTTCCGGTAAATCGTTGGGAGTGTTAATTACGGGCGTTGGTTTATTCGCGATATAAAAACAAAATGATCAGAAATTTAGAAGACTTTTTTCGCAGATTTTCGCTGCGGAAAACGCGGATACGGGTCACCGAAGTAAAAAGGTCCAAACCCTGGTCCAAAATAAATAGAATTTGTTGCGCGTTTTAATTTAAAATCGTGTCTTTTAACCAGGAATAAGTTGTCGTTCTGGAATAGTGAATTGCTCGGAAAGTATTAATCATTGAGTATCTTGCAAAAAAGCAACTGCAGTTCAGTTTAAAGTGCGATTGAAAGACTTCCGTTCAGAAATTATATGAAGTACGAAATGCGCGCTAGGAAATTGTTGTTCAATTTGGATTACGCGATTGGAATTAATAGACGAATATTGATAATAATCTAAATCATCCTCCACTACAAAACACACCATCTCAAAAGGAGAAGAATACCAATGTCTAAATTGTAAGTTATTTTTATCAAAAGTTATTTACCAAGGAACTGATTTATATTAAATTTTTATTTTGTTTTTTTATAATTGTTTTCGGCGAATGATTTTATATAGGTAGGCTAGTAGCCATTATATTCATTGCTGTTTGTATTTAATTAAGTATTATAGTAAGTAAATTTAAAGTAAGTAAATGAATAATTAATATTTAATATAAAAAAAATCAATTGTGAGTGCAGTGGAATTTGGATTTATTTTATTTTTTTCAATATAGTCGGTTTATTTATGTGGGTTTATTTTTATTACAGTGTAGATACAGGTAATTGTTCAAGGTTGAGTCGTATGCTTTTCTCAACCGTTGCTGTACTACTGGCATTGACTAATTGGGGGGGGGGGGGGGGATTAGTCAATCTGGATGTCAATTGATTTGTTAGGAATAGATGTTTTTGTCGGATGATTACCATAGTTTGTCAGGTTTACGATGTAATTGAAAAGAAGTGGCTGCCGTCTTATAGACAGTGGTGGTTCTCCCGCTTTAAATAGTATGCATTAGCTTATTATAGGACCTGTTGTGACAGTACCTGTTGATGATCCAATTGCATCATTTTGGATCGGGTCCAGTATTTTTAAAACTATATTCTTGACTGAGGAATATACAGAGTGGTCCAACGAGAAGCATACAGAGGGCTTTTAGGGTATTAAATTTAGAAACTTCGAAAAATCCTCGAACACGTCAATTTTGTATTCGAGGGGGACAACTTTTGGAATACAAATCACGAACCCAAGTCTTCACCCCACCACGTAGGGAGCGTAACCCCTAAAATTTTAAATGGAATCCTATGGCAAATGGCATTTGAAAGCCAATTAATTGTGATTACTAATCTGCTTTGCTTTTTAAATTCTATTGATTCGTTTCCGGAGGACCTTCTGCAGGGGCACCTCTAAAAATCATTATAATGAAAAATAAATAAAATTTACAATATAATGCAAATTCAACAAGCGCTTTTTTTTACTGAAAGCGATCACACATACCATCGTTTTGCTTATACTGCTTATTTTTATTTAACATTGTGATCCTCATCATTTTCTAAGTGCGAACGTTTTCCAAAATTACGCAGTACTAGAAGTTGATTTTCTTCTTCATGGTACCCAGGAAGGACATGACATATCCACTGATGGCGATGTGACAACTTAAGTGTCAATATCTAAAAAATGGAGTGTAGGAGAAAGGTAGGTACTTACAAAGGGATAAGCACGCAACTTAATTATAATTCCTCTTATTTAGGTACTAAACTATTTTGGTTTAAAAAAATTGCGCTTTATCTGCACGAGAGTTGCGCACAACTTGTGTCAGAGTAACGTGAAATAACTATTTTATATTGCAAGAAAAAGATCCCAAAGTCTACTCTTCGTTGAATCCGTGGCCTACAAGGGTCTAACTCGTATAAATGATGTTACGGAGACGATTTTTAACAAGTAAAATTAGTATATGTAATTACATCCTCCGTTTGCGAGTAGGCGAAATCGTTTGTCGATGCCAATTACAAAATTTCGAAAGTTCGTGCACTAATTGCGGAACATTCGCTAAATTTCTTCCTCCTCACTAATTTCATTTAGTTGTAGTTTATTTTAAGCCGATGTTCTAAATGGCGACAATACTCTGACATCTTGATTAAATTAGATTGCAGGTTTGAGTTGGAAATGAATTTCTGCACTTTGAAACCCAAATTAGCTTAATGAAACGCCTTTATGAACGTAAGCTGCGCGCCAACAGAGTGGAAATCTACTGCATTTTTATTGAGTGACATGGAGCACATCGCAATATTAGAGAGAGGAAAAATTAATATTTGCATTTGGATGGATCAATAGAAACATTCCGCTTTCTTCAGACGACGTTTATTTTTAAATCCGATTAGTTTTGCGAAGTTTCCGGGATGTTCAGTCGATGAAAATAGCTCGTTTCTCCTTTCCGCTTCAAATAAGAATTTTTTGGCATTCTGTGATGTGCATATTAACTATCTTAGCTTCCATATTCTTTTGAATTAGTAAGACGCGAAGGCCGGAACGTTCTTACATTTAAAATATTTTCTTTCTTTTAGTCATTGGTGCTGCGTACTTTCGGTTGAGCGTTACGCCAAATTTCCACTGCGTGTCCGGCCCTTTTTTACTTTTCCCCCACTAATGGTTTTTGTATCTAATTGGTTAGAACTCTTGACAGAGTTCGTGGTTTTCCCAATTTTACACTAATTAAGTACAGGAAGCAGTTTAACTATAGGATTAATGGGTACTACTGGTGACGCATTTCAGTCCCATGATAGAGGGTTTTCAACGACCTTCTCCATCAGTTGTAATCTAACACGAAACTGTCTTGTGCGGTTATTCTAGCCAGTTACACTTCGCACCTCTTAACCTACTTAATATTCTCGCTCTATTCAAACGTAAATGTACTTTGGTGCCATAATAGCCTCATTTACTTTTTGAAGGTCCTTTATCCGGTCAATAAATCTCAACTTCGCAGTATTACATACTATGTTTCTATTGGTACACCTTTCCAAAGTTAAAGTAGCTGCCACTGTCATCATTAATATCTGCACAACAAGTCCATTACAGACTCCAGCTAAACCTTCTTTAAATAATAAACAAAGATGATGTCAGGAACCAGTGTATAGCGTGAAGGCTGTCGTCTTTACATTTCAGGTCCGTTCATTAATTTCACTTAATGCCATTTAGTATGTAAGGATTCGTTAGCGATATAGGGCAAAGTGAAATTTACTCCAAACTGTTTGCGAACAAGGGAACGTTCTCAAGTAAGTTTACCTAGAGGCTGCCTTTTTTCCGAAAACGGGAAATTAATTACAGCAGCTGTTACGAAATAATTTTCACCAGCTACGAAATTTTATGATGCGAGCATCGGAATGCGAACTCATCAACGTGTTCCGAACATTATAGAGCGTTTTAAGTTTCCTTTCACTTAAGAAGCGCTCTAGAGCGCCAAAAAGCGAAGCGTTATTGTTTGAGAAAATTGAACGCGTTTGAAGATTAATATTTTAATACATACAATAATACAACAGAGGATGTAAAAAAGAAAATTTCCCAAAGACCTCCCGGATTAATTATTAAAGCAATATTGAATCGAAGCTAACGGTGCTTGATAAATTACTTTTACGGAAAGACTTTTATTATATTAATCACATTCCACGCTCAAAACGTTTGAACTTGTTTCCTAATAGAATGATAAATTATAGTTATAGTGGGTTAAAATTGAGTGTAACGTGGCGAGGATTACGGAAAAATAACGAAGTTTTTAAATTAAATAGATCATTGTATTATATACGGCTCGGAAACGGCTACTCGACCTAGAGTTCATTGTAAGACATCATTATGGCAACGGAGTTTTTGCTTAATTAAATCAGTTTTTCTATAAAATATTCAAAGTTCTTTAAAGGAAATAGGGAAAAAAAGGCACGGTGCATTGTAACCAAGAAATTAATTAAAATGCATACAAAAGCAATAGCGGATGCTTTTCTTTTTGAGTTTAGTTCCCATTTCCCACATTTTGAAAGAGATTTTATTAATTTTCAACTTAAATAATCGTGAAACATTGAAATTCGAAACTGCCAATTTGCTATATGATGGTTGTCACAGTGTTTAATGAATACACACTTGCTTTTTAATTTCGAAACGAACTTATTGCTTATTTTAAATGTAGTAATTCAAGGAAGTTACTTGGGTGCTGTGGCGACATTAACCCACAGAACTAACAACCCTCGACCAGCCGGTCGGGCGTGACCAATGACTTTGACATGTAATTAATACAAATCACGCCACCCCGACAAAGCAGGTGCCGGACGATTTTTTGTCATTCCTTTTGCCGGGATGAAAACCATCAGCGGTATAGTTTTAAGGGAAGAACACCGTTGGCTTTCGCCAGATAAACATTGGCAATTTATTCCGTACAATAAAGAAAAGTTAGATTCGTTTCGTTTTATTTTTGTTTAGTGGTGATTACATATGAACCCACTAACAAGAGGCAGTAAAAAGTAGTGCATACACGGAGAAAAATGGAATGTTAAAATCATATAGTAAAAATTATATTGTAATGAGTACGAGAAGCTATTATTAAATCAAACAAACCTTGACACGCGCTGTACAATATGAATATGTCTAATCAAAATTATTCTCACTATAATAATGATATTGTATTAAATATGATCTTAGATATTTAAATACAGGGAGTCTATAAAAGAACTCCGGGGTTTAAAAAATTAATATTTTTTAAACTATAAAAGATAGCAAAATTTGATCAATTCCTTTGAAACAAGCAGCTCAAAGAGTTTTACTCATACGAATTGGGAATGTTTCTCTCAACAGTTGGCAGCGCTGCGGAGCGTTGACCGTGAAATGACGTAACGGCTGCGGTAGGCAGTCAGTGTCGTCTGGACTAACTAACTAACGGAGCTCACATTGAACTTTACTAAGTTGTTAAAAAATCTTGAAAATGTAAGCTTTCTAATCATGTATAAAACATGTATGTACGTTTTTTACTGTATTAAAATATTTTGTCTTAAAACCCCGGAGTTCTTTTATAGATACCCTGTATATCCAAGAGCAAAATAGATAATAAACATTAAAATATAGTTTATTAACGAAATGGGTTTATTATTTGTGTATAATACAGTTTAGTATATAACGCATTCTTAAATGGAAACCTTGCGGTTGAAAGATTGTTAGTTTAACAACCCATATAATAATTTTTAAATTGTAATGATGCTGAATCTGCAAGATAAGCATAAGCTTATTTTGAGAACTACCTACCGTTGCAAAGGTTGCAATAAATTATTAAAAGCTCTGTATTTATTGTATATTGTATGCCGTTTTTGTTCAGTCGACAGTCAGTTCAGTGCGTATGTGTGTGGCTCGCAATTTTGTTGAAGTTTCTAGATGAATTCTATACCACTTATAATCATGAGTGATGTTCCAGAGATTTTGAGGGTTGGGCCAATACAATATGGAAGAATAAGTACAACAAAACTGTATTATATTGATTATTATACCTTATTGTTGAAAATATATCATGATTTTTGAACTTATAATTTTATATATTCGAAACCAATATGTGTGTATCCTGATTTTTGGTAAAAAAGGAAAGGCCTTTTCTTGAGCCCCGAAAAAAAATAAAATTTTCTTATAGACTGTGGCCTGTAGAATCCATAATTTCAAACAGTTCCAAGATTGGGCTACTAGTTCAAAAGTTACAGCCCTTTGAATTTTCTTTCGAAATTGGTTTCTAGTCTATAACTTTTGATTGATAGGCCAGTCATTTTAAACACTAAACATTGCAAAAAATACTGTAAACTTGCATTTTTAATATAATAATAATAATAATGGATTTTATTGATTAGGAAACAAAAAATGGTTCCTACACCATAACCAATAGGTTCAGGGTCAGATAAACCAGTAGGTTACCTGTTCTTCCCCCTGTACCCCTAGACACATAAAGAATATATTTATACACATAGATTCTACGATATAAAACAATTAGCAGTTCAATTTCGATTGAAAACAAGCACAAATCTACTAAGTAACTACCTACCAACAAAGGAAAGAAAAACAAAAACAAAAAAACAAAACAATAATAAAATTATGTTAAATTATGTTTCGCTCTCTGATTAATAATTTTTTAATTTTCCGTTTAAAGGCATCTTCGGACAGGGGCAATAACTGTCTGTACACCGAATTATTACAGAATTTGCAGATGTTAAATGAAAAAGAGCGGTGTTGTGTATGTTGTTAGGAACAACCTAGACAGTGTAAATCTAGATTTGCAACCCTCAAAAACGTGAGCCAGCCGATATAGGGGGTGAAATTCGAGAAAATTTGGAATTTTTTTCAGTTTTTCGCAAAAAAAGAAGTAAAGGATTGATCTGAAGAGGAAATGTGTTATTACCACTTTTGAAGCAGAGAAAATTACCTAACTGACGATCTATGTGCGAGATCTGTAACCCAATTAGTTCCAGAGATACAGGCTCTGTGAATATTGACAAGTTTTCCAAAAAAAGTGAAAATAAAATAATTCAACCCCTTAAAGAACTCCTGTTACAAAAGGGAAGAGGAAAGAAGAAATGTGTAAGAAATGGAGACGTGAAGGACTGCATTGTAAATAAAAGGACACGATTTGGCCGAAAGAACATGAAGGTACAGTGCGGCAGAGTGGAGGCAAATAACAGGTGCTAGGTAAACGTAAGAAGAATCTCAAGAGGGTTTTACGGAGTTGCTGAAGATGTACAGGAACAGAAGGGTGGTCCTGAAGGAGGCGTTTGAAAGTAAAAGGGTGAAAGCGACATGTTACAAGTGTGAGAGAAAGAAAGAACGTCAAAGTTCTGCAGTGTCTTCCCAAACAAACTTTGGTCTTTATTAATGTAAAGAATTTATCTGGATAATACATGTCACAACTAAGTAGTCATTTTCAATGGTCTGTTGCCTTTTTTAATAGTTACATGGTATTACATTTCGTTGCTCATAATGAGATCAAGCCCCCGTGGATGGAAAATGCTGATGGCGTTGTTTTTGGAATAATGAACAACCTTAAAACCATATTTTGATATGTTAAACTGGCTTTTGGAAAAATAATGATCAATTTAATTAAAGAAACTACAGACAATCGGACAGAAACTGCTCTTCAGTCTGTAGGTTTCGGTTTTTAGCAACAGAATAAGCAATTTGATGTTTCGGAACGTTTTTCACTTTTCTTTTAAAAATAAGAAGCACTACAACGCGATGTAGATGACAATAACGCTGTAGGGTATGTATATGCTTATATGAAATTCTAACGAAATTAATAACAGCATCTTATTCACACTTTGATATTGAATAGGAAGAAACTGAATGCAATTTTAGACAATGGAATAGAAACTACGAAATCCTGTCGTCATACAGCGCATATCGCATATTTTTAAGTGCAGTTGTGAAAAAGAAATAATAAAAAAAAAGTGTCCCTTCTTGAACCCTGAATTCATGGCATTTGAGAATGTTTCCCTATCCATAAATACTAGTCTTATTATGTCGCCTGTTTCTTAAAAGCAAGTACGAGTGCGATTTTTTGGCTATGTTCCACGAACTATATTTCTTTTACATGTTTGCATGAGTAAAAACTCCTCTGAAAGCTATCCCCTCAAGGAGGTCTCGAATTAAAGTAGAACTTGATCTTTTTAACATATAAAAATGCGTTTAAAGAAGTTTCTCTATCGCAATTAAAAAAGTTATGTGCTGTGTTCCACGAAAATAATGAGATCGTATTAAAAAAACCGTCAAAAGAAAATTTTTGCTTATAGCTAACGCAGGACAAATGTGAACGTTTTTCATTGCGTAGGTGGTAATAGTATTGAAGGAAATTAAATATTCAAATCAGGGGGTTGAATTAATAATTAGGCTTATTTAACCGCATTTGTGGACGTCACTTCCGTTGACTATTAATTGCAAGTTGGTGTTAGTTTGAACTGATACTTAATAATTCAAGTCGTCCAACTTAGTTGAATTTCAAGTCAACATCATCTGCTATTGTCTAATTTGGCTTATATTCATAGTAGAGTTTAAAATGAAATACTCGTGCATTCTCGCAGAGCAAAATCGACCAACAAAAAGTGAGAGTGACAGAACACATATCTCATAATGTAGTTGTTGCATCCAATAAAATATTAATTTGCGGTTGCAATTAAAAATCTGTTAAGTTGTATTAATAGGAATTACTCCTGTTCACAATCACCTCCTTGGATGTTATAAAAATGTCCTTAAGTCCTCGCGTATTTCAAGACTACGGACATATTTATTTAGCCTCCACGCAGGTGGCCGACAATTTAAAATGTAAAAATTTTTTCGGATTTGCACACTTTTCGTAGAATAATTAAAGATAGGCGTTGACACAACATTGATTTTTGTAGATTTCAATTCATAAGGATAATTGGATTTTTATACCATTTAATTTTTATTAATACTTTCCAATCAAAATTGAGTCACCTTTGGAATTTTTGTTTACATTGATTAATACACTCCATTAATATACGACCAATCAGCTTGGTGATTGTTTCAAATTCTAACCAATCAGATGATTTTTTAAGTAATTAAAAGCTAGGTAGCTTTTTATCAGCGTTAAAAATGCGTGTAGGAATGCGTAAAATTTATAGTGGTTGTGAAATTTACTGTCTTGTATTAATCTCCCTAAAATACACTCGATCTTGGTTTTAAATCAGGATAACTTTAATTTTAATTCACTCAAATTTTGTTGCCTCCTGGAAAAAACTCTCTATCAAAAGCACACTTTGTCCGTTGCAACAAAACTTTCATGTAAAATTAAATTATCCGATTAAAAATTAGGCTCTTGTGTATTTTACCCCCGAAAAACATTGAACTTGAACTTCCAAAGGTGACTCGACGTCAATCCTTTTTTGATCGCTCGTGATATTCAAAATGTTGTGGTAACTTTGTGGATTAGGAGCAAAAGTTCATTTTCAGGAAGTAGAAAATGGAGGAGCCTTTAATAAGTCAATAAATAATTGTAAATTTTCCTATAGAGCAGGCAGATGGTCAAATAATTCATTACTCCAAAGAATGTGTGATTTTACATTAAATTCAAAATTTTGGTTTCCAACGAAAAAAATAGAAGTGTCAAGGTATGAGGGAGTTGAATCGAAGTAAATGCACCCATTTGAAAAAATTTAAAGATTTAATCGCTCATTACTCTAAAAATGTATCAACCCTCGCTAAGTTACATTAAATACCTGCGTATAGGCAAAAAATAACACAAAACAAACATTTTCAATTTTACAGCATCGTGAATAGGAATGAAGGGACTACAATTATTTAAAAAGTTAATTAAATTATTGTACGGGGAGTACTTCAGAAGATATCCAAATTGTTAAGGCGAACTTCCCCTCGAAACAAACTCATTTTATCGAATTCATAAAAAAATACTTCTGAGAGATTAGCCGTTCAGGTGCACCAAGTGAGTAAAGAACTCCTCCAGGATTCGGAAGTTTGGAGATGGAAATGCATACAGACGGCGTGGCATCCGACTATTTTAATATGAATTGAGTGTTGCGAGAGAACCAGGAATCCATAAACATTGAACGGACACCTTTCCAATGTTACGCTCGCTGCTGGAACCTAGCCAGCTGGTGCATAACATGGAAATCCCAGACAGGCTTCATGTTTCTAAGTGAATACCTCCATTTTATGAACAACAATTTTTATTCATTACTCAAATTAATATCGAATGTAATATTCATTAAATCCTTAAATTAATTACTAGAAAATTCCTCTCCAACATAATTCGAATTCGTGTTATGTCAAACTTATCTACCCTTCCGTTGTAACAGAAATAGGGCATAAAGGAAAACAGAATTAATACCTAGCTATCGATTTCCAAATGTTTGTACGTTCCTCGTTTAGTCATGATTGGTTACAATGGATTTTAAACGTAAACATGCAGAGTTCAACTATACGCTATAGTTAATTGCAAGATTCAGATGGGACTAAGCCGTGTGAATACATAAGCAACACACAATAATCTCATAAAGAAAGTGTCAACATTGATATTGTTTCAGAAATTATAAGGAAATAACAATACCTTCGGTGTCGGCCGAAGCTCTATTTCTGTGTTGTTACAGAGAATTCATTTTATACATCCATTGATGTCATGAAATTGTAAATAATTGCGGTTGTGAGTGATCTGTTGCAGATCATTGGGTCATTACAAATGTAATTGCAATTTACAATTAATCCAGAATGCGAAGCCGTATACCCTTTGTATATTGTATAGTGCAATTTTCACTATGGGGATCCGTACGTGAAGTTAGCTTTGGAATATCTTTCTCATTTGCTTGTAAAATGAATATACATAACAAATTTTGTGAAATAGTCTGGGTGCTTAGGTATTAAATTAAGATGGTTGTAAAAACACAATTATACTTGGGGTCCACCACTGAGGCACAAATAAGAACATATGAGTAGGGGTTGCCAATGCCTACACCCGATTTTTATATTTGTTACATTTTTAGCTGAAAACTGTGTAAACTGTAGGTATAAACTGTATAAACTGTATAAACTGTATAAGCTGTATAAACTGTATAAACTGTATAAAATGTATAAACTGACTAAACTGTATAAACTGTATAAACTGTATAAACTGTATAAACTGTATAAACTGTATAAACTGTATAAACTGTATAAACTGTATAAACTGTATAAACTGTATAAACTGTATTAAAACTGTATAAACTGTATAAACTGTATAAAACTGTATAAACTTGTTATAAACTGTATAAACTGATATAAACTGTATAAACTGTTAACTGTATAAACTGTATAAACTGTATAAACTGTATAAAACTGCTATAAACTTATAAACTGTTTATTAAACTGTATAAACTGTAAACTGTATAACTGTATAAACTGTATAAACTGTATAAAACTGTATAAACTTATTAAACTGTATAAACTGTATAAACTGTTATAAACTGTATAAACTGTATAAAACTGGTATAAACTGTATAAACTGTATTAAACTGTATAAACTGTTTAAACTGTATAAACTGTATAAACTGTATAAACTGTATAAACTGTATAAACTGTATAAACTGTATAAACTGGATAAACTGTTATAAACTGTATAAACTGTATTAAACTGTATAAAACTGTATAAACTGTATAAACTGTATAACTGTGTATAAACTGTATTAAATATAAACTGTATAAACTGTATAAACTGTATAAACTGTATAAACTGTTAAAATAAACTGTAAAACTGTATAAACTGTATAAACTGTAAACTGTATATAAACTGTATAAACTGTATAAAACTGTATAAAACTGTATATAAACTGTATAAACTGTATAAACTGTATTAAACTGTATAAACTGTATAAACTGATAAAACTGTATAAACTGTATAAAACTGTATAAACTGTAATAAACTGTATAAACTGATAAAACGTATAAACTGTATTAAAACTGTATAAACTAAAACGGTATAAACTGTATAAACTGTATTAACTGTATAAAATGTATAAACTGACTAAACTGTATAAACTGTATAAACTGTATAAACTGTATAAACTGTATAAACTGTATAAACTGTATAAACTGTATAAACTGTATAAACTGTATAAACTGTATAAACTGTATAAACTGATCCCTTTCAGTGGGGGTTGCCTACCCCTTTAGAGCAAAGCAACCGAACTCACGGCGAACAAAAACCGGCGCTCTTACAGTGACTTCCCAGAATTGCTGCATTCACCCGACAGCCCACATTTAGCACCAGGTGCAAATTGCCCATAGAAAACGACCTCAAGGCAGTGTTTGGGACCACATAAAATAATGAATCTAGTACCTAGTACAATAGATACCTTGAAATCATAAAGTAAAAGTGTATGTTAAACTTGCTAATGATCAAGGTTTGCTTTTAAGTGCCCATTAGATAAGGAGGATATTTCTAAAATTTTAAACGGCCAGTAGATCTATATTCAATCGTTTGCTTTTCGGTGAAAGGATTTCGACCAACTGTTGAATCGGTTCAATTGTTTTTCGTACAAACTGGGCCAATTCGGTGGGTTTGTACAATCATTACCATTAAATCTGTATCATTAGATCATTCAGAAATAACCAATAGAAACAAAGGTATAGTTATGTTGCTTAAGCCCGTTTGTAACGATCACTTATTTGGTCAAATTTTTAGTCCTTTTTTTCTTCAATAAAGATAATGCTATCCTAAACATGTCATAAATGATGAAACTGTATGTAATAATATTGTCAATTTTTTAGTACCTGTAAAATGTAATGTAACATAACCTGTGTTATATTAAATCTGGAGACTAAATATTTATGTTCTGTAAACTAAGGTCTCTATCTACTGTCAACGTATTATAGTGAGCTTTAAAAATTAATATAAATTTAATTTTAATTTTACAAATTCCCTATAATTTGTCAAAAGTTACTAAAAAATTGAGGGAAAATAGGACAACTTTCAGTGCCTAAAATAACTACCAAAAAATTGATGAAAGTTGATGTATTCAATGTTCAATTTTTTTGTTCTTAAAAAAATTATTTAAAAATTGACTAAATAATGGATCGTTACAAACGGGCTTTAGTGATGCACAATAAACTTTTGTTTCGATTGGCTACTTCTTAATGATCTTAATGAACTAATGATAATGGTTCTTTAAACCCACTATTACTTTCGATAAATTGTATTCGGTCAATTTCCCGGGAGCGGAGTAGGTTAATGCCTTTAGTAAGTAACCTCTAATAACCCTAATAACTATGTCATATAACTTTTTATTCAATACTCCGCAGCTTATATCTGATAAAAGCAGGGTTACAGCCCTATGAATTTTCTTTCGAAATTGGTTTCTAGTCCATAACTTTTGATTGCGAAGTCTAATAGAAAAGTACGAATCGTTTTGGATTCTACGCACCAAAATTAATAAGAAAAAGTGTTTTCCCGAGAAATTTTAGTGTAGTCGATTTTTGGTAAAAAGGAAGGTTATACACTGCCTTTTTTTGAGGCCCCAAAAAAATTGTCTCAGATCGACCGGAAAAAAACATTTTCTTATAGAATATGGCCTGTAGATTCTATAATTTCAAACAGTTCCAAGATTGGGCAACTAGATCAAAAGTTACAGCATTTTGAATTTTCTTTCGAAATTGGCAGGGAAATTGGTTTCTAGTCCATAACTTTTGATTGCGAAGTTTAATAGAAAAAGTACGAATCGTTTTGGATTCTACGCACCAAAATTAATAAGAAAAAGTGTTTTCCCGAGAAATTTTGGTGTAGTCGATTTGTGGTAAAAAAGGAAGTTTTTTGAGGCCCCAAAAAAAATTGTCTCAGATCGACCGGAAAAAACATTTTCTTATAGAATATGGCCTGTAGATTCCATAATATCAAACGGTTCCAAGATTGGGCTACTAGATCAAAAGTTACAGCCAGGGATAAAAGTTTTCATAATTTTGCCTCGTTGAAGTCATGAAAAAAATTGCTTTCTTCTTTGCTTCAAGGAAATAAAAATCGTTACTGGTGCTCAAACACCATACCCTCGATGCCTGATTTTCGCATCATTTATCTCGACGCTATTCATGCAAAAATCTCCCCCAAAAATAAACCACGCTATTGTTACTCATAATAAGTGCCGCTTCTTCTTAATATCAGCTATAGTAATTAAGTCTACCATGTTCTTTAACCGGGCCAATAGGAATCGTTATATTTATGAAAGCACACAAGAACTATCGAAATCCTACTGATTAATCTTCCCCGGATTGAGAGGATGTCCTAATGTTATTTCTTTCCCACAAAGGCAGCAATAATCCTTAAAGCAAAACACAACTGGCGATTTTTTCGCAGAAATACGTCAAGTAGGATTTTTGAAGCTGTAAAAAATGGCAAGTGTCTCCCCAAAAAAATGTTGGTTACAGCAGGCGTGGGGATAGGATTACATTCGTTTTAAGAGGGATATAAAGTTACATATCCTAACTCATCATGAACTAAAGTCAACATAGAATATGCCCAGCGTGCAGGTTCTGAAAAGAGATAGGGTCGATTAACCGCCGTTCGGGATTGGTAGAGAAAAAAACACTGACCGATATATAATTTATACCGCTATTTTTAGGGTCAATCGGTCATTGTGAGTGTTCACAATTTTACCAGCAACACTAAGTAAGTCTACAAACACTATTCCAGTATTTGAACCAGGTGCCGGCCATTCAACTAAATTTAGTGAATTTTTTTAGTACATTTGCAGTAGCAATAGCAAAAAAAAGAAAAATGCCATTGTTGTCACTGCTACGTTTTTCCTCACTCTGTAGGGTTGGTTTAAAAAAGTTACATGCATTTTCTAGGTAGTTAAATTCCCCATAAATTTTATTCTGGTACTTGTTTTCCTAGAATAGAGCATAACGGAATTACAGCGTTCTAAATTATTAACAAATTTATGGAAAATGCCATTTTTTTTCATTTTTTTAAAAAGTGTAGAAACAAAAGCAAAGAAAATCTGAAGAAAGTGGCGAATTTTTTCGGTTTTTTCAATATGGCAGCAGGGGGAGGAATTGTGCATCTGGCATTTTAAACATTAACCATCCTAGATGACATATCAAAAATTTAGAATCACCGGACTGTTTGTAAGGTCCCTCCCAAGAGCTTTTATGAATTCTAATGCAAAAAATTTGAATTAAACAACAGGAAGACATGTTCTACAATAGCATGTCCTTACCTTTGATGAAATCCACCGCCATCTCCAAACCGTACGTGTCCTTATCACAGTCATCCAGAATGTGAGCTCCTAGCGTGATGTTTGGCAGAAACGAGGTTTTCGGCTCGTTCAGTCGGTCCAAGGTGTAAAGCATCGCCTCGAGCGCCTGTATTCCTCCTTGGGGCATTATCGGCCCGCACGTCACGGAATCCTCGCGCTCGTGTACCATCATCAGTCCGCCCAAAACTAGATTACCCTCGACGACCGCTTCCTTTTTCACCGGCCAAAGTATCTCTTGTACGTTGAGCTCGGGATGGTGGCGTATGTGATGCGTCTCCGTCTCCCTGTAGCTGAAGAGATTTTCACGATGCTGACGCCATTGGTAGCTCTCGTAGAGTTCCGAACTTTTTCTCGTGTGCAGATGTGAGTATTTCGAACGGTTTTGGTGGTGGTAGCACATGACATAATTTAAGTTACATAACATTAAGAGGAAGCATTTGGAGAAGAAATTCATGTTTCAAAATTTGTTCACTTTACACTTTCATTTACGTGATGAGACTTGCCGCCTGTAATTTTATTGGAACGGATCATAGAGCGAGTAATTAAATGGGGAATCGGAGAACTATGCTACGGTGAATGTTTGCAGGTGCAATTGTAGTATGGAGATAATACTCATGTTACTATGCAACACACTCTCCTCCGAGTAAAATACATTCCTACTTAGAACATACACCACAATGTAATGTAAAATGAAACTCGGAGAGATACACGTATCCGCACCAATCCGCGTCCACAATTGAAATCAATAGCGTACCGGTTTTGGTAGGTAGGTAGGTTTTCTCTAATGCTAAATATTCACAAAAGGGCTTGTGTTGAATTTCTTTTAAGTAGGCAAAGGTGAGTACACAGCTCAATTTGGACTGATAAAGCTATAGAATGGAAAAAAAATTCGTTAAGCCGCTTATGTGAGCAAGAAACGAAGAGTGCACTTTTAAATTTGTTTTTTTCGATTTTAATAGCCCTTATGGACATTTCGTGTCTTAGGGAGAATACAAACATGAAATAATTTTTAATTTCTGATAGAATGACACCAATACCAAGTCTGTAAGTGGTGTAGTTCCGGAGCTTTTGTGACTCAGACAGACAGACAGACAGACAGACATCAATAGCGCAAATTTTGGGAAATGTGTTTTGAGTTTTCCTCTGTTCCACTCCTGCACAATTTGGAGGGAAGCTTTACGACAGAGCCTAAAATATCCCATTAGATTTGACACGACAAAAGTTTTGGAGGTATAATTATATACTTTTCTTAATCAGAAAAAAAGTTCTACGTAATGCTCACAATATCATTTTTACAACCCACACGTTGGCAAGGGAGGAATTGCATTCGGATGATCACCCACTTTTTTGACGGAAATACACGTTTTTAGGCACCAGGAACACGAATTAAAAAAATCTGGATGATGTCTGTCTGTCTGTACTCTCATTTTCGGCTAAACCGCTGAACCGATTAGAAACAAATTTGGTACACATCATCTTAGACATACGTAGAAGAGCTGAATTCATCTTTGGATCGATTTTGGACTTTTCATGTAAGAACGTGACAGATATTAAGGTGTATACTTTGTTTTATTAAAACCAATTTTTTGCTCTTGACTCTTAAGCTCTTATTGGATGGACAAATATTAACTATTGATGATTCTGGACGAAAAAAGTATTGGGAAAATCAGTTTCACAATTGCTTTGTGACAAATCCAGTTTTCTTATACTTTGGAGCCAAGGGCCCATATGAATAAAAGGGAGCATATGCTTATACTTGCAAAATTCAAAGTAAATACTCGTAAGTCCCCCCTTTCCACTGGGCTGCTCTGTAGCTCTGCATTGCATCCCGTCCCGTGGCTAAGCGGCGCTGCTAAGTCGCCCAGTGTGAGGGGGCACTTACGAGTATTTACTTTGAATTTTGCAAGTATAAGCATATGCTCCCTTTTATTCATATGGGCCATTGGCTGCGGGGTATAGAGAGAATGAGTTAGATAGAAAAATTCTGGTGTGGTATTGGGCATGTCTTTTTTCCGATTATCATGTATCTGTATAATGTCATTGCAGTGCGTTTGTATTATGATCACAAAGGGCAAGCCGTTTAAACATACACTGACAAATGCCAACATTTTTGGGTTAGATAGTATATTTGCATTCGTACCGTAATTGGTTTCTGCGCAATCATCTTTTAGTTTTGGAACTATCTCTACGTTGAACGCTAATTTTAAAAGCCTCCTTCGCGAAAAAATACATTTCCGTTTCCCTATGGTGCGTTTTGCCTGGGACACACTCTATAGTGCTGCTATTTTAATTTTAGAGCTAAAAATCAACTACGAAATTTCATTTTTTAACAATTTGAAAAAGAGTTCAATTTTGTCTGGGAACTTAACTTTTGTTGATTTTGTGTCAAAATCGATTAAAAAGCTACCCACTTCGCGTTTGATCTGAAATAAGTCCTTTTTCGGCCGATTTTATATACAGGGTTGTGATTTAATAACGGACAAGTTCAATAAAAATGAAATAGAGGCGTGCTCGAAACCACTGAAACACTGAACGAAACCAAACGTATTGTATGTAAAAATATCCGCTGAATCGGAAAATCATAGCCCCCCTGGCCGGAAACGCCCGGAGCATATGTTCATGTTGTTTGGTAACAAGCAGAAAGTCACCGACTTGAAACATTTGGTAAAATTCAGAATTGGCGACAAAGCGGTTGCACTAAAGGAGGAAGCAAAAAATTTAGGAATAATGATAGACAATTCGTTTAGATACAACAAATTACTCACTAGCTACATCCAGAGAGCATATGCAAATTTAAAATGTATCTTTCCCCATAGGCACTACTTGCCCCAAACTTTAAAAGCTCAACTCTGTAACGCGCTGGTACTAAGCCACTTTAATTACTGTTCGCAAGTCTACGGTCCGTGCATCACTCAGGATATGTCTGCAAGAATACAGCGAGTACAAAACTCCTGTATTAGACTAGTATTTGGTCTTAGGAAGTTTGATCGAGTATCTTCCAAATTAAAAGAATTACGCTGGTTCAGCATGAGGGATAGGCGACTGCTTACTGCGGCGTGTCTGTATGTATCATAAAATTATCTGGAACAAATCTCCTCCATATTTATACCGCAAAATATCTTTTAGAACCGATGTTCACAACTTAAATTTACGGTTTAGAGGTGGGATTACTCCACCCTCTCATCACACCGAAATGTACAAGAGATCTTTTAGTTATAATATTTTTAAAGTATATTCCTCTGTTCCAGATTTGATTAAGCCCCTTTCTCCGCAGTATTTCAAAATTAAATTGCGTCAAATATTAGCCCATGACTCTGTACGTACGTTGTAGATTGTCATTCATATCTATCTTGTTTAACTTGTCTCTCGTCTCTTTGTCCGCTTTTCTTAGTATATTACTCAATCTCTTTTCATCTCACTCTCATTTAGTTACTCCTATGTGCATTTATTACTATTTCATATTTTCCTTTTTATTATATTACTCAGTTATAAGCATTACTTGATTATGTTAATTCTAATTGTATTCAGGGAGTCGGTGGAAGATCAGAACCTGCCTGTGCAGCAACTGAACCGATAACCCCTGTGGTTTCCATTTTTTTAATTTGGTGGAAATAAACACATTATTATTATATTATTATTATTATATTGTTATAAACAAAAAACGAAGAAAAAATGGGAAAATGTCATGTTTTTTCACATTTGACTTCGAATATCTCTCGGAGGGAAAAAATGAATAGTAATGAACTTGTTTAGAATAAAATTTTCTATAAGATACAGTTGGCCCGGAATGCTCATTTTCATCTGTTATTGTTATTTATGGAAAAATGTGAAAAAGTAATCTCGAAAATTAACACTTTGTTATTACTAAGTAAAATTCATCCGATCTTTTTGAAAATCCGTATTTAGTAACTTCTTTTGATAACAAAACAATATGACAAACCAGATCACCGTAGGTTTCATACTCATTGATTAATTAAATAAACAAGTAGAAAAAGAGATGCTTTGTCTTTCAAACTGGGGGAGTACAAGAGTGTTCCCAATTTTTTTTATACATAGTGGAACCGTAAACGAATCTTTTCCAATAATTGTCCCGGTCATTTTTGCAAATCAACGGACTGTGGAATTTTTTTAGTTAACTAACAAATCGAATAGCTTCCGAGATTTAACAAGAAAAGTAACTCTATAATCGGCCCTTGGCACTCGGATTAATAAAAATCATTCATTTTGGTGAAATAGAAGCATGAAAAAAGTTCACGCTGTAAAGAATCGATCGGTGCGACCCGATTTGCAAAATCATTTTTGGTTGTTTCGAAAACTGGCTTCAAAGTCAAAAGCTGATTTCTCGTGAACTATTAATCGGATTTGGACGTATTTTTTTTTAATGCACGGCTTTCCGAGAGCTTTACATTCGCCTATTATAGAGTTATATATTTAGCTTCCTAGCATGTGCTAGGTAGCTATTGCGATAGCCGTTTTTTGAACATTTCAAAATTTCATCAAATGTCGACGTTTTAGACCATTTTAAGCAACTTTTAAAGAATAAAATTTTTTTCCGTCTGTATGTACGTACGTACGTTTGTTGGCAATTTTCTGAGAAAACGGCTCGACGGATTTTGTTGAAATTTTGTATATATGTTTTAGGCATACCGAACAGAAAAATAACGGGCCGGATTTTTTAAAAAAAATTTTGGAGCGCCGTAACGGCATCGAACTTTTTTTTTCAAATAGCAACCTAAAATTTTTATTCTATTATTTGGAAGACCTTATTTTCCTGTGTACAACCTACAAAAAATTGGGCCGGGTTATATTATCAAAAAACGGAGAAAAAAATTGTCGAAGTCAAAAAATTGTGTTGCATATGTGCAAAACGCAACGATCTTGTTTCTGAAGCAATTTAAACGAAATTTCTATGGTAAGTCCCTTTAATAAAAGCAAACAAAATGCATGCGCAAAAATCGTGTTGCGCATGCGTAGAAATGCAACTTTCTTATTTATGGAACTAGGTACAATGCGAAATTTCATCAAATGTTGACGTTTTAGATCATTTTAAGCAACTTTTAAAGAATAAATTTTTCCCGTCTGTAAGTGCGTACATAATGTTGGCAATTTTTGGTTTCAGCTAGGAAGCTATTCTGTCAAGAATTTGACACCTGGTTTTTGTTATATTTCGAGAGTTCCATTTGTTAACTAAGAAAATTCTTCGGATTTTGAAAAAAAAATTGCACAGTCCGTCGATTTGCAAGAATCATCGGGACAATTATTGGAAAAGATTGTTTTAGGGTTATAATATGTATATAAACATTGAGAACACTCTTGTACTCCCCCAGTTTGAAAGACAAAGCATCTCTTTTTCTACTTGTTTATTTCATTAATCAATGAGGAGGAAACCTACGGTGATCTGGTTTGTCATATTGTCTTGTTATCACAAGTAGTTACTAAATACGGATTTTCAAAAAGATCGAATGAATTTTACTTAACAATAACAAAGTGTTAATTTCAGAGATTACTGTTTTTACATTTTTCCCTAAAAAACAATAACAGTTGAAAATGAGCGTTCCGGACCAACTGTATCTTATAGAAAATTTTATTCTACACAAGTTCATTTCTATTCATTTTTTCCCTCAGAGCAATAGTTAACGACATATTCGCAGTCAAATGTGAAAAAACACGACACATTCCCATTTTTTCTTCGTTTTTTGTTTATAACAATATGTTCCGGGCGTTTCCGGCCGGGGGGACTATGATTTTCCGATTCGGCGGATTTTTTTACATAGAATACGCTTGGTTTCGTTCAGTGAAATGACAACATCCAGTTTATACTACTTTTAGAGCTAATTTGACTGGACTATCAGGGAATATTTACGTGACGTTATTAGGAATATTCCTCCAGAAACCGTTGAAAATGTATAACCAGGAATTTATTGATCGTTTTGGGGCACTGCAGAGCACTTAATGGCGGACACTTACAGCAAAATAATTGTTGAGATTTTCACATATAGTTTATGAATGGGTTTATGCTGCGATATTTTAATATTCCGTCAATGTTCCGTGGACAGTAGTTGAAGATAGGGATAGAACATTTAAATGAAAGGTTTCTGGAGAATCTGAAAATGCCACCCGTATTTCTATTTAATAAACAAATATTTTTTGGGACACCCTATATACTTACATTTTGTATGAAAATATGCAATCCAAAAACAAAATCAACGGGTTCGAGCGTCTTTGCGCTTTTGATTATTCGTTATTAACACAATTTATTCTTGCCACCAGTTCAACTATTCTTAACTTTGCAGGGGAAAAGCTTCGAACACCCTGCTTTTTTAAGCGATAGTTTTTAATTTTGGATCATGAAAAATTTACCTACTGTTATTGGATAAAATTTCTTAAGAAAATTTGTTTTCCAATTGGTACGAGAATTTCAAAAGTGATTATTATCATCGTGAGACATTTGACCGTGAAAAACCGGGAAAATGTGGCAGGAGGGAGGGTTTTAGCGCACGGACCTTTTAGACGAAGTTTGGAGACAAGGCCTTACTGAAAAATTGTTTCTTGAATATAATATTAAACGTAAAACATTGATTGGTGGGAATTAAGATTTGGTTTAATCCTATAGGGCAAAAAATGTTAAATCAATACTATAATTTGAAGGATCGGGTTGTTGAAGATTTTCCACCATTTTGACACGCCATTATATTTAGCAACTATAGTCATCTTAGTCTGTAATTGGGTCACTGCCTCAAAAAATTTGCAAGAGTAGGTACCTCTACCAAGTTATCTAAATACAATAAATCTAGAGCCGTTTTGTTGGAAAGTGTACCGAACTAAAGTTGACGTAGAAAAAAGTGCGTTACGTTAAAAAATGGCAATGAAAACGGACGATATTTTAATCTACGGTAACATCGAAAAATTTGTTGAACCAAACCATCGTCTAAAAATGTCGTTTAGATTAGTTATGATTGAAGTCGAACGGTGCCCCATTCAAGCTTTCCAAGCAAATTGTTAAACCAACGGCGAATCTAAAGATTATTGGCCACGGTACTTTCTGCTAAGGCAAATGCGACATTAATAAAAACGAGAATTCGCAATCATTTTTTGTTAGCTTTTTGTATCGTTTGAAATAATTGATGTCAAATCTTGGGAGAAATTTGGAAACTTAAAAACCGAGGGTCCACTGCCTCCCAACAGGCAGGCAATTCGGATTAAGTATTCTCTCTAAATGTACTAATTGATATTCCACGTTTAACTAGTTTGGGTTTACGACGAAGTGAAAAAATGTCCCCTTATCAATAAAGACATGGTTTCGCCCGACCTTTTCTGCAATTGGGAAAACAATGCAAACGACATCGTGAATAATGAATATCATCGTGATGTAGAATTGTAGCGTTTAAATTGACATATTGTATAATATACAGAAGCAATAAATTCAAAGGCAAATTACATCAGGATGACTTCGATAACAAGTAATTAACTGTAGGATGTCGTGATAGTCTTTTAATGCTACCCTTTTCAATGGGGGAAAATGTAACAATTTAAAATTGGTGATGTTTCGAGAATGTGCGCTTTTTACCTATATCGGCTCAAAAACATCAAATCCTACAGCTTTTTCATTTCCTACTTTTCAAAGTGACACCCGCGACTGTTTTTAATTTACAAGCGGCAAGTTTACGAAAAAGAAACCTTTTTAGCATCCTTAGACAAGTAAAAAGTCAAATTGCGTCGGGAAAGTTTTTCGCAAAACGTCATTTTCGCGTTACCCCGGAAAGGTGTTTCAAAAGACGCGTGGCACCCGCAGACTACGACCGACGGCGACGCGAACAGCGTCCTTAAAATGAGACTGCCTCGAAAAATTTTCAGACTGCCGGCTCCTGAAAATTTCGGGGCGTGGACTGGCGTTTATTCAGGGGGAAACTATTACTTGGTACTTGAAAAGGGGACCGTTTTACCACCTATGGGCACTGAGTCTAATAAACTTATTTTACGAACTCGGAAATTTACCATAGGGAATCCTGGCGCATTTACATGCGACCCCATAATCTCACTATCGGTTTAACACAACGGTCACTAAACAGTTTAAAATTTCAAGATTGTGTTACCAACTTCGCTGCACGTTATAAATTTTTATTAAGTTGGGTGTTTCAAATTAACAACTCTCATCTGCTGGGATTTCGAAAGCTATTAGAGGACCTTGCAATCAAGTTTTAATTACATCTATAAAGTGACTCCAAAAACA
>NW_022170738.1:1471560-1473142 GCF_008802855.1 Photinus pyralis
GGTTAGTGAATGTAGTAGCCTTCGACAAGATCTGTTATTGATGGTTGAGTCGAAAGTGGCTAATAGAATATTGATCTGCCACACAAATATGCGCTGAAGTCCCTTCGATCTCACACGAGGACTTTGATAATTTTTTTATTATTTCTTTTTCACAACTGCACTTCAAAATATGCGATATGCGCTGTATGACGACAAGATTTCGTAGTTTCTATTCCATTGCTTAAAATTGCATTCAGTTTCTTTCTATTCAAAGTACACATGCAAAGTGTGAATAAGATGCTGTTATTAATTTCGTTAGAATTTCATATAAGCATACCTACCCTACAGCTTTATTGTCATCTACATCGCGTTGTAGTGCTTCTTATTTTTAAATGAAAAGTGAAAAACGCTCCGGAACATCAAATTGCTTATTCTGTTGCTAAAAACCGAAACCTACAGACCAAAGAGCTGTTTCTGTCCGATTGTCTGCAGTTTCTTTAATTAAGTTGATCATTCTTTTTCCAACAGCCAGCTTAACATGTCAAAATATGCGGTTTTAAGGTTGTTCATCATTCCAAAAACAACGCCATCAGCATTTTCCATCCACGGTGGCTTGATCTCATGATGAGCAACGAAATGTAATACCATGTTTGATTCATATGCACTACTCTTCTGTAATATTTCATTCGCGTGACCTACGTCTTCTTCGCGAACCTTGACGGTTCATTTAAGCCTTCTCACTTCCTTTTACTATGCTACCTTTCTTTAAGTTTCTTCTTAAGTACTTCTACTCCACGTTGCTCTTACACACATTCCGCGGGCATTTTCAAGTCTTTCTCTGTACCTCTTTCGTGCACACTTGATTCTCTTCAAATTTATCGCTTGTTTTCCTCTCCCTTTCTTCGCCTCTGCACTTCGCGTCTATTTTATGCAAATTTCACTGCTTCCAACTTTTGTCTATTTTCTTAACTTCTGGAACGCCTTAGCGCGTTCTTTCCCCACGGTTCCTTCTTTCACACCAAGATCCTCCACGTTTTTACCTATTCGATATTCACGCCTTTCTCTTTTGCACTACTTTTTACTGCCTCTGTAAACGCTGTGACAACCATCATAATATAGCAAATTGGCAGTTTCAAATTTCAATGTTTCACGATTATTTAAGTTGAAAATTAATAAAATCTCTTTCAAAATGTGGAAAATGGGAACTAAACTCAAAAAGAAAAGCATCCGCTATTGCTTTTATATGCATTTTAATTAATTTCTTGGTTACAATGCACCGTGCCTTTTTTTCCCCTATTTCCTTTAAAGAACTTTGAATATTTTATAGAAAAACTGATTTAATTAAGCAAAAACTCCGTTGCCATAATGATGTCTTACAATGAACTCTAGGTCGAGTAGCCGTTTCCGAGCCGTATATAATACAATGATCTATTTAATTTAAAAACTTCGTTAATTGTACTATTTTTCCGTAATCCTCGCCACGTTAAACTCAATTTTAACCCACTATAACTACAGTGTGAGCAACAATGATTGAAGCGTGCGTCATCACCGCTTGTTCCTATTAATATCAAAACTACCTTCTTTGTATGAAGTTGTATACGAA
>NW_022170738.1:1473242-1495113 GCF_008802855.1 Photinus pyralis
TTTTTTTTTTTTTTTTTTAAGGACCCTACATAACTTCACCAGACACAGACACAGACACTAATCGTTACTTGATTTTTATCCGTGCGATTAGTTAACCAGGCTAGACCTGAGTTCTCACAAGAAACACCGATCATAATAATAATAATAATAATAATAAGTGCCATTTATTAGACTTCTAAAATAACATAAAGCAATATAAACGGTAAAAAAAACTATATTGTAGCCAGAAGCCTAAGAGGGCGAAGTTCAGATGTTCAGCATGAACATGTGATACATCTGCTCTACCACTTAACCCTTAATATCTTAGTAATACATTACATCGAGGTGGAATGAAAAATTAAATTAACAAAGGCAGAAGCTATTGATGACGATAAGAAGAAAACTAAAATACAAGAAAAGGAAGGAAATTGAGAAAAAAAAAAAATAGACGAAAGAAAGACAATGATATTACTGCTGATTATACTGCCTAAGCAACAAAATACCTTGAAAATGGTTTTTAAATGTAGCGCTATTCATATTTTTTTTTAATTCATTTGAGAGGTCGTTGTATACTTTGGCAATATTATAAGCATAACATCTTTCATACCTGCGTGTTTTGTGAAATGGTGGTGTCAATAATTTATAGAACCGCGGATTTGAACTAAATTTTAGAAGATCGTATAAATACGGTGGCATTTGATTTATAACAATTTTGTGAAATATGCAAGCTGAATGTAGTAATCTCCTATTAGCCATATTTAACCAACCGAGCTCTTGTAGTTTGTAAGTAATGCGTTCATGCTTTTTGATTCCAAAGATCAAACGAAGACAAGAGTTTTGCATTTTTTGGATTCTATATTCCTCTCTAATAGTTAAGCAGGGGCCATAAATCACATCACAGTAATTAAAGTTTGACAGCACAAGTGCCTCACATAGCAATACTTTTAAATGTCTACTTATACAGTGGCGATGGGAAAAAATCATTTTTAGATTAGCATAGGCTTTCTTACATGACTCCGAAACATGTTTACTAAACCGCATATCACTGTCAATATGTAATCCTAAATTTTTTCACGCAGTCGTTGATGGGTAACACCATATCTTTTACTTTTATTGTCAACCATCCCTTTCTTGCGTCTTTTTCTTTGGCTGGTCCAAATAACATAGCAGAACATTTGGCAGGATTGATTGCTAATCCGTGCAAATCGGATAATTCGGAAAGCCTTGCTATATCAGCGTTTATATTATTAATTGCATGTTCTATATCAGACGCAAGGTAGGGATATAACAATTGGGTGTCATCTGCGTATTGGTAAAACGCCACGTGTTTAAGTGAGTAATGGAATTTACACGTATATATCGAGAATAATATCGGGCCCAATACGGATCCTTGAGGCACACCTGCTGCAAGTACTTCACGCTGTGACGTTCGTTGCTTAAGAACAACTTGCTGCCTCCTGTTCGTGATATAACTCTTCAAGAGGACGCAAGCGTCGTCACCAAATCCAATATGATGTAGGATGTCAATAAGCGTTCTGTGATTAATTGCATCGAAGGCCTTGGAATAGTCCAGTAAAATCAGAGCTGATAACTTTCCTTGATCAGTAAAGGTCAACAAGCTGTTTGTAATATTTAGAAGTGATGTGGTACAGCTGTACCCACGTCTAAACCCAGACTGTGTCACTGGTAAGATACTCTGCTCTGATATAAAGACATTCATTTGCTCGACCATAACCTTTTCCAAGACCTTCGACAACACCGGCAAAACACTTATAGGACGCAAATCATTAAATGTTTCCGGTTGTTTAATTTTAGGTAGCGGAGTGATGTTCGCTATCTTCCATTGGTCAGGAAAGGTATTGGACTTCAAACAAAAATTAATAAGGAATGTTATATGAGGTATAAGCAAGGGACAACATAAGATAAGCATTTTAGAACTAATGCAATCAGATCCAACTGCTTTAGTTGTAATTTTTAGTAGCAGTTGTTGTATTGCAACTTCATCCACTTCCTTAAATTGAAACAGATTGGTGGGTATTGTTCTGGGAATTGTATTGTAAAACTGTTCCAATTGCTTAAAAGAGTCAGTAGAAGCTGTTGTAATATTGTTTCTAGCAAATGCGGCGTTAATAAGGTCAACATTGGACAAGTGCACTGGAATTTCAACTTGTTTGGATTTACTATAAATATTCAGAGAAGATAAATGATCCCACACTTTGCTATTCTGTCTCAGTTTAAATTCCAAATAAGCTTTTTTTTCTCTTTTTACCGCCCCACTTGTGAAATTTCGCATTGTTTTGTAAAATTCCCAATGGCATTCTTTTCTAGTTTTCCGAAATTTCCTATAAGCAGCATTCCTTATTTCAATCATCAATTTGATGTTGTCAGTTAACCACGGAGCCTTTGATTTAGATATTCGTACCGTTTTAACCGGTGTTTGTTGATAAAAAACACTTAATATCTTTGTGTTAAAAAATGTCACCATGTCATGTCTGTGATTTGATGCATAGGAATGACTTTGGTAGTGTTGATGTTCTTATCTATAGGGACCATAATGAGATCAATTATGTGGAGCAAATTTATTTTGTTTCTCAATGATCAGTTGTGTGTAGAAGAGTTCTAAAGATAAATTTTCCGTTTGTACCCATGGTTCTGTCAGGTGTTGTTTTTGTAATATAATTCTTTGGAATTGTGGGGAAGTGGCAAAGGCTGCTCAATTTCACTTTTTCGAAATTGGTACTGTACGCGGTTTATCTACTATCATTACAACGGCTGTTATTTACAAAAAACGATTTTTCTGTTCATCATTGCAAAGAATATCCACTATCGAGAATTTGTTAGACTTCAACTACAAAAGCTGCTTTTCATAAGAACGCTTAGCTATTTTTTTTAATATGGCGGATTGACTCCAGAGGAGCCTTAACAAAGATAACACCCTCATTTCGATCTTCTGACGTTTCTCGACTCTGACCTTTTACAAAAACTTAATGCTTAGAGCTAGCTACAGGAATTGCTTGTGAAGCCTTGATCAGGAATTGATTAATTTTAACCAATTTATTTCTTCGCTGTTTAGCGGTCTTTTTGGTTTTCTCTTAGAGGTCCCACTTTGTCATTTTCGTCCACTCTGAGATGTCTGATTTCAAAATTTCACCTACTGTTGGCGTAGGTATATAAAGACACCGCTGGAGATGCATTAACCTTTAAATACAATGCTTTCATTTTACAACGTCACAATTCTTATATCAACAATTTTTAAACAGTGTTAGTCTTTACATGTAGGAATAGTGTGATTTATTTTTATTTTGTTTAATTTATTTATTTTATTTATTTCATTTTATTTATTTTATTTATTTTATTTATTTTATTTATTTTATTTATTTTATTTATTTTATTTATTTTATTTATTTTATTTATTTTATTTATTTTATTTATTTTATTTATTTTATTTATTTTATTTAATTTATTTATTTATATTATTTTTTATTAATTGTGTCTCTCTTGTTCTGGGCCCTCAACAGGTTTTCGCCCAATTACAGGGTGGCCAGCATAATTCTTTTTAAAGGCGCCCCTGTAGATGGTCTTAAGTTGTTCTATGCTACTGTTTAGATTTGCTGATTTTGCATTTTGAAGTTCTTACAGGCCCATTGTAAAGTTTAATGCCACTTTGTTTTCTGCGTTCAGTCCAGTTGATTTTGTTCGAACTTTAATTATCAAGTTTTGTGTAATTATTGTGCCATTACAAAAGGTAATGTACTTAATTTTAATTGTAATTCTTGGTTTTATTGTGAATTGTATTGCCTTCACCAACTTGAAACTAGCGGTAGGTAACCCTTGAATTTGTTTGTGATTTTATTCTCACTTTAAATGTTATTCTTATTTTGATTTATTTAAGATTGGCCAGTTGTTAATGTTCTTTCAATTATTGGGCGACATTAATCTCGAAATACAACTTCAGTTTAAGGTTACCGTAGCCGAGACCTTGAGATACCTTCTGGATTGAAGAAGATCCCGATAATTATCAAAGTATTTCATGTACTTCGGAATATTGTTTTTTCACAACTGGGAAAGGAGTGGAGTTGCTTTTAAATCTATTTGACCTGGCTACTTTTGAGCATATCAAATTTTGTATTAGATTAAAGTCAAATTTAAATTTTTCAAATTACTTCCTCGGATTGTTAATTTTTCTATATTGTAGATATTGCTTTAAAATTTTCACCTACATTTACCCCCTGTGAACAATGATTCAGAAGTTTGTTCGGCTCGGTTCTTTTGTCCGGTGAGTTCTAAGGGAACACGGAATGGCTTTTGCTTTAAATGCATTCTGTCTAAATTTGTAGGAGCTCTTTCGGCATTTCGATTCATTTTACACTTTTAAATAAACTATTCTATATAAACTTTATTTTGCTATTCAAATTCACAAAATGTGTTATTTGCGTTCCGTATGTCCGAATTAAATTTGTTGTAAATTTTTACCGGGGCAATTTTTAAGTCGGGGCCCTTCATCATTGAGTACCTTTGAGGGACTGTACTAAAGGTGTTGAATCGGTGAAAGTCAGCCAAGATCAACTGCCAACCTTCCTACACACCAACATATAAATCGAGGTAACCACAACTGCAGTTACTCTCAATCTGGACGGCGACCGGGTACATTAACGCCAGTAGAAAAATGTTTCTTGGAAGGTACGAAACGCCGGCGCGACGGGTGCAGACTCGTTAAGCATCATTCAAAACGCACAATTTGATGAAACTATAATCAAGTTCGGTATTCATACCTATCTCTCATACATCCTCGCTGAAGCGATACGTGTCGTATACGTCTACTGCAAGCAAATATTTGCAGTATTTTGGATGGCTGCTCACAAGCGAATCTCTTCAACTAGACTGAAAAAAGTAATAAAGAGTAACATTTTGATGTTTGTATACCGTTACAGTGTAGGTATATTTGGAAGCATGTAGGACTATCGCCAAGTTATCGTGTAAGTCATTCCTATTGTGAGTCAACAAACGTACCAAATAAATACAGTATTTGATCAATTTTAATAGAATTCCTTCCAGTACTTTTTCTGTACTTGAATTTCACACATTTATACATTTACTAAAGTAGGACAAGAAACTGCGATTATCTGAGAATACCCTTTGTGTGTATGTATGAAGGAGGTCCACCCTATCACAGATTTAAATATACTACAGATGGATCATGCCATGTTAAATTCTGGCAACGGTGATTTGGATTTAAGCCTCTGGTGCGTTAAATCCAAACTAAATTAGTGTTATTCCGCGTCCACAAGGAAGCGCTGTAGAATGAATAACTTGCGCGTGGTTTACAACTGCAATAAGAAAGCCAAGAACTGTTGCGATAAAGTGGGGTATCCGATTACACAGAGCTCAACAAATGTATTGTATGTAACTGACCTTCCCCATTTACACTCGCAATTTTTCTGCTAGCATGCGTTTATGTTAGTTACAGATACACATTCCTTTATATTATATGGGAACTCGGAAGGGCGAACCGGCGACTGATTATACCTTATTCTGTCAAACCAACAAGATTTGTAATTATGCAGGATGTTTACCGTATAATTGATTTATTTTTGATTATTATAAGTAGGTACGGTATTTTGTGCGATTTAGGTTATAATGCCTACATCTCTGATCACAGCTTGGCGTGTTCCGTGCTCGTATTTAGATTTTTATAGTATTTTTAATGATAAGACGATCTAAAAGCACAATTATGACGTAGACGAAGTTTTTATTAATTAATCAGAGAAGGTGTTAGGCCTGTCTTTGTGAGAAACAACATAGGTACCTAACAATAGGCGTCTCTGAGAATTTAAGTCAAGTTAGCGAATATGAGTCGAATGTGAGATGTGACCAAACGTCCCGTTTTGAACGTGACAGTTCCGTTTTTAGTACACTTTCACTTTCAAAAAACAAAATGTTCACACTTTGGCGCTCTTGATATGTCTACCTGTCTGTCTGTTTGTTATTTCATTTTTGTATTCTCAAGAAGGCATGAAATGTCCATAAGATCGGATATAATCGTTGAATATTGTAAGGAAGTATATTAACATTAAATGATTTAAAATCAAAAGTTGTGGGGTTTTGTGGAGACAACTGTAACTGTAAGTAATTTTGGTGGCAAAAATAGTAAAAGGTGTCAACAAGGCCTTTGCAATGGAGGTCGTCCCTGAAATAAAAACAAAACTTATAAGGATTGTTGATTTGAGTTCACCATTGTTAAAATTGACTTATTTTTTTAACATTTATACTGTTCGCATTGAAAAATACTCAAAGAGTTCTACGACTTCGCTGATAGAAAGTATCAAAAACTGTTGGGTTACATTAAAACAAGGTGCCTCGCATTGATGTCTGCATTCGAAAGAGTTTTCAAAATATTGTTATGTGAAAACACTAGGTACTTTTTGAGTATCTCAATGTCTGAATATTTTGAAGTAATTGTTTGAAAATTTTAGCTCTGTAATTTGGTTGCTTTTTCTACACGCGCAGCCCTGTTAAAGATCGAGGCACAAAGCATATCTGTAAATGAGGCTGTTAAATTAATCGCCCAAGGCTCTAAGGGATAATTTGGCTGTGCCTATGAGACAAAAAGTTATTTTTTCTTCTCCGTTCCACTGGTAATTTATTGACGAAACTTTTGTTTGTGGTAAGTTCAAATACAAGTTAGAAGCGTGTAAATGGGGGATTCTTATAAGTACAATTTACGTTATGTGATTTTGATTACGATTTCTCTTGCGACTTGCAAGTTGCCATAACCAAATATTTCAAGATTCACATTATACGATTTTGTCGTACGACTTGTAAAATTGTATCCTGACGTGCGATTATGGGTTCGACCTCGGCCAAAACTGTAGAAGAAGATAGGAAAAACTAAAAATTACCACGTTAGTAAACCACGCGTGGGGATGGCGCCCAGATGTCGCCGTCCCCACATCATGTAGCCCCGTCCCTAAAGTTGTTAATACACGGCCCCGTATGGACACGTACACTCCTCGTCTTTCTACATGCGATTGTCTACAGGCCCTCATTTGCTGCCAGCCAGGCAGCCATCCAACCAGCCAGTCAGCCGGCCAAAGGCTTCTATTAAGAACAAATGAAGATGCAATTAGAGTTTTGACATCGATCCTACTTTGAAAAAATGAGCTAAAAACTACCGTAGGCCTATGTCTGGTCCAGAATTGCAGTTAAAATTCGAATTTTCAAAAACAATTTTGGTTTCGTTATTTTTCTCTTAAAGAGACGCAGATACCAAATTTCTGTGAGATCGAAAATGTTGCATCCCAGTTGAGACCGCAGTAGACGTTACAATTTCCACGATATATACGTGGAACCATTCTGTTCTTGGTATAGTAATGAATTTCTAAGGCTGCATGATAATGCGGAACAAAATAGTGAAGAAAGTACTTCGATATATTTTGAGATATTAGCGCGATTACTAAATACTTAGGATTTGAAAAGAATATTTAAAATTCATTGTCGGGGCATATTGAAGGACTCTTCAGGCTACAACCTAAAAATATTTTCAACGAAATTGCAATTGTTATACAGGGTGATTTATATCAAAGTTGCACTTTTTTAAATATAACTCCCTGTTTTATAATTAGAATAGGTGTTTATAACTTTTAACGGCCTATTAATTACTGAGAGGCTTTGAAAAGCGAAAAACCTTGTGTATTATTAGAAATGGTTGAATTACAAAAATATGTATCAAAGGTAAATACGGCGTGCTTATATCGTTAGAAAGGTAATCAAATCCTACATTTGATGCAATAAAAAACTGGGTAGTTTCATTAAAAAAAATCAAGTTATCTTTGATTGAAATTTTGAAAATTGACAGTGATTTCTTTTAGCACAAAAAAAGTTTAACTTTGACCTTTCGGCGTATGTAGGTAAGCACACGTGATAATTAGTAATACTGCAGCGTCATGACCTTCTAAGTTTTATGGAAACTTCGTTTTTAATTTTTACTGGACATCTATTTTTTTAAAAAATGACGCTCAGCCACTCATTTTAGATATCATGTGTAAATAAAGTCACACTAAAATCGACCAAGTAATCGAAATATGTAATAATATAGATGAGTTCTATTTAAAAAAGTACAACTTTGATATAAATCACCCGGTATACATCATCGAGATTTTGTTTGATTCGAATTCCTGGTGCCTCAAAACATGTATTTGATGTATTCCCGTAAAAAAAGATAGGGGTCATTTTTTACCCCACTGCAATACCTCCCTTACTGAAGTGCGGGAAGTAAAATTAAGTTAAAATAAACAAACAGATAACGAGTGAAGTTTTCGAGTAGTTATAAAAAGCTGTTCTGCAAGAATTTTACACCTGGTTTCAATTTCATTTGGCGATGCCTTGAATGAACGTATAGACATATCAAAACTTTCGATTGATAGTAGTTGATTACAGAATTTTAATTTTCAGGCTGAAACTGAAACTACCATTCTATAGAAAAAAATTGTTCTTGGATTTTATTAATTTAAATTAAAGGAGAGAGAACGGCCACAGATACGCCCACACAAGGTCGTAATTGAACACAAACACACAATACAAAGACCCATTGTTTTAATTACGAAGAAAAAATTCATATCATATTGCTTTTCAGCACCATCAATAGTAAAAACCTTCTATGCCATCGTTATACAGACTCCTGCTGATTATTTTAAGCTGAGACGCAAACTAAAACTTTCGATTTAATAAAATTCATATAGGTGCGCTAGCAACTGGAACGTTTGTTGTGTTTCCACAATCGCCTATCTCATGATCCATCTGTAGTATATTTAAATCTGTGACCCTATATAACGCTTATTGCTCACAAGTTGAGGTAATAAATTGGACCCTCGGAGCAGTTAGAATTAAACTAGCCTCATGATTTCTGTTTCACGTGATAATGAAGTCGGCGTTGCGTGGCGTTCTCATACATGGTATAATACATTCTAATTTAAATGTTTGCTGGAAATGCTACTATTAGTTCAGCGACTGTGTACTAAAGCCGTCTCTTTTTGGTATGCCATCCACCTGAAAAGTTCGACATTTCAGTAAAGCAGCTGCAAAAACACCTCTAAGATTGTTTGTCTAGACTCTAGAGCATTAAAAAATGAAGTCTATTGCCAGGCTCTATTACTTACCTAACTACAAGAAATTTACGGAATTTTATTACTATCACTATAGCAGTTCAGTTATTAACAAAACATGGATACTTCATAGTCATACTCATAATGCACCTTTGATAATCAAATTTTAATTTAACCCCCTTTCTGAGTATATTTAATTAAATTGCTTTGCATTTCAATTTCAAACACTGACAAGTTTGACGTCGCAGCATTTGTAAGCCAAATTTATGTACAAATTCCGCAATTCTAAGTATATGAATTCATAAAGCCTGCGTAAATTGCTATTATTAAACGAAATATTCGCACCCAAAATGAATAAACGGGCTCAAAGTGCCTTAATAATAAATGTACGACATTAGCTGCCCGTTTGTAATACGTTATGCTTATAAGCCTTATATAAGCATGGCTCGATTGCCGCGAAGCTAAACTCGCATAAAATTAATTTAGTCGTTCATTAACTGAAAAGTTACTTTGTAGAAAAAAAGCGTTTGAGGGGCGAAAATTAAACATTTCTGATTTATCCCGAAAATAAATCAATTGTGCGTGTTGATGACAGTTAATTTATTTCCAAAAAATATTCTTTGCTACCGAATTCTTTTTTCTTCAAACTGTGATTAATAGTACTCCATGAAGTGTCATTCGCTTTTTTTTCTTAATCGTCCTTTTTTCCTTCGAGTTGTAATATGAATAAAATCGTACTCGTCGTCGTCGTACATCACTTTCAAGAACCGTCCACTTTTATCCACTTAATACATTTTCGGCGTTCCATTTTTGTTATAAAGAATACACTTGACAGTCCCTACTTTCTTTAATGCAGAATTATCGATTACTTCACGAGTGCGTGTCAACCTCTTCATGCGTTGTACAATAAGAGGACCTATTAGAATTTGGAAATAATAATAGAGTCGTTCGTTGACTGGCTCTAATCACAAATTCAAATGAAGAATTATCGCCTGCTATTGAACCCATTCTGTCGAAATTTACATGCATAATTTGTTAATGTAGCAAATTACGACCGGCAATGTTTGATGCCGTATTCAAATTCTCCACTTCCGACCAACTTTCGTGCCAACATCACAATAAGACCAAGCCCTTCGCGATAAATCAAAAGAAACGGACGGATCAAAAAATAGTAATTACACACCGGGCGGCTCGCCCTAAACAAATACTTCCTTTCTGGGAAATTATCAAGTTCTAATTGCTGTTTCGAGATATTACGTAGAAAATTTTAAATTTAAATTGGGGACCGTGAGAAGGCGTACCCTGTAATCATTTTATTCGCGGTCGAACCAAAGATTCTGTTTACTTTATTTTAATTAAATTGATTTAGGGATTAATTTTGGTATCCGCACTCTTCAAACATATTTTATTATTCATTACTAGATTTGAAGGGTGGGCACAACCTAACTCAATGGCACAACCGCTACACTAATAAAGGAATTAAAAATAGAAGATATAAAGATAAAACCCCAGTTTATAAATGACAGTTCCAGTGTCAGTAACTAACGAGTGCAATTAAACAGCGTAATAGTTTTTGCTGAGAATCATTTTTATAAATGAGCAAAACTTACTGTATCGCACAATGGACATCAGTTACATGAAACGCCGAGGGCCATTTTGCCGCCCTCCAATCATTGTATCGTGTCCGAGACAGAACGCTAATTGTAACGTTCGTGTAAACGTGAACAGTTAATATCGAAGCTAATATTTAGTTTAGCTGGCAAATCGGCAATTTCACCTCAACCTGGAAGTAGTGTTTTTTGTTATTTTCCGTCTGCAGGAACTTTATACTTTCGATGAATTAAACATATGAATACACATACACAATAAATTAAACTATGTTTAACATAACATTGAAAAACTAAATTGACGCACTCGATTTAAATTGTGGTACCTACACTTTTCACAATAATGGCAGATGGTGGGTACTAAACGCTGCACTGGTACCGGTCAATCAGAAAATGCCACACGTGAAGTTCTTAAAGTACCATATCTAGATTATTGTACCAGGGAAATTCTAAATATCATCTGTTAATGCCAAAGGATCAAGTGAGTTGACAGTATGGACAAGTGGTAACATTAGGAGAATGTTTAAATTTTTCTTTTTATAACGATTCGAATGTTGTACATTCATTTGTAATAAATTAACCCTCTTATTTAAAGAGGTATGTACATTTTAGCAACTACGAGGGTTACATTTAATTTCTTTTAGGTATTTTAAGTATAATTCCGGATACGTTTTACATACGCATGTGGGTAACTTTGAAGTAAAGTCACCAGCTGTGCACGAACGAACAACACCGTTTGACGGCCTTTCCATTCGCTGATAAGGGAGCCACCCTTTGCTGAAACTGAGTCATGCACCAGATTTGATAACAAGATCCGATCCACAACCAAGAAACAACTTTCGTAACTTTCCAACCTATTAATCAATAACTATTTTTGCCCTTCATGCTCTGACCGTTAATTAACTTGTTACCTTCAGTATTTGTATTTAGTATTTTACGATCTCTGTAAAGTTATGATCGAGTTTTCCCACGTATGTTATTGTAGACGACCACTTCCTTCCGTAACCGTATCTTATAGAAGCTTACTACGAGTAAGGCGAAGCCCTTCAGGCATTGTTCAGCTCTTTGAATTCCGAGCTCTGCGACTTGTGAGTTTTCTTTTGTATGCAGATTTAATGGAAATCCGGAAACTGAGCTCACTTTTCTGGATGACTTCTCCTTTTAAATGAAAGTAGGCGTTACCTTTCTTATGTTTTATTTGTATTTGGCCATATATGTACGCATTTGTATTCGGAACATCAATTTATTTGCGGAGACTAATGTGTTAAAATTCAGTAATCAATTCAATCGATCATTCTTGATTGGGGGTTAATCAAACTGGGAGTTACTAAGAGTTTTGTGTATGATATACCTTAAAATATTGACATTTGAATATGTTTGTGAACGTTATACCATCGTAGAATTTGATTTTAAATACGTAAATAAACCAGTGTACAGGGAATTTTTGTTAAATGTATACGTTGGGCGCAATGTCCGAAAACGGCCAATGGTCGTTTTTTTCCCAATTTTAGGATTGGACTATTTAAAATGACCAAAGCACGAATTGTAATTTAATTTCGACCTTTGGTCGTATCCAAACAGCAAAACCTAGGATCGNACAATAAATCAACAAAACATGATGTATCTCTGATTATTTAGTATGTTGTTTGGACCCATTAGAGTAGTGTATACTCAAGTTTGCAACTCTCTAAAAGTTGTGGAAAAAGTGTAGTATACGAAAAACCGCGACATTTTCGGACTTTTTGCAGTGTTTGCGTTATATTTCCTTAACTATACATTTTTCGACGAAAGTCACTATATACGTTTTTGAAGAGTATTAAATGTATAACAATTTGTGCCTAACCCGAGCTCTGTAAGTCAATTAGTTACCGAATTACGGCACTTTGAAGATAGTCATTTTTTTCCAAAAAGTGAACATTTGAGTTTTACACCTTCTTTAGATCGAAATTGCGGCTAAACTATTGATACTACGAGTAGAACTTATAAAATAGACGTTGTAGATAATTTAATTAGCTTTAAGTTAAGCGTAAAGTGGGGTCTGCAGGTCTCGTAGTTCTCTCTAAATCTCAAAAAACCGATATAAGGTAAAATCGCATTTATCCATACCTGCTTTCAGGCAAGTGCAGCCACCTCTGCATCCCTTTTTGCATTTGCAAGAAAGGAGTTTCAGGAATTCTGGGAGGGCAGGGGGTTACCGTCTGGTAATGGGAATGAGTCCAGCCGAGTTCAATTCCCAACCCCATTCGGTGGCCTGAGCATTGTCCTGGAGACCACGTTTTACACTGATGAGTGGATACCACGTTTTTGAACAACTATCACTGATTCGTCCTCAAGTGGATATCGACATATAAAACAAGAGCCGGGAGGTACTGGCATTGTTGGAACCTATTCACAACACGATACTTGGTGTTCCAAAAACGTACAAATTGAAACACGAGTTACTCACAACGGAGGAACAAATACTGTGTGCTCAGGAAGAAACTAAGAAAGCGGGGGAACGAGAGAGGGTTTCATATACGATTAACGATACGAAACATGGCATTAACAATTCATCATGAAGTCTGAAAATCTGTAAATACTTTAGCGCGCGCGGTGTAATAACGTTCCCGAGCCCCAGCCAACCTCTTCTTTATTGTTTTTCTGTTTTAAAGATGTTTTTCTTTCGCCTCTTTAAAAAAGTATTTTTTAAGGCTCACTAATTTTAATCTATATATAGGTATAGGTATCTTAACTGAGTAATAAACAGCCCTGTTAGCGAGCATGTTTTTGGCTCATAAAGATGATCCTTATGTTATTGTTAGCATAGTTGTCGCGAAGCTGTCATAAATTATGCGTGGTCTTACCAAGACTCGAAAAAAGTCATTTTTAGTGATGAATCTCGATTTGATATCAGTGTAGGCGATAATCGAGAAAGAGTCATCAGAACGGAAAACAAAGCATATCACAAAGATTGCTTAAAGTGGTCTGTAAAATTCCCCAGTGGTGTAACGGTGTGGGGTAGTAGGTATGTCTGCAAATGGGCTGGGACAATCGCACTTTACAAATGGTAATGTTTATGCTCAGAACTATCAAGCAATTTCAGAACAAAGTTGATTGCCTTCACTTGCGACATTTTCACCTGATACAGACTTTGTTTTTTAACAAGACGGAGCATCATGTCACAGCAAAAAACGACTAAGAAATGGTTACAAGACCATAATAATAGTGTTTTAGAGGTGCCCTCATGCAGTCCAGATTTCAATGTCATTGAGACAGTGTGACATAAAATGAAGCAACGTTTGTGTATTCATCCGCAACGCAATATTGCTTCTTTGAGTGAAAAGTTACAAGAGATTTGGGGTACCTTTGGCATCGTAATGTAAAGCTCTTGTGACGACCATGCCTGCACGAATCCAGGTTGTTATTAAAGCCAAAGGGGATGTAACTCATTATTAAGGAATGGTGTCCGAACATTTTTGTGTCACTTTAAATTCTAATTTTATGGTGTTTTGTGTTATTTGACATTTGTAACAGTTACTAAATATGTTTAATTTATAACTATAGTAAGAAAAAAATAATAAAATAACATACAATGAATTTAAGTTACAATATTTTGAGTGTCCGAACATTTTTGTGTTAGGGCTCGTATTAGGTATGCACAATGATATCATTGCGGCACCTTCCTACGACTTACTCAACTTTGATTTGTGCCTTAAATTAAATCTATGAAATTGTTGGATATTTAAAATTGACTCTATGCAGCAAAAAAAGTGATTTGACACATCGCTTTTTTATTTCCACACCAAAAAAAACAAAAGATAAAAAGTTTGTGGAACATTTCTGGAAAAATACAAGTTTACCTTATATCGGTTTTTTTGAGATTTAGAGAGAACTACGAGACCTGCAGACCCCACTTTACGCTTAACTTAAAGCTAATTAAATTATCTACAACGTCTATGTTATAAGTTCTACTCGTAGGATCAATAGTTTAGCCGCAATTTCGATCTAAAGAAGATGTAAAACTCAAATGTTCACTTTTTGGAAAAAAATGACTATCTTCAAAGTTCCGTAATTCGGTAACTAATTGACTTACAGAGCTCGGGTTGGGCGCAAATTGTTACACATTTAATACTCTTCAAAAACGTATACATTGACTAAAGTCGAAAAATGCATAGTTAAGGAAATATAACGCAAACACTCCAAAAATTCCGAAAATTTCGCGGTTTTTCGTATACTACACTTTTTCCACAACTTTTAGAGAGTTGCAAACTTCAGTATACACTACTCTAATGGGTCCAAACAACATACCAAAAAATCAGAGATACATCATGTTTTGCGAATTTAGCGATTTTTTGTGTCGATTTTGACTGGCCTAGTACCAAACAGCAAAACCTAGGATCGTGCAAATATTAAACGACCAAACCAAAGCTTAATAAATTCGCTTCGGCAACACTGTTAGTATTGGCAAAACGTTTTGGTTAGAATCCCACATGTAGGCAGAGGGTGTGCTGAACCAAGAAATGTGATGGCTGTTGTTATGGAATGGAAAGAAGACCTACTATCAGATCAACAATAGGAACACCATCAGATGTACGTCATTTTATTTTAAGGGTCCGTCTTCAAAAATATTTGGGGGCTCTTTCCCTTACGCTTAATTTAACGACTTGGATTTCTAATGACAACCATCTTAAAGATATATAAAATACACTAGAAATACACCCCAGAAAATTCGGATACTTTAATAAACATATCACCCTCATACCGATCTTCTGACGTTACTCGACTCTGAGCTTTACAAAAAACTTGATGCTTAGGGCTAGCTGCAGTAATTGCTTGTGTAGGCTTCAGGAATTAAGCAATTTTGGCCAATTTATTGTTTCGCTGTTTGCTTTTCTCTTGGAGATTCCACTATGATATTTTCGACCATTCTGAGCTGTCTGATTTCAAAATTTCAAACGACAAATATCGTTGGCGTATCTACAGACGCCGCTGGAGATACATTCAAACTCATTTAGTTTGATTAGCGTTTTCAATTCTTTGTACATGAATCTGCCTTTTTTAATGTCGCCAACTGTTTCGTCCGTGCAGAGGTAAATGCTTACTTAGCGACATTCATCTCGAAATACAACTTTAGTCTAAGGTTACCGTATCCAGGACCTTCAGATACCTTCTGGACTGCAGAAAGTCCCGCTAATTAACAAAGTATTCTATGCACTTTATGTAGTAGACTTCGGAATGCTATTTTTCACCAATGGGAAATGAGGGGAGTTACTTTTTAATCTATTTGAAATCGTTATTTTGAGCATATCAAATTTTGTATCAAATTAAGGTCAGATTTAAATTATTAAAATTCAAGAGTTACAATTTTTGTATATTGTGGATGTTGCTCCAGATTTTTTACCCTCTGTGAACAATGATTCGGAATTTTCTTCTACTCGGTTCTTTTCTCCAACCAGTTCTAAGGGAACACGGATTTAAATCCATTTTGTCTTAATTTGTAGGAACTCTTTCGGCCTTTTTGATTCATTTTACACTTTTGATCAATTATTCAATAAACTTTCTTTTGTTTTTCCAATTCATTAAGTGTGTTATTTGCGTTCTACCTCTACCTTTCCTATAGTAAGCTTGGGTAAGAGTGAGCGCGGCCTCCATAATTAATAAAAGCACAACACTGAAGGAGTTCGGGAAATTTTCAATTTTTTCCAGATTTTTTTTATAAATGAATTATATTTTTGCCGGGGTTCCTTTTAAGTCGGAGTCCGTCCTCATTGCGCACATTTGAGACATTGTAGTTACGCCACTGGCTGACCATAGGTTCATAGACATAAAGGATAGTTCCAGAAAATTAACCAGAAAATGCAATTGTTTAAAGAAAGAAGTGAGATGCAACTCAAAATTCCACTCATTATCAAACTGCAGAAATAAATAATTAATTAACAATACGACCATTTGTTTTCTTTAGTTCTATGTATTCATATAATATATGTTTTGACATAAAAGTTAACGCTTTTATGTTTGTTACTTATTTCATTTATTTTTATTTTATCTAGCCATGCTATGTATCATGTTTATACATACGGAAAAATTATTTGTCCGTTGCATGGTGAGCTCTCCATACAAATTATTATTGAGTTACTAAAAATGTTTGTCAAGCTTTGGTTATTTCCTAATTACTCAATCTTAAGTTTGGCTGCTTCGGGGCGGCCAAAGCCCGAAATTGAAGTAGAATTCGAGCTTTGGTAATTCTAAATAGCCCAATCCTAAAATTGAGCAAATAAAACGACCAATGGTCGTTTTCGGGCTTTGCGCCCAACACATACATATGGGCTATTAGTTCAGTCAATTTGTACTTTTATTACAAAAGGTCCGGTAGAAGATTTTATTTTTCCGTTTAAATCGTAGAGAGAGAAAAATCCAAGTTTCCCAATATGACTGACGTCGGGAGAAATTCCTGTGGGCAAAAATCTGCAAACATTTCTGAGTTTTTTCGGTTTCTCTAAAATAACTCGCCAACAGCAATACTTGGGTAAAATCATCTATTATTCAAAATTGTAGTGTATAAAAGTACCTTTAATTTGATATTTAATTTGGCCCCCTAACATGTATGGTTTAGGAGATTTAATAAGGGGTTAGAAAGAAGGACGGTAGTTGGTAGAAAACAGTTTCTTTTGTTCCTCTTAATTAGAATGCCATGAAAGATAATAGTTGAAGTGGGTTTCGTTCCTGTTTTTTTTAACGAATTTAAGTGTAATTATTACCTACATCCCAGATTAGGTTCATTTCATGCCACACTCGTTTTAACTTAATGTGTGAACGGTGTGATGTTTAACAATGTATCGGTTTGAAATAGTTACCTCCACGTTGGTTACGCCAATGACGTTGATTTTCTTACTGACTCATTGGGCCGTATGAATAAAAGTAAGCAAATGCTTATACTTGCAAAATTCAAAGTAAATACTCGTAACTGCCCCTTCATACTGGTCTGTTTAGCATGGTTTAGCAGCGCTTCACTGCGTCCCGTCCTTCTGCTTAGAAGCGCTGCTAAGTCGCCCAGTGCGAAGGAGCACTTACGAATATTTACTTTGAATTTTGCAAGTATCGTATAAGCATTTGCTTACTTTTATTCATACGGCCCAATGACTTGTACTTGCTCCTGAGATTATTAACTCGTTGTTAATCTAGGTCTACTTACCTCTTATTGCTTTGCCTATATAAAGACCTATTATGAACATGTGTTAATAAATATTGTGGTATTGATATATCAAAAATTTAATTTCAGCATATTGATGACAAGTTGTGCTCAGATAAAGCGCCAATTTTAATTATCGCATCAAATTCAAAATCGATACGTTACTTGAATTATATCTCCAAATAAAATACTGCCAATGCAGGTTTATGATGCAAATGTTATAGGTTACGATGTAAGCAATATAAACAATTGAATGTAAGTTTCAAATCGTAACTGAAAAACCCTCTTACATTTAATACACCATTTTTAATATTCAGGACTGCCAGAAAATATCGTTCTTCCACATAAAAAAAACATTTCAATAAAAGTAATGTGTTTAATAACTTTCTAAATTGTTTATACTATTAGAAAAAGAAAAAATTCTTTAAAAAATGGAACTATTTAAAATTCTAATAATCTAAAATACCCCCCCCCCCCTCCCAACTCTAAATAAAAATTAACTCGACGAAAAATATAGTTTTCTTCTTTTAAATTATATATTAAATATATTTTTTAAATCTACAAATGGTTTTGAAACAAGATAAAGTAAACTCATACAGCACACTCCCCCCCCCCCCCCCCCCCCAATTTTATTTTTTAGGCCGAGCTTTTCTTTTCCCTCGTTTTATTCCACTGCTGTACTAAGATGAGCAATATGATTGGTAATTGGTATAATTACCGAGTAATACTAGAGCCGGATAGCCCCGGCGCCGAGTAGTCATAGTACCGAGTTATCCCAGAGCCGAGTTATCCTAGAGCCGAATGATCCCAGAGCCGAGTAGACCCGGAGTCGAGTTCTCCCGAAGCCAAATAGTTCCGGAGCCGAGTAATCCCGGAGGCAAGTAGGGCCGGAGCCGAATTGTCCCGAAACCAAGCATTCCTATGCCGACCAGTACGGGGGCGAATCGCGCAGAGCCGAGTCTTCCTGTATCGGTCGGTCCCACGTTGAGCAGGAGATTATTATGTTGGCACTCAGATCGCCAGATGTTTGTTATCTCTAAGTAGCCTTAGGCGCACAATGTAATGTCCCTTTAATTTTAAAGTCGCTAAATTATTTACATATTTTGACGTCCCCCATTCGTATACGAAATGTCCATTCTATGAATATCTTGTCGACGAAATGCGGTTGGTCAATTACATATGGGAAATCTAATTAAATCTACTACCAAAACATACGTCATTTCAAATGCACGTGGAACAGTATTGTTTCATCACTCACTTTCGACAAATTGTTGGTAATTACATATTCATTACACGTCATGCATATCGAGTGCATGCTGAAATTTGTTTATTAACATTATGGTCCATACAAATCGAAAGCCTACAAATACTGATTCAAATTGTATGTTTTCCACTAAACTATGTTTGATTGTTGTTTACTTTTAGTTATTAATATTGCAACCCCACTTTGAAGTAAGTAACGCAACAATTTCAGTAATTGTCGTGATTAGCTATGGAATGAAATAGAGTAAGTGGTACATATAAATAAACCGTTCATTAAATTATGGATGTTGAGACAAAAAGAGGTTCACAGGACGAGAGCTTTTGCTATGATTCCATATAGCGATCTATTATGCTTATTAATTAAAACGAAGGAAAGGAGGCTTTCTCTTAGGCAAAACATAATTGGATTTAACCTTCCCGGGGTACGGCCTGAAGTGCGTTGTAATAAATTACCTGAATAACAAGGACATTATCGGAATGTAGTGAATACTAGATCCGGCCATATAACTTTTTCGAAACAATATTGTGTTAACAAGCTTAAAGCACCCTCGAGAATTGTTAGTGTAGAAACCAGATATAAAATCTTTCTCGCTTACTTACTTCGGTGTCAGGTTATTCGAGTAACTTTAGAAAATCGGAGTATCTACACTACACTAACGTCATGTTTTGTATTCTTATTTTAGTCGAAATACAACGGATCAACAAAGAGCTTTACGCCGCACTACGCCATAGCAATCAACGTGTCTACGTTTTCGATAAACCGAACCACTTATTGGCGAATCTTCATCAATTTCTAGGGGGTAGTTCAACCGAGAACTTAACTAGTAATCAAAATCTGGAATTGCAATCTGGGGAGGCGAAATATTAATATACGCCTTTCGACGAATTATTGTGTCTATGTTGTATAATTGATTTCTGTAAATTAACGATGTCATTAATCGTCGCACTTCAAGCGAGCTCGTAAAGCTAATCTCATTATTCCTTAATTAGGAATCTATCGCGTGTATAGTCACGTTTGTACTAATTATTCAGGAAATTTACTTAAACAGCATACAATGTAACGCGAACTACAATTGATTGTCACAGCGTTATTTGCGATTAATATGTATGTATGTAAATACGCCAAAAGCTTGATTAAGTAGTACAGTGTTGCAAGTTTCAGTGCGTAAACAACATCAATTACTTCGGGGACTTTGATTAGCAACTCTCAAGACACGTTGACATGACACCATCTGATGAAGCAGGTTCACATCGCTTCAGAGAACAGCAAATTATTCAATCTGCAACAACCACTATATTTACCGATTTTATTAAAGATCTTCGAGATTGTTTATAGTGTACAATACAAATGTTTTGTTTTCTTATCTTTTTTGTAAATTATTGGAAAACCTAATGAAATAAAAATTATTATTATTATTATAACTTTATACACATGTTCTTAAGCATACAAGAAAAGTCGCTATTGTTTTTCAGCTACGTAGACTATCTAATGATCCTCCATATGCACAGAAAATTGTACAGTTTATTAAACATGCATAACCTACATATTGACCTTATGAGTGTTTTAGCACCGAAAGGAGATTAATTATATTTAGTTGGTATTTTATTGACAGTAAGGAAGTAACAATCGCGGTTAAAAATGCAATTTTATTTGTGATGTAAATAAAGTAAGATAATACATACTGCATTACGTGTGTATATTCAGGATGAGTTAAATGAAGCGGGTCATTGTAATTAAAATAAGAGCGAGAAAGCAGGGTTAAATGTGTCTTTCGCAACCGAATGTTAACTGACAAAAGCTTGTGATAACGCGGAGTAGCCATTCCTCGTTGTATGATAAAGCGCCGTTTGGGTCATAGTTTACCTATAATTAATATGAAAATAAATAGTAAACAAGATCATTCGTTAGGCGATTGTGCGGTGCCGAACCTACGCTAGTCGTTATCGCAAAACAATTTTTAGTCAATCCGTCCATTGAGTGGATTCCGAAGATATCGATCAAGCCGTGAGCAAGAAATTATCTCACTAGCAGAACTGTGCATATAATACAGTGAACAAAGAAACATATAAACATTTACAACCAGCTAACGTAATTATAAACAATAACCATACACAAAATATATACACGCTAAACAACTAAAGAAAGTTACCAATTTCAAACCACAACACTAAGATCAGCAGTAAAAAAATAATTCGTTTCGTAGAAAATTGGAAAAAAGTGCAAATCGCCATTTTTAAAAAGAAATCTCTCGTGCGTTGGAGAAGGCTTCACTCACTTACTTCGAAGAGCGTGGGAGAACTCAACCCGTAGTTGGACCAGGTCTCTATCCGTCTACTCCTGGTGTTTTAACTCTAAGCGAAACTTAGAATGCCTTCTCGATGTTCGAGGGTTGATGTTTAAATCCTTCTCTCGGGAATTCCGGTGTAATACCAGTTGGGAAAAGGCTCTGTATTTGGATGGTTGGTTCTCCAATAACACAGCGAGGATTCTGTGGTCGATTCGTGCAGAGCTCAGCTGAAAGTCAATTTCGATTCCACACCGAAGAAACAGTCAGCTGTTACAGGGTCGCTGTGGGAGCGGACCCAGTCAATACACAAGTGACAAAGCGAAGAAATATATTAACAACTTAACTACTATACAGGGTGGTGACTTGCGTAACGCATCATAGGGATTTCAATGTAGAATTCATAACATGCGATTATTGGCTCCCCAAATTATTTTAGAGCAAAAATGTATTAAGGTTTTTTGTAGA
>NW_022170738.1:1495213-1538037 GCF_008802855.1 Photinus pyralis
ATGTTGAGAGAGAATGTAACTCTCTTACAACTATGTCCCTCTATTTCCAACAAAGATTTGTCAACATTTTTTATAAATGATGACTATTACCTTACCTACTTATTTGGAATTGATCGTGAAATGCCGCTGAAAAACTTTAGGTAGGTTTTCTGAGATATTCCGTTTTCAGTGGCAGAAATTGCTAATTGTTTCGAGCGCGGAACCAAAAAATGCAAATTTACTAGTCGTTTTCCAGAACTTGCTTCTGTTTAACGTACTTTTTGTGGTCTACGACCACCTTCGGCAATAGTGGGAACAGTATATGTCTATACATGTAAGACTAATTTGCTGCATTACAGCTTATTTACCTACTTCAACGTGATCTTGCCTTGGCGAAAGCAGTATCAATTCAAGTTTTACACTAACTATACCTGCACACATTATTTACATAGTCATGTTCAAGTTTCTCCTTTGTTATTCAATCCAAACGTTTCTCGTTCGCTTTTATCTCGGGGTGCCTATAAAAAGAGTTGTATTAGATGTCCATCCGTTATCTTAGCATTTTGTATAAGTTGAAATTGCGATAAACGCACACAGGAGAACCATGTTTCGTATCGACCTCGTCCGAAACGATCGGAAAATTATCCCTTCCATACTGGCTTTAAACGTATGCAAATAAATTGTATGATGGAACTCGGCCTTCGTTATTTTCCTTCTCCAATTATTACGACGATAATAAAATCTACTTCTCAGGGATTCTCTTTAAATTGTTTAAATTATGTAATCGAAGCATTTGTCAGCTTTTCCGCAACGGCGGACATTAATCAGCAGAACCGTTGATATTGCATGAAAATAGACAAAAACAAAGGGCTTTAACGGACAGCACTAATAAAGCCTTTAGTCCCTTGTAAGATAAGAGAAAGAACATGAATTAATTCTAGGAGCAATCAATGAGCTCGAAGGTACCTATCCCGTTCCCTTTCACTTTTCTTTTAGTTTCGCTCTATTTGTGTTCGTATTTCCTCATGCGCTTTTTTTCGTAAATTTGCGAAAATGGCAACACAGCGATAATTGGGTCGCTCGAGTAGACAGGTTCGTAATTTCGCTTTTCGTGAACGGCGTCTTTTTATTTTTTCAGGGACTGTGCATAGCTACCAACGGCGGTGCATCCGAGAGTCACACGGATGGACGGGGACGGAAGGATCCTGATAAGTAATGCGTATGCGAGAAGGGTGTTGTAACGGTACTCGAACAGTGCAACTGCTCTCACACCCTTGTGCAAATTCCACAACCACGCCGAGCAAGGGAAATGTTGTTGTCCTACGTGTTCAGGTATGTTATCCTCACTTTAGTTAGTCTATATGCATTTAAATTTCGAAACTGTTGAGAAGCGATTTCAACCATTACAACAATTTTTTATTCGCAACAAGCGTTTCGTAGCCTCTTTCCTTCTTTCCAGGAAATTTACGTTTTAATTCTTTTTGTGCGTCGGAAAACATTTTGTCATTGTCAATCAATTAATTGTGTGCTTTTTCGAACCATTGTGCGACCAGGATAGACATGTTGCATTGTCAGATTTTTTACATTTTCGTGCCTAGATTTATATCATGTGTTAATACAAAATGGAGTAATAAATTCTCTGGAAGATTTTTTGGGACAGTTGCAATCGGCAGGCCACACCCGTTATCTCAAATATGAGCTACTAGTTCAAACGTTACAGCCTTTTGCAATTTTCTTTCGAAATTGCGATGTTCTAGTCTATGAACCTTTGATTGAGAAGTCTAAAATCGAAAGAAATGCGAACTTGTTGTTCTACGCAGCGCAAATTAATAAGAAAATGTGTTTTCCCAAAACATTTTGGTGCCAGTCGATTTGGTTTAACAAGGAACGTAATCACACTGCCTTTTTTGAGCCACCGAAAGAAAGATTGTCTAAGATCGCCCGGAAAAAAATTTCTTATACGAATGTGGCCTGTAGGAATCCCATAATTTTCAACAGGTTCAAGATTGGGCTACTAGTTCAAAGTTACAGCTGTTGATTTTCTTTCGATAAATTGGTTTCTAGTCTATAACCTTTTGCTTGAGAAGTCTAATCGGAAAAATTACGAACTTGCTTTTAGGATCTCGCACCAAATTAATAGAAAAAGTGTTTTTTCCCAAGAATTTGTTGGCAGTCGATTTTCGGTATAAAGGAGGTAATACACTGCCTTTTTTTGAGCCACCGAAAGAAAAAATCTTGTCTCAGATCGACCCGAGAAAAAAAAAGTTTTTCTTATTAGAGATGTGGCCTGTGAAATCTCTATTTCAACACTCGTTGACAAGATTGGGGGCTACTAGTTCAAAAGTTACAGCCCTTTGAATTTTCTTTCGAATTGAAGTTTCTAGTCACTATAAACTTTTGATTTGAGAAGTCTGATCCGAAAAACGTACGAATTGTTTTTGGATTCTACCACAAAATTAATAAGAAAAAGTGTTTTCCCGGAATTCTTTTGGTAGCAGATCGATTTTTGGGTAAACGAAAGGTTGTACACTGCCTTTTTGTTGAGGCCCGAAAAAGGAATATGGCTCAGATCGACCGGCAAAAAAAAATTTTCTTATAGAATTGCACGGCCTTTAGATCTATAATTTCAAAACCAGTTCAAGATGGGGCTACTAGTTCAAAAGTCTACAAGCCCTTTGAAATTTTTTTTCTTTCGAAATTGGTTTCTAGTCTATAACTTTTGATTGAGAAGTCTGATCGAAAAAGTACGAATTGTTTTGGATTCTACACACCAAAATTAATAAGAAAAAGTGTTTTCCCGAGAAATTTTGGTGTAGTCGATTTTTGGTAAAAAAGGAAGGTTATACACTGCCTTTTTTTTGAGGCCCGAAAAAAAAATTGTCTCAGATCGACCCGGAAAAAAATTTTCTTATAGAATGTGGCCTGTAGAATCCATAATTTCAAACAGTTCCAAGATTGGGCTACTAGCTCAAAAGTTACAGCCCTTTGAATTTTTTTTCGAAATTGGTTTCTAGTCTATAACTTTTGATTGAGAAGTCTGATCGAAAAAGTATGAATTGTTTTGGATTCTACGCACCCAAAATTAATAAGAAAAAGTGTTTTCCCGAGAAATTTTGATGCTGTCTATTTTTGGTAAAAAAGGAAGGTTGTACACTGCCTTTTTTTGAGGCCCGAAAAAAAAATTGTCTCAGATCGACCCAGAAAAAAAATTTCTTATAGAATGCGGCCTGTAGAATCCACCCCGTTTCTCAATATTGGGATTTTTACAATCTGCATACAATAATCTAAATTTTGAATGTTTGCTTAACTTGTAATTGTTCTTACATGGTTGAACTCGTAATTGGTAAAAAGCTCCTTACTAAACGTCTGCCGAAGCTTATCAACATAAAAATTGAGAAGCGGTTACATAAGTTTCACGGCGGCCAACGTGAAATATAAGGTAAAAATTATTTAATTAAAATTTTAATTACATTACGTAAATGGGAAAGTATTCAAAATATACACTGTCACATAACGAAATATCCGAGTTATAAGAAATTTAAAATATTACAAAAGGAACGTCCAAACTTTATGGATAATAATAAATTATCGTTAACTGCGAGTGCTTCAAAGTTTCTTAAACCCTTACGAGAAAGGAGCATTGCAAAGTAGCCCATAACTTCTAATCCGTAAAGCAAACATTTGCTGTATAAAATTACTTAAGTTAAAATCCTCTATACGCCATCCTTCATTGTCATTTTAAAGTGACATGTTGGAACTACTGTTAAAAATATTCCTCGGCTTTCAGCTTCTGCTCGACATTATTATTCAAAGCGAGTAAGGACAATTTTCCTCTTTTTTTTCCTTTCGATACCAAATTTAAATTTTTAATAAAGCCAATTAGCTTCCAGCGGGAATCGCGAATAACTGAAAGGATATCTTCTATTCTGAAAGGTAGTAATTTTCGTTTCGTTCTCTTAATGAAGTTATAAAATTCTGAAGATTTTGTTTCGATACACTCTACAATAAACATCATTACTGCTCGCTAATGAATAGTTAGTTAGAGATGTATGGCCGTGATTAAGTGGTTTGTGTGTGTGGCCGCAGTTTCTTCAATTCTCACCGCATGACCCTCTCCGTAAAAAGAAACCACTCCTAATATTAATTATACCATTCGAATAACAAGTTGAATTCCGTCCTGGAAATTTGATCTAATAAATTCTTGAATTATAGTCCAGTTGTGTTAACGAAAAGCGTTATGTTAAACAATAAATAGAAACCGGTAATTAATTATGCCATATATCATCGGTCGAGGAATTAAAATCGAAAAAAAAAGGAACAACTGAGGTGAAAGTTTTTCATCATATTTTATCTTTATAAAGATTCGCCTCGAGCTATAACAGGTTATAAGTGTGTATTCCAAGTCTAAATAGAATTATTTAACTCCTCTAATTTATTGCTGGTAGTTAAAATTTTATCGGTGAAGGACGTTCCAAATTACCTTCAACATTTTCTTCACATCTGTAGCCGTACCAAATTTCTCAATCTTAAAACGGGTCCACTTTCTAGAATGTGCGGCATTGTACATGCGACACGTTTTTGCTTACACTCTTTCCACGTTTAAAGGTCGCTTTATTAAAACGGGAAATTTGGATCCTTTAATGTCAACGGGAGCTACCACATTCCAGTACAGGTCAGACATTGCATTCGTTCTGCAATAGTTAACTTTCCTATCAGTCTATGAATGATTATTATTGAGTGAATGGGAGCAACATTTTTGAACCCAGAGATTGATTTAGAATCGTTAAGAGGAAACCGTAGGTACTAAAACTTCACGTCAGATCATCAGGTAATGTTTCAAACCAAATTTTCTGCTGTTCCAATTTTTGGGATATTCAAATGAAATGGAACTCCAACCTCCCACGTACACCTGGATTCGAAAATTCAAAATCCTTTCACGTTCAAAACAAAACGTTTTTAATTAATTACTGCTTTCCCCGACATCGAAAAAATATGGCACCGATATCAAACTTTACGTTTTTTAAGAGCGCTTCTTCAATCGGATTTTTTGTAACTCATTTAAATGTGAATCCTTAATTATACTTATCCAATTAGTCGGAATGAAATCTCCCAATTCGGACTTTACAATTCAAATCTCCCAGTTTAACAAAACTCCAATCGAGAATGATCGATTAAATTGATTACTGGATCATTAAACAAGTTTCTACAAAGAAACCGATATACCGGATTCGCACGTAGGTATAGACCAAGTCAAGGGCCAAGTACAAGTAAAACGGCAGCCCTTACCTTAATTTAAATGAGATGTCGACCTCAAGAAGTGAGCTCAGTTTCGGATCCAAAACATGCAAACAAAAGAAAACCTTCCAAGCCAAAGAGCTCGGTACACAATTAATTGACCAATGCCCGAAGGGCCTTACTTTAATCGCAGTAAGTTTCTTTCACAGACACGGTACTTAATCGACCAACCTCTTCAGAAGGAAGTGGTGGTCTACTCCAGTGTTTCTCAACGGGGGCCGTATGGCCCCCTATTTCTTGGGGACCACGTACAAAAGACAGAATATTGGTAGGTCACGGAAACTGTTCAGTGGGCCACGAAAATTTACTTCTACGGTATCTTACTGAAAGTTTAAAATTAAATAAATTTACCAAAAAAGTAGGCACTTAAAGCATCTCCTAAGCTGAAGGTGGTCTTTTAAACTGCTAATTACAATTCAATCTAGGATTTGAACCTAAAATTAAAATCCTAAAAGAAAATCAAAGGTGACCCTTTTTTTGGTAACCAAAAATGTACACACCTTGTTAAATTAAGACAGATGAATGCGTTGATGGAAAATTGTATAACTAAATCTAAACCCGAATTTGATTGTAGCTCCTCTCCTATAAATAATTGCCCCAAATGATACTTTTCTTTTTTTATCGTATGATTTAATGGCCTATTTTAAAAAAACAGAAAATTGGCTGGTTATTACTTCTACCAAGGCTTCTGGACCGATTTTTCTTCAAGTGTAAGAGTGGAGAGGTTGTCATAGATCTCACAAAAGTAAAGACATTTATTTTTTATTTGCCTATTATATGCCAATTATATCTGCCATATGAAATATGTAAAGCAGTCTATGACGCCCGAAGGCATAATGAGAGGACATAATGGATTGTCATCTCAATGTGCCCTCAAACGGCCTGTTAAATATATTGACGGAGTTATTGCTATTCGTATGAAGCATTTTAATGTTGGGCAAACAATAATCATTACATAGTAAGTATATTGGAAATGCATTATTTGGAACGATGAAAAATAAAATTTTGTATGCACCTCGGGCATTACTGGCTATTTAACCCTTTGGCGACTTACAAACCCTCGGGCTCTGTCGCCCTCGTCATAAATATCGCCTTAAAATGCCCTTGATACATAAATAGCTATTAAGGTCATCAAACGTATTTGTAACAAAAGGACCCTAAATTCTACAATGATCCATAAATCGATCAAAAATGTCGGAGATTGACCTTTTCCAATTGTTATATTATGCTATTTTGTATAGGATATCACACCATTTTTATAATAATTCCTGATCATGCGCCTTAAAAAAGCAGAAAAAGGGAAGTGATGTCGAAGAAACATTTTAAAATCCAAAAAATTCACCAATATTCAAAAAATTCGTTGTTACTAAACTCATCATTCTTTCAGATTGCAAAATCAATGGACAAACGGCAACCGACGACAGGGACGTGACATCCGACGACCCATGTCTCAAATGTCGATGCAACGACGGAAGGCTAACGTGCTCAAAGAAAGCATGTCCCGTTTTGCAGTGTAGCGCCGATCGTCAGCACCAACCCCCAGGGGAGTGTTGCCCTAAGTGCACCGGAACAAGAAGCCTCTACACCTATCCGAAAACGTGCACATTGGGCAGCCGATTTCATCGCGACGGCGAGAGATTCGACATGGAAAGATGCACGAAGTGCAGCTGCATAAACGAAACCTCGGTGTGCCATCGCGACTCGTGCCCAATCCTAAACTGCGCCCACGAGTTTCAGCAGAAGCGTCCGGGAAACTGCTGCAAAGAGTGCGTCTTTCCCGAAGAGTTTCGTATGCAGTGTAGCTACGGCGGAGTCGTATATGAGGCGAGTTCCTATTTAATTACAAGCTTGCGACCTTCTAAGATTATCTAATTATTAGTTTCTATCAAACGCTCAAGGTTCTTTAAAATCGTATATCCGCGCCTGCAAGGTCCTACTATCTATAATATCTTTGAATTTACATCCGTCGTCGTATAAATATTGTTTATTTGACGTGTTGTTTGTTTAACCTGAGCGTACAAGGATGTTAGGTCACATTTCTTTAACAAATCCTTAATCTAATTTCATTGTGTCAGGCAGGATGGTCAATCTTGGAAACTAGATGCTTGCAGTTCGTGTAAGTGCGCCCAGGGGATGCCCAGCTGTGCGATGACGAGGTGCAACGTTACCTTACCGTGTCCCCCAGGTTCCCGCCTCGTTCACCCTCCCGGCGAGTGCTGCGGACGCTGCGAAGAAAGTAAGCGTTCACTCCACTCCACCTTCATCGACTAATCCCTTCATTCGCAGGCGAAGGCGTTTGCATGGCCTTTGGGGATCCGCACTACAAAACCTTCGATGGGAAAATCTACAGCTTTCAAGGCGTCGGGAGGTACCAATTTGTGGCGGATTGCGAGCACCACAACTTCTCAATAAGGGTCGCCAATGTTTACCAGAACAAAAACTCAAAAACCTCCACGTTAACGAAACGCGTCGCGATCAAGTCGGGTAAAATGCGAATAAATCTCGGCCAAAACTTGAGGACGAAAATAAATGGGCAAAAGGTCGACCTTCCCTACAAGATCGAGCAGAAGTTGCAGATCGAGAAATTTAAGGACCACTTGGTCATCGACCTACTGAATGGGGTTCGGATCTTGTGGACTGGCAAAAGTTTCTTGGAGCTAACCGTTCCGGCCTCGTACAAGAACAAACTGTGCGGACTTTGCGGAAATTTCAACAATAACGTGCAGGACGACCTGAAGCTGCGGAAAGGACCAGTTGTTAAGGAATCGGACATTTTAATGTTTGGGGCATCGTGGTGCGTCGGCTCGAAGGCGGTGTGCGCCAAGTACGCGAAGCAAACGTCGAAGATTCGACCGTGCAAGGCGAAACGAGTCGACAAGAATCCTTGCAAGTATCTAACCAGCACGGATCTGTTTAATGGTTGTGATTCTAAACTTAATTATAATAAGTATTACAAGGCGTGCATGATGGATATGTGCGAGTGTCCCAGTGGAAGATGCTACTGCGAAAGTCTCATGGCGTACGCTAGGGAATGTAATCACTTAGGGGTTGACGTTCCTAATTGGAAAAAGCACAGCTACTGCGTCGCTAATAAATCGAGGCGGAAGGCAGCGCAACGAACGGGACTTTCAAAAGAAAAAATTGACTTGCTTATGAAACAAAGGGGCATTAACCGAACAAGGAGTGCGCAAGCACCTTTGCCTATACAATAACTTTTTTAGTTATTTAAAACTAGTCATTGTCAGTATTCATCACTATGCAAAACGTGAACTCAGGTGATGAGTTCTGTAGTTATTTATGTTGTACATAATTATTTAAAGTATTAAAAGGGCTTCAGAAAAGCTACTAACTTTTTTTTCAAGATTGGCGACGATATCAGCGGGAGTATTGTAGTTTTTCAAAGGACTCTGTTACATTTAATACTCAAAAATCTAAATAAACGTGGGATCCTTGATTATTTTACCAAAGACGCTTTTATAAATCCGTTAAAATTGTTTTTAAACAGTTTATTTGAGTAAATACGTTTTAGTATGTTATTTATTATTCATCCGTTAATACTACTAGATTTAGTATTATTTTTGTTTAATTTTTTGTAAATAATGCAATTGTAGCTCGTCGTTAATAATGTAAATTGAAATGGCGGTAAAAGTTTTGTACAAAAACCGTATAAAGCACATAGTAAGGGTCTTTAGATTATATTGTGATCAAAAAGGCTGAAATCACTATAGATCTCTCGGGCAATGCATTTAGTAGAACTCTACATATTATAACTTATTAATTTAGAATTTTTACCCATTTTACTGTGGTCGTTCCTAGTTCTCAGTTTAAGCAATGAATGTATAGAGAAAGATTGACATTTCATAATGGTGATGTATACGTTTTTATTAGCTAATCTTTTATCTCCACAATGTAAATGTTAGATTGTAGGGTTGTTGTTAATTCTGTGTATATTTGTGAACTCTGCTTAAATTTATGCTTACGTGTTGATTAGTGGTAGGTCAATTTTATGATAATGTTCTCAAAACGTCGACTTAAGGTATCTCAACTGTAGGTATAATATGAGTTTGATCTGGTAATTATTGCTTTAATTGTTCATTTTATACAAATCTCTAAAAGCTTTACTTATCTCAGCTTTTTAGTTGTAACTAACTTTGATCCTTTATAATTTTTTATACACAAAATATAGTATAAGCTATTTATGAGTATAGTTAGGTGTTGCATTATTCGAAAATTTAGAATTTATTCTGTAAATTTGTTTAATTAATGTTATTGTTCGAAAACATCGATTTGATGAATAAATTATAACAAAGGAATTTATTGTGGAATTATTTAAACTGAGTGGTGATATTTTCAACATAGAAAATCATTGGAGGTATTTTAGGATAAATGACATGCCCATTTTAATCTTTCGTTTATTTATTGCACTGAATTTCTGAATGTCATTGCGTTACGTAAAAAAGAAAAACGAGAAAAATAAATTGAGTATCAGCTGGGTGTACTTTCTATAGTTTATGAAATATATTTTACACTTTTACACTTTTAGGTACGAAAAATGTTGTAAACATAATTATTCATGGAACAGAACTTATATTATACATGGCGGTATATACCTAGACTGATCACGCATTAAATCAAAGGAATATTCAGCACCACAATTGTTCATGATCAATTATTAAAAAAAAATCAGAAAGTAACCAGTGTACCTAGTTATAAAAAATGTTGAATACTTCGCTTTGAAAAGTGTACTCCTATCTAACTGTTGTTTGAGAACCCAAAAAACTACTTCATAAAACGCTTTTGACATTTGTTGATTAAATATACTCATTATTTACCGCATGGGTAAAAATTACGGTAAAATTACTTTAGATTTGCTCTAGTCTACCACGTGTGGCTTGTTTACAAATACGCATTGCACTTTCTCTATTAAAATTTACTTATCAAAGTATGCGCTATTCCGTATTTAATAAATCCTTGAGGGAGTTAATTAGTGCCAGTGACAAGGGTACATATAGGGTGAGTGTTTTACAAACATATTGTAGGCGTGTATTTTCCCTTTTATGATCCTTTTTCTTTCTTTGCTGGCCATAATTGTAAATTTGAAGATTATTTTGTTGTAAACATAAGTAACACAAGCTTGAACCTGGAAAAATTGATTTTTTACTGTTAAAAGAGGTGCCCTATGCTGTTATTTCGGGGTTTCGTAACTTACGGTGCCCAACAGCTACCAAAACGGTAAATTAATGTTCCTTTTTAATTTCGAAACCTTTATATATTAACTATTTTTGCCTAATTATGTGCCCAATTTGGCAACCATATTGAAAATAATGTTTCTAGATGCGAAAATTGAGACTAACTGGAACAATACTTTATTACTTTATAAGTAAAACGGTGTTACTATAGTAATGATGTTATATTAATCCATTTTACTTCGAACCTAACATCAGAATAACTACCCAAACTGTATACCTACCACACAATCTCTACAGAATATAGCTATGTGATGGCAATCATTAGACAGTAATCTGGTAAGTTATCAAAAAATTAATAAAAAAATACAATTTTTTCACGACATTCAGTAAATCCTAAAAATGGAAGGCAAAATTAACACGTGTAATTTAATTTTTAGGCAGGTTTAGCTGCCTCAAACCCAGGCTCAAACCATTTGATTTACTCTTTCATAAAACAGATTTTTTAGGAATTGAAGACGATAAATCTCGAATGTCACCAATAGTGAAAATTCAAGATGCCAAACCGCGTTTGGATGACGATTCCTAAAAATTTAAAAATGAAAATTTTGAATATTGAAAGCTCTATACAAACATTGCCCTGTGTTCCTTTGGAAAACGGGCTTCTAATCGCAACCTGCGCGTAGTATAACTTAATAATGTGGCGGGGAAAATACCAAATGTTCCCGAAACTTCAACAAAATAGTGAATAGATCATTTTGAATAACCGGACCTAACAAATTGGCAATCCTTAACAGAAATGCCATTATCTGTTTTAGTGCACCCATAAAAAACAACACGTTAAAGAATTTTCGCGTTAAATTTCAAAGAGTGACAAGAAAGTCTCGAATTCAACTTATAAAGCTTTTGAGATTCAATTGAAATCCTTATATCACAAAATTTCACAAACAAAATAATGCTGAAACTCTTAAAATCCAGTGAGAAGTATGTGCAAATTTAAGATGTTGAAACGTCAGAAGTTGAAACAGTTCATAAACTTTAAGTGCAGGGCTTCTTAGTACTTTTCTGATGTGCTCAAATGTGAAGTTGAGGTTATAGAAGCATTGAAGCAGTAACAAAGCTTGGTTCTGAGTCGTGGGACCAGGCTAAATGGTTTGCACTTATAAGGGTAACCACATTCCGTCTGAAAGCAAAAGAAACAATTTATTATCGGCAGTATTAGGGATACTATGCTGATCCGGACCCCCCTAGGCATCAACCACAAGCGGGTGGGTGTCTTCGTAGATATTTAGCGAGCGTTCAATGACACCTCTCTAAAACAAATCATATATAAAAGTTACGTATACAACGGGAGTATACAAAACAACAACAATACAAATTTATTTAAAATATCCGACATTACAAGCCGGGAAAATTAAGGAAAAATTTTGACTGAATATTAAAATATCTAAAGCTAAGATATGTTGAACATTATTAATGTTATAAAAAAAAAGGAAAAATTAAAATTATTAAAACATTTATTTCTCCACAAATACATAGTATTTTATTTCATCAATGCCATTCACATACCGTGTAATTTGCACGTTACTATTTTGATTTCTCAATGCAAGGAAACGCTGTAACTAAACAATACCCCTAGTAAGTGTTAATAATTTAGGTGCGTATATTTAACAGTGAAAATATACTATAAATTACATTTAAATGTCAACTTAATAACGAATATAGATTTTTACAGTTCATCTAAGAAACCTCTGTTCGATGATATAACTATTACGTAACATTACTAAGTAAATTGTAAAGATTTATATTATCTAACATTCTCTGGCCCAACAGACTTTAACAAAAATATCGTTTCTTAACTACGTTTAGGTAACATGTTTATTAACTATAAATTCTTTTGTAGTTATTGTATTTGTAATAGAATACTGGTGTGTTTTATTCATCTAGCAGCTATGAGTTTAAGAGAAACAACAGAACACTATTAATTACCTACCATCAAGGATGAAATAACATTTTTTAAAGTCTAGTAGCATATACAACATTCAGTATAACATTTAAAAGTTACTTAATTAGAGAAGTACAGGTAAAATGAGAAAATAGATTTACTATTTGGTTTAAAGACAGCGAGTTGAAGAAATTGTCAAAAGGCGTACTTTATATATAAATAACTTTTCTTATGGAAGTGTTTGTAACCAAATTTGGAAGCTACTCTACAACAGCACAAATTGGTACGTAGACTTACTTCGTAGAACATTTGTAAGAGTTAAAAAATATTTTCTATAGAATAGCATATATGACAATCACATGCTCACAATGACAACAGACTTACATACAATAATTTATAAAAAAAAATTCAAAACAGCGGTACATTAATATTAAAGACGTAATATGTATATTAAATCACATTTTGATATGTATTAATTCTTAGTTTTGTCTTAACTTTGATATGTATGCAATACATTTGACTTAACAGTTAAGATACCCTAAATGAGATGATATGTAGACGTTTAGATAAGGATATGTTAGTTGATATGGCGAAGCTTTTCTACTTAACTACATTGTATCCCTCGTAAAAATATTCTCATACTTAAAAATAATATTGCTTTTATTCCCCCATTGTAAATATATAAATATTTGTGCATCTATAATATTGCCCAGGAATTTTAACAAAAAACTGTTATCCTTTGCTTTATATTAGATTACTTAAATTTTTCTGCGCAAACATAGTAAGGGGTCCGTGGCAATTTTTCCCCCTGCGTCAAAAATTCCCTATCCATATAGATGCGATCGATAAATGAGGTAATTTGCAATTTTCGTATATAAAACCAAAGGGTATCACATTTACAAGTATGTTGCGCAGAAATCTAGTAGATTTCAACAACGTCCAATGTGGATTAGAGTTTTAACTAAAATAAGGCACTGATCAATATGATCTAACCTAAGCTAGGTCATTGAATACTTCATTGATATGTATTAGTTGCAAACAGGTGCTCTGCGAAAAGTAAAAAGGCGATTAATTGAGAACGGGAAGGAAGTGTTTTGTGCTTAAAATCGTATAACCACTCGCTAGTCGATTTGTAATTGAAGCTTCTGCAGCAGAATCATTTTAATTTGGTATTTGTTACCAATCGATGTTAATATCTGTGGGAAAATCCACGTTTTATAACTCGAGGACACCAAAAGCCTTATGAAACATGATTTTATATTGCTATTTGTACTGCAATATAAAAATTCTGGAAATTTCTAAATTCTCAGAGATCTTTTCGATTACCAAGAATGACAATAACAACTTTAACATATTAAAGTTTGAGGCATAAACATTTTCGGTCCCTTAAAATCCATAAGTTGAAGTTTATGCCTGAGAACAGCAGAAACCTAAGGAATTTTAGAAGCTAAATTACCATTTTGTTAATATAAAAGTATCTCCCATTATTCACTTCTCTAAAATCAATTTGAAATTTCATATTTAATACAAAATTTCAAAAAGTAACAAGGGATTAAAAAGAGTTTTTGTTCCTGAGAGAAGCCGATTCTTAAGGGAACAAAAACTAGTTTAATCCAGTGTTGCTTATACTATTTTGTCCAATACCGACCGATTTAAATCCATTTTTCCATGAATTGTTCACAAAAAAAACAAAAATGAGGGATTTGAAATTTTTTTACCTGTTAATGCAAAAAAAATTGGGATTAAATTCAATAATCCAATGTAGGTATTGGAAAAAATTATTTTTCCGGTTCCTTTATACTGGGAAACTGTGGTTTAGAATCTAGAAACGTGAAAAACTCTTATTAAGATTGTTTGATATTCTTATTGTAGATGATAATCTCGAAATACCAAAAACCTTGTTGGAACCATGCTGCGGCGTGAATGTTTAGCAATTTTATGATTTCAAAATCTTCTCATGCATTAATGAACTTAAATGATTTCTGTCCAAAGGAATAGAATTTGAAATATCAACGTTTAGTCGAGGAAATGAAGGTTTTGCTCTGGCAATTTTTTCAAAATGAATCAATTAACTTGAAATTTTGACAGTAGGTAGGGAATAGCCTAAGGATCAACATCTATCTCATGCCAAAGGGCGCTTTCACCCTGGGTGTGGTTGCCACCCCATCTCGGGGGTGGTAATTTTTTATTTGTAATGTTAGCACAGGAATAGATAGAAACATTAATTTTAAGCAAAAGGTGTTCCATTCTTTTTTTCGGAAAGTTATTCGCGAGTATGAGTTTTTCATAGAAAAGATCAATGTTTTTAATTGGTTATTCGCGAAAAATTCGAAAAGTATGCATTTTATAAAAAAAAACTGCGGAGAAAAAAATAGTAGCTTTTAAGAAAACAAAGAAAACGTATAATCTTAAAAAAAAAAAAACCTTCCCAGGAGTAGGTAAAATTGATACTTTTTAATTACGAAATTAGGTTTTAAAGATTCTGGAAGTCCGCAATTCCAATATCTCCAATTTTGTCAACGTAAAAGTGAACTTTTTCCTGCAGTTGCCCAAACAATTTGCAATTTTAGCACTTTCAAAATTCAAAATTTAAAGAAGACGCTTGTAGTGTCGTTAATTTCAGAAATTGCAATCGGGGATACTAATAATACCCCTTGAAATTAGGTGGTATTTTATTTTTTAATTTCGGGAAATGCTATCTACATAAAGAACGTCCAGGATACATACAGGGTGCTCACTATTATGACAGTTGTTTAATAATTTATTTCCCATACTAAGGCAGCGTTCAGTTGTTTCTATTGCAGAAAACAAATTAGTAACGTAAAATAATTGAATTTGTTTAATCAAAAATAAATCTTAATTAGGCTCATTTGGTAGTTTTTTTTGTTTTCGATGACTTTACTTCACATAATTTTTCAAAAAAGTTTAATAATTCTTTATTAAGCGGTTAAATCAATAACATTAATCTAGATATCCTACATGAAAATAAAACAGATGAACGTGTATGTTTCTTATTAAACCTTGAAGACGTTACCAGTAAAATGGTTCAAAACGTTCGCCATTAAATATCACTATCACGAGAAGCGTGAAAAAAAATCTAATTCCTTGCATAAGGGTGCTAACATGTTACGTCATTGAAAAGAGAAAAAAAATCTCTATCAAATGAGCCCAATGAAAGGGTACATTGCTATTAAAAAAATTCAATTGTTTTCCATTACAAGTGTATAGGTCTACAAGTATTAAACCGCTCTGGCCCCCACCCCGCGCTATTATGGCCACTTTCTCACTTCCTTATTTATAGGAATATCTTTTTGAAATCTGAACACAGATGCTTCTTATAGTACAGACAAGCATATCGCATATTGTAAAAATCAGATGTGTGCCTGCGCAAACTGGGCAATGTCCACTCTCTTATTTAAGGCTATATTTTTTTGAAGTTTTAACCATAGATGCTTCTAGTAAAGGCAAACATATCGCAAATTTTAAAAATCAAGTGTGCGTATGCGCAATTTTTTATTTATAAAAATATTGAGGCTATATTTTATTTCCCTTTGTATACATAAATTGACCGTCTTATGACGAAAACCTTTTTTCATTTTTTAAAAATTATTATTATGTATTCATACAAAACAAAAAAAATACACCAAAAACTTGTGTCAAAAAATTATGTATGGAGTATGTTTTTTATTTTTATTTTCTAAAACCTCGCTCCACCTTTTATTATTTATGTTTACAGTAGTGCCTAAATTACAGTCACCGCCACCTGTGCTGCCTTCAATTTCGCCATCTTATTAAAAATTTATAATCTACCTATGGCAATCATAGAGTAATATTTAACAATTTTCAGGACGTGTTTGCCGGTTCTCCTTCAACTTCTAAGAACATGTTATGAGCCGTAAACAACCGAAAAGAACCGACAAAAATAATAAGGGTTCCGGTTCTCAATACCGGTTTCGGTCCGGTTTACGGTTCTATTTCGGTCCGGTCAGGGTCCCTGGCAAAATCGCTTCAGAAAAGAGGTAATGTAATATTCGAATTCCAAAGACACTTCTAATGCGGTCGTACTGTATTACATCGCAATTTTTCCGCGCTTGTCACACTGGAGATTAATTTTCATGGTCTTGGGGTGGAGATTCTTTCGTTTTTTGCACCCTTTGGTTAGATTTTCCTTCGCCTGAACTGAATTAAGGGATAAAATAAAGATATTCGGTATGTAATTTCATTATTTGACTTGTGCCGATGTTTTTTGCAAACGGCGAATGTATGTCAAAATGTATACCTGAATTAATTAATATTTGAGTTCCAAGTCATTTGTGCTGTAACCTCTTTTTGCCCTGCACTAATTTTCAATTCAAATAGTAAACGTACTTAATGAGCACGAAGAGAATTTCATTAACGGGGAAAAAATGCAAATACTGCAAGGCATACTATTGGAGAAGAGAAGGAAAAAAATTGTGAATTTCCTGGAGAATAAAATAAAGCGCGGCTTGTTTCCATCTGAGCGATTTCATTTAAAACTAAATGTTTCTTGTTGCTTTCTGCGAGTGTTTACGATAGGAAATGCAATTTCCGCCCTAACACTTCCTTCAAGTTGACAAATTGCTCGATTTCCTTAACGTAAATAAATAAATAATTAAAGGTGATAATTTCACTTACAGCTACATCTAAATTTTCTACTAGTCCCATTTGATAACACGATCTAAACGCTAAGGAAGCAGTACCTAAATCGTTGCGCGCTCGGGATTTTTGGCGTAATTTATCTTAAATACTTACCAATGATGTTGTACTACCGGTAGACATGCCAGCGGAAAACTTAATCACGCAACCGAAAAACGTCCGCGTGGGGATAATAAGAGAAATCAGTATGCATGACCCAGTGCGATAAAAAATTTAAGTACGGGTACTAAATGAGAACTAAGGTTACTCCTCGGGCCATCCCAGATCTTCCCCAATTAGTTCGTAAAATTTCTGATTATGCTCGCCGAAATACCTTCTCAGTTTGGAAACAACAAATGGATCGACTCTGGGATGTCGCCTGCCTTTACTCTCTCGCAAGCACCTGTCGGAAGTCTCGTTTCTTAAACAATAAAACCCCTTGGTTTCGTTGAAATAAAAATTATGCGTTCCTATTCGGGATTCCAGCCCGAGAAATTTCTCAATCTTCTGTAACTGGGGCACCGGATCTTCTATTAGTAAATCTCCGTTAACGACTAGGATTTGTTCCCTCGGGAAAACTTCTAACCATCTGTGAACGTAGTTGTGATATATCGAGATAGCCAGAGGTCTGTACTGCTCGTTTATAGATCCGTTTGACATCAACGCAAGCTGCTCAAAGGCTCGCTGAGATGACGAACTTGGAGTTACCGTCGATGCCGTCGCGGCGTGAGTCCTTAATTGCGTATAGTCCGAAATTGCTCTCGTTACCGGCTCCCTAACTATTAATATAAGTTTCACGCTCGCGTTCATCGCCCTTATCCTTTCTGGTACCTATAACAAAACAAAGTAATTAGATTCATCTCGTATTTCTTACTACAAATTTCCGATCAGCGAGATACATACGTTGCGGAAATTGAGCTTTTAGCCGAGGCTTCCTCCACAAGCAAAACACCATTAAATTGAAGTACTCCGCTTAATGTTTACAAGGCTAATAAATCTGTGCAAAAATTGATGCCCTAACTTTTATTTTACGATTGCCCAACTTTTAATACAAAAATACATTCTCCTAGCAAATAACACTGATTTATTACCAGAAAGACCACAAACGACTGAATGTAAGGGAAGCTTTAGGTGCATTAAAGGTCACATAAATTACGCCCGAATGAGGAAAGTTTAAATGAAAAATTTTGTTACATAACACACTCTGGAAAATGTTACGTTTATTGCAGGAATGCGGAAAATAAGGGAATGGATTTGAGCATTCAATTATGGAGACTGTAGGGACGAGATCAATTGGGTGACACTGATTAAATTCCTAACGTGAATTGCCCATAACTTGCGTAAATCTTTTTTTACGCTGCGGATCCAACCAACAGGTGGCGCTTTGAAAGTTTATCATGAGGCACCCTTTCGAGCTTAATTAATTCAGTTTGTGAATGCTTCGCTGTATATACGAATTGGGTCTGTTCCATTAGAGGAAGATTAAGTAAATTACTTGCGAGGGTCGGTTTTGCGCCATTGTCGGATGTACACCACCTATATGGTGGGAAAAAGGGGGCAGTCTCGCTTGAAATTGAGGCTACTATAATTGTTAACAAATGAGCTTAGGTCTATAATGTTGGAATTTCCACTAGACTGTGCTCTAGTTATATTTACAGCGCATCCTGTCATTCCCATGCGTCACAAATTTTCTTTCCTTATACAGTTTTTGATTTACCACCAACCATAGGAACCCGTTTGAAATTTTGATGATTTTCACATTAATTCCTTACCACTGAACTTAATCCGGCAGCGAGGTGACGAAACCCCTAAATTTCGTATTAAGTTTTTTTCTCAATGAATTTCGTTTCATCAGATAATAACGGGTCATCTTGTATATTATGCGAATGTTTTAACTTAATTTAATTCTGAAGAATTTCATTATAAACAGAGCTGGGCAGAATACTTTCAAAAATTATTTGAATACTAAATATTAAATACTTTACACAAATCAAAGGTATTTGAATACTAAATACTTTTACGTCCAGCACAAGCGAATACTAGATACAGATACATTGAAAAGTATTCAAATACTTAAAAAAATAAGTATTCAAATACTTTAGAATGTATTCGAATACTTTCATAAGTATACTTTCATAAGTATTCGAATACTTTCAAAAGTATTCTAATACTATCAAAGGTATTCGAATACTTTGAAAAGTATTCGAATACAGTAAAAAGTATTCAAATAATTGTCACTCAAATACATTAAAAATGTAAAATAGTATTTAAAAATAAGTAGTTTAAAATAAGTTTAAAATTAGTCTTAATACTACTTAAAAAATCAAGTTATATTTTGTATGGGGTTAGCTTTTTTATATTTCTATTGTTATATACAAATTTAAGGGGAGTAAAAGCGTAATATTATTATTATATTATTATATAGGAGGTACCTACCAGGACCTTTCTTATACCAGTTATATCCTTAAGAATACGTGTACCAGTTTTCAAAGCGATCGTACGTCGTGCACATGATACGTACGCCTTTCTGAAATTAATCCTAGCAATTTTGGCACAGATCCATTTTTGACCATCCGTTTGTCCGTGTGCACGATAGTCTGTTTAGAAACGTGCGATCGCTTTGAAAATTGGTACACAATGGTCTTAAGGATATAAGAAAGGTTCCTATTGTTTTTTTACGTAGACTATTCAGTCAAAAAGTTTCACTCCAGGATCGTTCTGTATTCAGTTGTATCGGATTTTTATATTTGATTTTGTGACAATGGAAACTTTCCCTAAACATTTCTAAATTGTTCTCAAATATTTAAATAACTTAAAAGTACTGCCTTTTTTTGAGGCCGGAAAGAAAAATGTCTGAGATCGACCGGGAAAAAACATTTTCTTATAGAATTTGGCCCGTAGAATCCATAATTTAAAACAGTTTGAAGATTGGGCTACTAGAAGTTACAGCCCTTTGAATTTTCTATCGAAATTGGTTTCTAGTCCATAACTTTTGATTGAGAAGTCTAATCGAAAAAGTACGGATTGTTTTGGATTCTACGCACCAAAATTAATAAGAAAAAGTGTCTTCCCGAGAAATTTTGGTGTAGTCGATTTTTGGTAAAAAAGGAAGGTTATACACTGCCTTTTTTTGAGGCCCGAAAAAAAAAATTGTCTCAGATCGACCCGGAAAAAAATTTTCTTATAGAATGTGGCCTGTAGAATCCATAATTTCAAACAGTTCCAAGATTGGGCTACTAGTTCAAACGTTACAGCCCTTTTAATTTTCTTTCGAAATTGGTTTCTAGTCCCATAACCTTTGATTGAGAAGTCTAATCGAAAAAGTACGAATTGTTTTGGATTCTACGCACCAAAAATAATAAGAAAAAGTGTTTTCCCGAGAAATTTTGGTGTAGTCGATTTTTGGTAAAAAAGGAAGGTTATACACTGCCTTTTTTTGAGCGCCGAAAAAAAATTGTCGCAGATCGACCCGGAAAAAAATTTTCTTATAGTATTTGAATACTAAAAAGTATTTACAAAATCGAATACTGCCCAGCTCTGATTATAAATAAGCACAGAATTGGTTTATTTAATTGGAAGTTATTTTAGTGTCTATTTTTCCAGTTTAGAGTTGTTTTTAATTGCATAATGTCTTATTTAAATTTTATCAGATGTAAAAATTGCGTGTTAGAATGTAAGAAACATCTGATCGTTGTTTTTTGTGTTAGTGCGACATGCCCCGGAATATCGACACCGTTCTTTTGGCCATTTTCAATGGATTTGTAAGATGAATGGCATAAATTAAATGCACATGAGGATGTTGGCTCGTGCCAGCGTGAATTTGGCTCGAACAGCAAGCGTTTTGTTTTATAAAAAGGGCTTAGGCGTTTAGTTTTTCCATATAGTTTGAGATTGTCATCATAATTATTGAACATTGAATGACAAAATGATCTGTGAATGCTTTTTCGTTTGTACTTAAAGCACACATCCGAAGTAATTGATAAATTAAGAAACTGCCCCGACGACAATAATACCCGAAAAAGGTCAATCTTGGCACGCAAGCATGGAAAAGGTCTTTAAGAAGTTATATCACGTAATCCTTCAAGTAACGCACACCGTAAATAGTTACCATTTTACGACGGGCCTCACTTTCTGTTATTAAAGTAAAATTCATTTAACCTTTCTTTACATAAGGCGTGAGATGCTTAAATAATAATTTTGGAGAGCGGCGGCCGAATTAAAAAAAAAGAAAAACCCACTTATTCATAAAAGTAATTTACCGCCGACGCTATTCTCTCAAGAAAACTCAATTAAATTACCGTCCTGTCACACAATGATGAAAAGAATTTATCCTCGCTGCTATACTACTTGTAGTAGGATAAAAATAAAACGTGCGCAGCTTTTCGCCTAGATATCGCAAAACTAAGTGATTATAAATTACGGCAGAGAGAATTGCCGGAAATTGTTACGAATTTAACGAAGGAAGCGTGGAAGTTTCTTATTGCCAATCGTGCTTTGTAGTTATAATTATTAAAGTTTTTCGTTCGGCGTGGGTTGCTGTGGGAACATTTGATAATTATTAATTTATCGAAGGGGGGGCTACCAACCTCCTAAAGTCAATCGTCAACCTACAAGTTTATAAGGAACCGTACACACAGTTTTAGCAGAAGATGATGGCCTTCCACAGCCTTCAGGTGCAACTTGAATCCGTGGGCCCTTCTTGAAGAAACTGGGAGCCCTGAGGGCATATGCATATGGGACAGTTTCAAATATGTACTCCTTTTTTGTGACAAATCCCTTGTTCCCTAGTTCACTTGTATTGCACAGTATAAAAGCAAGTCACTCGCTTTTATACACTTCTTCTGTACCTTCAACCCCGAGGAGTAATTTTTGCGACTACGAGGTTAATAACTTTTTTAGCTTGCTACCATAATTAGAAATCGGAAGCCTGGCGCTTTATTTCGCTCGTTAAATTTTTTATGCATCATTGAGGGCTGATCGCATTTCACACGAATAACCCCCAAACATCGTTATATTTTTGCCTTTCGTTTATGTTTTATTAAACAACCAACAATTTGCATTTAATGACGTAAAGTTATACATTTTGTAAATACCTTCATTATTTCGTGAAATTTATTGGAATAAATTCACCCTTGTATAATGTGACGGTGGTATAAATCAAATATGTGGTCCACGTTGAGCACCAAATAAAATGTGCACTAAAACCACCAGCAGCACTGTCAAACTAGCTCCAGCATTAAGAAAACCTTTAAAAGGAATAAATAAAATTTTTCTAAATGCGGTCACTAATAGTCCGATACCACATGTATAGAGTCAAAATTTTAGGATTCATTATTAAATTGGAACATTATCAAAAAGGTGTGCCCTTAATTATGTACACAATTTAACATCAAAGATAATTAAATTTTTAGGCAAGGTCTGTATATTCTTCCCTTGACTACAGATTCGAACGATAACAATAATTACACGTATTAAGCTTCTGCTCTCATTAATTTTGGATAAAGTAAGCTATTAACTAATGGATGAGTAAACGCAAAAAATTCTAATTAGGCTCCTTTCTTGGGTCTCGACATTTTTATTTGCGTGCGGTACTTCTCGCGTTAATAATGCATCGACCATTTCAATACCTGAGAACTGGAAAACCTTTGGGTATTGAGAGCGGATTCGTCATTTCATTAAAAATTGAAATTTCACGCAAACCTCTGCCGTGAAAGTTACACATGCATCTTTTAGCAGCGTAGGGATGCACGGAAAAATGTTCAGAGAAATTCGACATAAGACGTAATTGTTCACATTTTAAACTGCGGTTTCAATAGTAGGAATATAAACATCGATAGTTTTAACTTTAAGGAGTTTGAAAGGGTCAATGTGCAAGTTCCTCATTAAAATTTAATATCTACGTAATATTTACTCATTTACCGAAACCACCCTCTGTGTTAACAGTCCCTGACCTAACAGACAGATAGAGGTATCATTTTATAAGCAAGAAAGAAATTAAAAGAAAAAACACTTAAAATGCGTTTATTGTATATACATCTTGCTACTTAATAAAGACTTTGCTGTTAACGAAATTGCTGTGCCATTTCCAATTATGCCAAACCCCGGATTGTTTAAATTGTATTTTTTTTTCAGGCACATGCTGATCTACCACCCAACCCACTATACATGCGTATTATATACGTAGGGTTTTAGTCTACAAATCTACTTTTTATACGAAACTGTGCTGCTATAGGGTTAGTCATATTCAAAATAATCTCTGCAGATACAATTAAGTTAGTCTCGTGAACAGCCATCGCATTGAATATTAGTAATTGTGTTGATTATTTCAGTTTTTGTTATCATTGCTTCAATGGAGTAGAAAAATGGTGAAGTTTCCTGAAGCTTTCTGCGAGTGCTTTATCGCATATCGACCAGAGATTATTATTTGAAAAACAGTAAGTAATTTTAAAGCTTCCTTTATTTAATAATTTGGGTCGATCTCGTACGTGGATTATTTATTGCGTTTGAGTTCCAAAATAAATTCCTTTGTCAGTGTCCAACAATTAATTGTGTATGTATTTGAATCCATTTTACGATCCAAATCTCATGTTCAGATTTTTTTGGGTCCATTGGGATTTATCTCAGGGTTTAAACAAAATTTGTGGTTGAAGCTACTGAGTCTCCTAAATTACTAATTTCGATTCATTATTAGTATTTTGTTTTGTAGCAAGTGCTGGAGATATACGAGGAGAGATCATAAAAAATTCAGTTTCAGTTTCAATTTATTTGAGCATGTTGGTCAGGTTTTTGTGGGTGGTGTAGTTGACGAACGCCATTGCACACAGCAACATTGTTGTGCAAAAAACTTCATGCAAAACTTATGACAGGGCATCCTGTATATGAAAATATTTGAACTTAAATAAATATGGGGGATTCTTTACGAAATAAACACAGAGTTGGTTGGTTTTATTTGAATTTGTGTTTCAGTATTTCTTTTTCTTCTTAGAAATTAATTTTAATTTTTTAATGTAATCGCTGTTGTAATCCATTCAATTTACGTCTTCATTTGGGGAAGTGGGGACGTTTGGCCCAATCCGTTGTGATTGGGAAATTAGTTGAACATTTTTTAAAGGAGTTTATTTTATATTGGAAGTGGTGTTTTTTTAATATTGGGGATAACGAGATCGGGGCGGCAGCTGAGATTCCACTACGGTTGAAAAGTATGTACACTTGTTTACGCTAAATTACGGGCAGTCAGTCCCAACAAACTTTGTAAGCTTTACTAAGTTATCGCTTTTCCTTGGTAAACGCAATGGAGGTGTGCAAATTCAATTTGGGGGTTGATTGAATACTAATTGTATCATTTCCGATTGGGATTGCATCTGTATATCAGGCCTGAACTATACACTATAAAAACCAGTATGCCCAATTTTTTTAAAGTAGTTTTCAAATGTCTTTTTCTTTGTTAAATGTAATGGAGACGTATAAAAACACACTGGTTTTTTAAATTAATTATGTAATTTGTAATTGTTGGGGAATATACACGTATCACCTCTTAAAAATCATCAATAAATGTTATGCAAATATGCCTAATTTTCATATTTGTCGTTTGCCTTTGGTACACGTAATGGAGATGTATAAGTCGAATTTAGGGGTTGTTTGAACACTAATTACGTCATTTGTGGTGGTTGAATCTAAACGTATCACTCCTTAAATATCGAGTTATTGGGGTTTACTTGAACGCTAATTTATTTACTATTATTCTTGGTACTAAATCGATTCATATATCAACCGTTAAATATCGGGACAAATAAAACTAAAATTTATGATGTAATTCGTGGTTTTTAAATATTTTTTAAACTCGTTTTGCTGTAATAGGCCAGACAACACCAATTCTGGGGTTGTTTGGACATGATTGACATCAATTGTGATTGATATTACATTTACACATAAATAACGCTTTTGGATTTTGGTAATAGTTTCAAAGTTGTTTATTTTTCGGGTGGAATCCTAAAGGGGCGAACTAATTGAATTTAGGGGCATTTTATGTATGTGCAACAACCTTTTTGGGGTTATTTAAGGAACCATATATGAATATTTCACCATATTTGGTGTAATTAAGGTCCATACATGCCTAAATAAGATTTACCCTACCATATGAATATTTTTGCATATTTATTCCTGTATCGTACTACCCCACCTCCGCTCATCTATTCCATATCGTTGTTCCTCGGGGGTTCTCGAAACACCGCTTCGTTATCTCGCACATGGCGTTGTTAATAAATAAAGTCAATCAATTTGTTCGATATCACCTTTACAAAACATAAAACTTCTATCTTAGGTCGAAATGATTATGTTATTGCTAACTTGACATCAGAGCCTCTGGGAAATAAGGGTGACATCGTTTACAGCAAATTTTTAAAGATGCGACTGAAGGGACTGGCACATTGCTTTTTCGCCACTTGACTGTATTTTGACAAGAATTAACTGCAATGCCAAATGTTTAGCATGAAGGTACCTAATGAGGGTAGCAAACGAACGATATTTTCATTTGCTTCAAATTAGGCCGTCCCGCACGGCATTTTCTTAATTAAGTAAAACATGTAATTACGAAATTAAGGTAGGTACGTTTTGTAAAGTGAATTGAAAGAGACGTAGATATGAGAGCATCGTTTGTAAAAGGGTAAGGTTGGAATGATTAAAGGACACATTAAGCAATGGACTTGGAGATAAGTCCAAAATGATTTACCAACTTTTTTCATTCGTACGAATGCGAACGCGCAAAAAGAAACTGCGACGTATTTACATTTTTCGTGTGTACAAGCGCCAGAATGAGATTGTTACAAGATCAAAGATAAAACCTGCATAAATTATTCAATAGTCATTTAATTTTCGTATGACATAGTACACTGTAATTAATCTTGTAAAAAAGCACTAGCTTAAATTATGCATGCCATTGACTTGGAAATTGACTTATTTCTGTAGAAAACTTGTTACAAACACCGACAGGTAGTTTGAACTTCTCAATCTTTAATTCGCTGTTAAGGGCTAAGAACGCATCACCCTTAAAATTTATGGTAGCGAAGTAAAAACAAATTTGGGCTATCAACACCAACTTAGTTCAGCAAGAGCCCTACAGTTTAATAACAGGGAATCAGGCAAATTGCGTGCAATGTACGATAATTTAGCGAGTGCGGATGTCGTGTGAAGCAACTGCTAGATAACTTAAATAATATGGGGTAACAGTCTGCGTAAATAAAAAAAAATGTTACCTCAGGTGTAACGAAGTAGCTCGGACTTTTTTCAATAGTAATTTGACCCTGATACGAATGCGGCATTTTCATTCGGTACCATTCGAGACCCCTGTTATAGTTTTCGTCCCTGTCAAAAAAATGAACCTCTCCAGCCGCCTTTTGGACCATCGGATGTAGGTATAGCATTTCGAGTAGCGCTCTCGTGCCACACTTTCGAACACCAATTATGATAGCTTGGGGTAGTCGTCGTGCGGCCGTTGGATACAGTCGTCTTGATAGCAGAAGTAGGGGTGGACGAGGACGTTCGATACTTGAAGCTTGAAAGGTGTGAAGAGCGCTATCGTATAGCATGTGAAAGGTTAGGAAGAGAGATAATAGCATCACGACTAGAATTGCTGCGGCCATTTTGGGGCGAGATACCCCAACCACTAGTACGCAATCCGATGGGTCACCTTCTACGGAACGCATTGCCGTTCGGGGCAGCCATCTGAAAAAATTTGCGTGCGTTAATCAAACAAGTGGTTGCATTCTATCTGAAAATCACGCGATTTATTCAAATGACATTAATCTAAACAAAGTTTGACCCTTGCAGAGAAGTGGGGATGAAAATGAATTTCGGCATTTATCATTTGTAAACAAGGACGCCCCTTTTTCTTGCTGCACGCACCAACACTAAATTAAGGATAAGCCCAACAAGGCCAAATTTATGTTACTTACAGTATATCTAAATGTGGAGGACGAACGCATGATCGACGCTGATCTGTTTTCGGGGCTCCCATTCTTTTCCTGCCTTATTTCGAATGCATTGCGGAGAGTGTCTGGAAAAAATAAACATTTTATAATCTTCATATTTATTGTTTTGTTTTATAGAGGCGCAGTAAATTGGAAAACAGCGCTTTTACGTTTCGCTCATAAATTGTTTATATATTGGTTTTATTGCGACTGCAGGTTGTAAATAATTCTTTCGAACGCCATTTCTGGAAACGTATGTAAAATTTTTAATGTAAATTGAATGAAGCAAATCTCATCCAGATGCTGCTAAGCTTTTCCGGGATATCCGATGAAAAATTTCCTTAATCCCTGAAGGAATAATCCGGGCAATTCCCGCGTTTTAATGCTTCCTGAAGGATTTGGCGCGTTATCGTTTCCTATTACCTTGTCCTAATTATTCAAATTTTACAGAAGGCACTCACTGTCTGCTGTACGTGTATGGCACCACTGGAACAGTAGGTAATTAATGCGACCGTGTATCTCTGACTGACATCCAAAAGTTGCGAAGTTGTTAAACAAATAAAACGAGTTCGGGAGCGCTTCTGACATTACAAATCTAAATTATCGGATGCTGGAAAAGCGTGGGTTTTAACTGCAACAAGAGAATAGATGAAAGGTCCGATATATACGGGAGCATTATAACTTTGCTGCACAATTGTTGCGGATATCCTGTTCATACAGAAACTAACTTTGTTCACCTTTATTAGTATTTAGGTGCCTGTAAGTCGATAACCAGGGCGACCTTTTCACGTAATTTACGTAATTGGGCTTTGGTTATTTCATAACAAATTCTTACTTTTCAACAATTCAGGACATGCGATGGTTTCAGGTGCATTTTGTAGGTGTGGTACCTATTGATTCACAAAGAGCATTCGGAATTAAATTAAAATTAACATGCAAGTTGAATTTCACAATTTTAGACTACTTATTTCGTTAGTATTAAGGTCTTTAAAGACTTACGTCCGTAAAACTCCATGCAACTTAGGAAAAATATTCTTCCGATTGAAAACTCATGAAAGATTAGTCATTGGCGATAAGAAACTATTGCGGATGTGATGCATTCTTGCCGAGAAATACGACGTCTTTGTTTTAGAACATTCGAGAGCGTTCAGAAACGTTCGAGAAAGACCGCAGTGTGTTTCGAGTCAGTTTCAACATCGATACGCTATTGTTTATGCTATAAATTGTGAGTGAGAAATACTAATTAACTGTTATAAATTAATCTATTACAAGACTGATATAAATTTATTGTTAGCTAATTGAAAGTAAATAAATCGCGTAATTATACTTACTTTACAATGGAACAACACAACAGTTTTTCACTTATTTGGGTGCCAAGAAATGCTAAAATCGTGGTCATACCTCCAAACCCCTGCTTTTGTGACCTGAAGAAAATCTATATCTTGATTTTTTGCTAATAGAAACAATGCAATGCTGTTCAAATCTCGAGACAACACCTGAAAGTTTTGTTTTGTAGTAAAACATGGAAGGGCATAGGAAAATTCGCTTGGTCGTCAATGATTTTCATGTGTACACTCTAACGTTTGATGCTATTGTATTATGCGGAATTCTTCATTATTAAATAAAATCTAGAATTTTATGTCCTTGCCTTGGAGTTTTCGTTCTCTAATTTCTTTAGAATCTGTTTAAAATCCCACAGAAATCAGAATCTTTTAGGACCATTGTATTTATTTAATAATTCCTTAACTTCCCTTAAAGCATACTCTTAAAGCCTTAGAATCTTTAAGAACTGTTTGATATTTGAAATCTCCAGGACCAATAGAATCCTTAGAACCTCCATAGAACCATTCTCTTATAAATCTTCTTTCAGTATTCTTAGAACATTCCCAAAAACAAAAAAAAGACAATATCACTTTTTAACAACCGTTTGTTGCGTATGATATTTGCAATATTTTACATGTGGGTTGCACCCGAAATTGTAGTAAAAAAAACGGAGTTACCCAAAGGAAAATAAGAATTTTCAGTAAATTATGCCACAATTACAAGAATGGGCTTTTAGAAAAGAATAAAACTGTGCCAATGGAATGATATATCCTTCAAATAAATAATAATCTGCCATTACAAAGAACACAAATAAATTTTCGTAGTGTGAAGTGAAAGAGAAGGTTAACAAACTGAAGAAAGATGGTTAAAACAATGCCGAAGATGAGAGCGAAAACCCATCTGTAATATCTTGTCATGTCTACCACATTCCTTTTGTCGGTACCCACTTCCGACGTCCCTTTCACCGACAATTCACATTTTGGTCGATTTCGGTATGCAACAGATCTTCTAAATGAAGATTTAGAACGCATTACTGAGATTTCTTAACAACATTCTCTGAATCATTAATTCAACGTGAAATGAATGTCCCGATATGTTATAAATTGTCATAAAATCTTTGTTTAAATAAAGTGCATATTATAAGTATTGGAAATAGCAGTTGGGACATTCTCTATGTAAAATGATTCAAGTGCTTTCATATGATCTGGGAAATTTTATTTCAAATGGACACACAATTAGAAAATTTTGTTAAATTGTCAGATTAATGTTAGTTATTTATTGTAAATATGGTCAGTAATAGTTTAATTCATTTAATTCTTTTTCTTGTATTTAGTTTGTATGATAAGTTTAAAACGCATAAACAAGGAAACAGGTAATAGAAATTTAATCGTAATGTATAAGATTAATCTGGTCAGGTCTTTTCGTTCAAAAATTAATTGGTTTTGCAATAAACAACGCCACGTGCAAGATAAGTAATGCAGGTGTCTGAAGTTCGAGACGTGGTGGCGGAATGGCGAGTGTCGCCAGGGAACAACTAAAAGAATCGATAGGTAATAGGGTATCAGCAATGTGGCTTTTTTCTAAGACACATACAAACAAGTACGTACCCATAAACATATTTCTGGCGTGTCAAGTGGCTTATTTGCACTTTTACTTGTAAGGACCAAGTCCAGCTTTCAAAAACGAGTAGGTTATCACTACATATTCAAAATAAATCACCCCGTTAAATATTAATATTTATTATTACCCGCAAGGAGCATTAAGTTAGTTAACATTAACAACACAAATGGTAAAATAGTACATATGAAAAATAATTTATTGATAGAATGTCAAGTGCAAAATATTCAACAATATTGACCTTTAATCAATAAATCTAAGTGGATTGCAGTCAACTTTTAAAACAAGTTTTGGATACCTAAGCAGGTAGCAAAAATTATAAGAAAGAGTGCAATAAAATCCTTTTATTAATAAAATAAGATGGAAAATTACACCACCTTGTATGGAAAATTCAATGTTGAAAACAAAATATGTGGAAATCAGTTAAACGCAACTCATATATCGTGCATAGATTCTAAATCGAAGAGTTTTTGTTAGCAGAATCTCGCCCCTGAGATAGATAGAAAATTATGGGCCCTCGTTCGGGGTTTCCCAGCCTATAGTTGAGTCGAGAACAGTCCCAGCATTAGGTGTCGTCACTATCATGTTATATACATGCTATTTATCACCACTGTGTCCGTTTCTTTAAGGCCAAAAGGCTAGTTTGCAAACAAGAAGATCATACATACATCAATCTTCCAGCAATTCGATGTTTAAACATGTTTAAAGTAATGATGAAAATTTATTAATTTAGTTTGAGCAAACATTTCACAAAAAACGTTAACTATTTCACACAAAAGGAATTAAACACATGAATTTACAATGAGGTAAAATCAAGTCAGCTTTAAAAACAAAGATTGAAACACAAAACACACATACATGATAAGGAAATGCAAAGAGCCTGCTTTAAAAAACGCACAAATTTTAACAAACTTAAACTGCACGAGGCTTTCATGAAGAAAGTTGATCCCAAGATGCCAAACGTAGCCACCAATGGTATCCCCGAGATGGCGCAGACAGCCTTTCCCCTCCTAAAAATTGCGCGATTGCCAACCCTCCAAAATGCGTGCATCTTCGTAGGTTGTATTTGTACAATCAGGACAGCCTCTAAACCACTACATAAAAATTTACCCAAATCTCCAAAAACTAAAAGATTCTATCTAACTCCATGACAAAATTTTGAAAAAATGTAATGCCAAAATTACAGCTACCGTTACAATAACACTATACTTTATAATTGTCTGAATGTGTTCAGTAAACTTGTAATAATCATGACCGACATACGAAAAAATGGAAGAAAATCCTTTGGGTAAGATTTAGGACTTCGTTCCGCTTTCGAACTAGAAATAGAAAGAAACGCAAGAAACGATTTTTAAGACGTTAGTTAAAAAATGAGAAAAAGGTTTTCGCCTTAAGGAGAGTAACTTTACCGCATTTTCTATGAATTGTTCAATACTTTCCGAAAGGTCATGTAACGAAACAAATTGATGTGTATAACGAAAAATAGATATGCGATAGGTTTGCCTTTACTTGAAGCATCTGTGGTCTGTGGTTACAATTTCAAAAAATATCTCAGTAAATGAGAAAGTTGACATTGCACAGTCCGCGCATGTGCATATTAATCGACAAGATTTTTCTTGGTTGAGAGCTATAAATAAGCTACCGAATGCAAAAAAAAGCGAACGAAATATCCTGAAAACTGTAGGAGTAGTTAAGGTCTCAGACGAACCGAGGAACAGATGGACGGAGAACGTGACCACAATACCGCCTTCCAAGATGCGTTGGAAAATGCTCTAAAAATACATTTTGATGAGATTTTGGATTTCCAACCAGTTTCTAAATGTCTTGTATCTCGAAAGTAGCAATACGAAGACTATTTTCAAGGTATGGTCCGTTTTCTCTGAAGTCTTTGAATTTTGAAATAAATTGTTTCTGTAAATCAGTTATTGTTGGTCTATATTAGCGAACTATTAAAAAATTGAAAGCTGCAAGATTTTTGTATCGTCCCGAATTCTAGTGCTGTAGCGCATTCTTGATCCTCAAAAAGGAACTTGTTACTGTCGGCTGTTCGGGCGTTTTTAAGCTTTTTATAAATCGATCGAAATCTCGCCAATGGAATATAGAAACTTTCAGGTTTTCGGCATTATATTCGTACTATCGTGCTATTCCTGCATAGTTTAGTCTGAAAGCTGAAAATTTAAATTAGCATTCAATTGTATACAGCTTATATACAATTATACAACTCCTCCTTTCGTTCTGCTCACGTTTGTTTAGAACGAGATAATCAAGAAGCAATTCATTTATTAATCGATTATGCTGATGGCCGTTCTGATAGCGGGAGGGACGTCATGTAAGTTCTTTTAATGAAAATTGACGTTGTAATTTGTTCATTGTCTACAATTTGTCATTACTTATCTCTAGGTACACAAAAGGAATCGCTTAATTACAATATTAATCCCTTCGGAATAATCGAAACAGATTGCTATTTATAGTCAACACCATCGTGCTATATTTTCTACCGTCTATAGCTAGCTTTGCCTTTTGCGATAATCCGATTACTACAGTGAAAATATAATAGATTGTATAAAAAAAAATTATTGACCCCCTTCCCTTCCAACACCGAAATTTGAAGGCAGGGAGCCTTTTATAAAACCGTGGAAAATCTTGACAATAAGATTACCTTAAAATGAAATTAGTTTTTTAACGTACACGCATGAGGCGAACTATAATACTATCTACGGAAGAGATCCTACTATCACGGATACCTCATGTTCGTTTAAATACCGATTAATATTCCATTAAAACGGAACCTTCTTGGGAAAGTCCAAAATTCGGCTTTTAGTTGTTGTAAATACTAAATTCAGGACACACACTCGTGCCGATTTCATTTTGTAAGCCCGGAAAAAACCATTAGGTACTAGGTACCCTCGTTCATTTACTTCTTCTGTACACATACAAAATTACAATTAAGAGCCGACTCTAAAGTAAAAACTAATTCAGTTAAAATCCAATTTAGTAACAATTAAAACAGATAAATTGGATTACGAAGAGGATAAGGAATATTTCTTGAGCTGTATTCGCCAAGCGTAATTATAATTATCATTAAAAATTGCGTACAAAAACGCTAAGTGCTCGAACGGGTGTACTGTTTAAGGCAGTAATTTGCTAAGGCCCTAAATAAAATAACATTGTGTTTCATTTAAGTAAGGTATATGCCGAGGGTTTTACACCACCACGTATTGATTTTTATTAACTTGTTAACTACTGCAGTCATCTCATGTAGCTTGTTAAAATATGTATGTTGCGTATTGGGTGCGAAATATGTAAAAGTTGTCTGATGCTTCGCCGAATGTTGGTCGGACCCTATCTCCTAAACATGCGAAACCTTCTTTTAGAAATGCGAGTTGAAAGCAAGTTTTCATGCTAATAAAGTCGCCAGCTTTTCTTCTAAATAAATATTCATGAACACGTTAGAAGGGAAAATCAACAGCTTTACTTTGCCTTCGTTACAAAGGAATTATATTAGAGTGTCAAGAGGGAGATTTCGCATTACATCTCGGCTTAGCCGATTACTGCAGTATGAGAATGCTCCTGAAACCATTGGCTCAAAAAAGGCAGTGTACATGTACAACCTTCCCTTACTACCAAAAATCGACTGCACCAAAATTTCTCGGGAAAACACTTTTTCTTATTAATTTTGGTGCGTAGAATCCAAAACAATTCGTACTTTTTCGATCAGACTTCTCAATCAAAAGTTATAGACTAGAAACCAATTTCGAAAGAAAATTCAAAGGGCTGTAACTTTTGAACTAGTAGCCCAATTTTGGAACTGTTTGAAATTATGGATTCTACAGGCCACATTCTGTAAGAAAATGCCAATGCACTGTACCAATAACCGTAAAATACGTTTTAACAGAGTGTGCTAAACATCCTGAACACCGACAAAAACATTACATAAACAATAACTTAAATACACTATTAAAAGGTTCAAAAAACGTTATTCAAATTATGAACTACTTAAAACACATTAAGGTTACCTCACAGATCTAAGGATATCTACATGTACCAAATTGTACCTAAATTTCCGCTGCTAATAACCGAAAGGTGCATACAGGTTTAAATAAAATAAAAAAATTGTTTCCGGGTCGATCTGAGACAATTTTTTTTTCGGGCCTCAAAAAAAGACAGTGTATAACCTTCCTTTTTTACCAAAAATCGACTGCACTAAAATTTCTCGGGAAAACACTTTTTCTTATTAATTTTGGTGCGTAGAATCCAAAACAATTCGTACTTTTTCGATCAGACTTCTCAATCAAAAGTTATAGACTAGAAACCAATTTCGAAAGAAAATTCAAAGGGCTGTAACTTTTGAACTAGTAGCCCAATCTTGGAACTGTTTGAAATTATGGATTCTACAGGCCACATTCTATAAGAAAATTTTTTTTCCGGGTCGATCTGAGACAATTTTTTTTTCGGGGCTCAAAAAAAGGCAGTGTATAACCTTCCTTTTTTACCAAAAATCGACTACACCAAAATTTCTCGGGAAAACACTTTTTCTTATTAATTTTGGTGCGTAGAATCCAAAACAATTCGTACTTTTTCGATCAGACTTCTCAATCAAAAGTTATAGACTAGAAACCAATTTCGAAAAAAAATTCAAAGGGCTGTAACTTTTGAACTAGTAGCCCAATCTTGGAACTGTTTGAAATTATGGATTCTACAGGCCACATTCTATAAGAAAATTTTTTTTCCGGGTCGATCTGAGACAATTTTTTTTTCGGGCTCAAAAAAAGGCAGTGTATAACCTTCCTTTTTTACCAAAAATCGACTGCACCAAAATTTCTCGGGAAAACACTTTTTCTTATTAATTTTGGTACGTAGAATCCAAAACAACTCGTACTTTTTCGATTAGATTTTTGCAATCAAAAGTTATAGACTAGAAGTCGGCATTTTAGTTGCAATAATGGGAGAAATATAATTTAACAAAAATGTCCATGCCCCAAGCAAATTAAGTGCTTTGTTTTACTAGCTAGCAGCGCTAAACATGGGAGGAAATAGTACATTAATTTGCATTCTTTTAGCACTTAATAATTATGGTACAGTGTGCCCTAAAGCTATGGAATAATGGTTGTACAGGGTGTCCTAATAATAATGGTCACAGGCCATATCTATGGAACCGTTAATTGCACCTCTTCGGGAAAAAAGGGGCCAAGAGAAATCGCTGGAAAGTTTCTAGCTTCGCCGCTAGAGGGCGTACGATTCAAATGACTTTTTTTCTAAAATATAATAATAATAATAATAATAATGGTTTTATTTAGTTAACCCGTCAACTAAAACAAAAAAACAAAAAATTAAAAAAATTAACACAATTATAGTATAAAAAGTAGAGGGCAACTAAATTGGGCGATGTTCAGATACAGACGAGGATACGCCTGATCTGCTCTTCCACACTACCCACTCATCACTATATTTATCATATTAATAATGTTGTAATATACCCAACAAACATGCATTAAAAATACATGCATAGCAATCTCGTATCAATCAGATATCAAAATGCTGTTTTCACAGATATTCTTACTTTTTCATCTTATTTGTCTATCCTATGCACATACATCGGACATTTGCCACATACTTTTCCACAGTCTATGGATATACAAAATTCCACGTGAAATGTGCGTGTTATATGCACAATGCACTGTATATAGGTCTGCAATGTGGGAGTCTAAAAAACTATCAAGGTATGTGCAGAGGATTACTAACCTGAATTCACTATGTTCACTTTCTAATAATTAACCTGAATTCACGTTAATTCACGCTGATTCAAATTAATTCACTTTAATTCAAATGAATTCATGTTAATTCAAATTAATTCACGTATTCAAATTCACATAAATTCAAGTGAATTCACGTTAATGCAAAATAATTCCCGTAAATTAATGTTAATTCACGCTAATCTAAATTAATTCAAGTAAATTCAAATTAATTCACATTAATTCAAATTTATTAACGTTAATTCACGGTAATTTAAAATAATTCACATTAATTCAAATTGATTCAGAGGGGTGTACGCCCATACCATTATAATATGCTACCAGAAATCTTCTTGAAAATTTAGGAATAGTTTTTTTTTATAAACGCGTTTTGCGTCTCACGTAATATTATTGAAAATCCCAGACGTAAATTTTTTTGGACCTTCTCAAGAATCCTTCTAAAATTTTAAAGGTCTCACACGAAATGGTTTAAATATTTCTCACAACCTCACTAACGCCTTTCTGCAAAAGGTTTCTTCGAGCAAGGAATCTTTCTCAGAGTTTCTTCGATATATGTTTTAATAATATTAGGAAATTATTTTGAAAATCTTGTATCAATTCCTAGGGAGTGTATGGGAAATTGTTTACAAATATTTTGCTAAACTTAAATTATTAAGTAATTTGAAGTCAACAATTTTCCTACTTTCCATGAGGGGATTAAGCTTATTTTTTCAATTTTATGAATTAATAAGAAAATTTAAACACAACAGGCGGTCTGGTTTATCTACAATCAATAACACCATTTTCTTTAAAATTTTAATATACTTTAATTAGTTAAACCAGACATGAACAATAAACTTTTGAGAAACTTGAGAGGATCTCATGACAATTTGGAGAGGTATTGTGGGAATTGGAGGAGAATTTGGGAAGTAATGGGAAAATTAAATGAAGAGATCTTGAAATGTACTTGAGCCGGACCTTGGAAGAATGTGATGGGAGGCTTAAAAGGGGCTTAAGGTAACTTGATTAACTTACGAGCAACTTATGAAGAAAGAGCCACATGAAGGAAATTTAGGAAAACTCAGCACACTGACCACTTTGTGAACTGAGGTCGAGTGGAGCAGGGACAGGCTGTATTTTTTGCATTGAATTATCGAGCTCTTTTGAAACGGCCGTAGATCATGGAAAAGAAACCTCCATTCGAATCACAATAATTATAAAATGACATGGCCAGGATAAAGCTGAAGTGAAGACGCAGAAGGAAACATAAAACAATAGAATACGAAAGAAGATTGCGACCCCGTAAGGCAACGCTGAATACAGAAACTTAATTAGGAATATTAATGGTCTTTTTATTCGAGCTTCCTAGTGCCAACACCACTGAGAATTTGTAAAAGAAAAAAACTGATTTCGTATTTAAATTCTGCCTGCACTACAAGGGGTACTTGATGGAAGCATCATTTTAATTTTGAAAGATTAGCATATTTCTCAACACTCGCACACCTCTCAAACAAGAGCTGCAGTGCCTTTAAAATGTAAATTTGCAATGATCGAGGAATGGGGAAAACGGTTCGCTAAATTCATTTTGCGAGGGAAAATGCAATGTGATACGTAGACAAGAACGCACGGAATTGTTTCATTTCGCGATCCGTACGCGTTTCATAAAAGTAATAACAGAAACTCCAACAAGTGTAAACGAATTCAATTTCTTAGTATATTTTAGAAAGCCATTTCCGTTTTTCTATGAATGCAAAAAACGTATATCTCGAAGGAGATTTACAATAATATCATGGAAATTTCATTTCACATCTACAATGCACGGATGAATTGATGTTGGTGTTTCCATACTTGAAAAATACAAAGTTTTTTTTATCAAAGAAAATATAAAGTGATATTTATTCGAGCGTATTTGAGTACCAACATTTGATTTCGTATACCATCAGGCGGATGTTAACATTGATTGCTGTACATTATGTATTCCGTTCCACGCAAATTTTCCAATTTGTACTCAATCGCTTAATACGGTAAAAGGGGTGGTTTATTATGGTTTGCGGATGCCAAATTATCTATTGTTGACGTTTCGAAATCGATAAATATATTACTTTCACTGCTATTCCGTGCATTTAAGCTAGCCCAACCCCTCGAGATGGGGGTCGGTCAATAGACCCTTAAAAGATTCGCACTAAATTATTTATGGTGCAGATGTATCAATCGCCAGGTTCGTGAAAGGGAAAGGATAGGAAACCCTGTGCTGGAATAATATCTTTTGATATTCCCACGTATTCTTGTTTCTCTCCATCTTGAGTACTCAGGTTCTCTTGAATTTCATACATTTTAATAGCGGTGCTTGTTTTCTTAGTCAAAATGCGATTATACACGACAAATATAAGTTGAATAACGACGGAGGCTGCATTATTTTGGGTATTGTTACGTCAGAGGTCTCGACTAAGCATAATACAGCTTGTACTCTCAGTTAAATCGTTGTGACAGACGTATAAACCCTGCGAACTTTCCCATTTTATTCCATACGTGATGGAGGGACCGATTTTACTTGAATTACTTTTAAGGTGAACTTTGAGGCAAACATAAATGGAATTAAAGAACTAGAGGAGAATTTGTGAGGAATCGAACAAAAACATAAGACACTCGTAAACTCCTCTCTGTGCATAATATGTTCTGAACTATCCAGAGCAGTATTAAAAAATCGTTGGATGCGTTCCATAATGCTCTAGAACCAATTCTTTTTGCTGAGCCATTCCCAACCAAGGTTTCTGCAGTTTTCTATTGGTAGTTGTTTAAAACGGATTTATGGCTCAGTGGTAAGAGCATTGGGTTATAAATCCGGAGGTCGGGTGTTCGAACCTGGGTTGAGGTGAATTTTTCATCTGTGGCGGAGATGGAAATTACCTTAGACCAGTTCCGAGCATTCTACCGGCTACTCCGAATTAGGTTTTCCTGCAGTTTTCCTAATTCGTAAGGTAAATACCGGAGTAGTATAGACCATCTTAAGACCTTCTGCAGAGGCACCTCTAAATAGCATTATGCGGGTCACTCTGTAATTGGGCGCATGCCTGTTGAGGGCCCAAAACAAGAGAGGGATAATAAAATAAAATAAAATAAAAATAAAGATTATTATATGATACATGACTGTGTTTACCTAATAAAATAAAATAATTTCAAGTTTGATAACTTATTGTGTATGTAACGGAAATTCAATTTAGCCGGTCTTACGCCTGCACTTAAACTTACTTTACCCGTCGATACCAGAATCCATTAATTTCCCGAGGAAATTGTTTGTTTGTAGGGGACACTTTTGAGAAATTATGAAAACTTATTTCATCCTGGTTTATGGAAAGCCTAACAACGAAACTAATTACTGAATCTTACCTTCAACTTTTAATCATTTACGATATTCACTACAGATCGTTGAGTCACAATCTCGCAAGGGGCTAATTAATTCTCTTCATTCTTGCATATCGTAATTTTGATTATTTTGTTGAACGGTAGCTACATGTGCTTCTTGGCCTATTAATAATAACGCTAGTGGCGTGATAAGTTATTTAAATTATTAATTTTGTCAATTTGGATAATTATTTAATTATTACGCTCCGCATTATCATAATTAATATTAACACTACGACAACTTCAGAATTTGAATTTGTGAGATTTGAATGAGTTTATTTAGTAGGATTAAATGAATGCCTGATCAATATACGTGGGCGAAGCGAAATGCTGTAAAGAACCAATTCCTTCTTCCCTTTCTCAACACTCATTTACTAGTTAATTTCCAAAAGTAGGTATGACCTTTTCCAGAACTCCCGTTCAGTAACAAATTTGGAATCAGAAATGTTGGAAGAATGATACGTTTTTCACCCAGCGTGAGTAGATATATTAAATGGGGGTTATATAGAGAAAAATTATGGATCATCCATAAAATAACCACTTAGGTACGCATAAAAAATTCAATTAATTACCTTCGCTTACACAGCAAGCACTTATTTAAAATATAGCCTCGGGGAATACAGCGTTAATCCCGCAAATTTTTTCCCATTTATTTCCTGTCTCGTGCAGGTAACGGAATTGATACACAAGATATAGCTCATTTTCATTGAATGCAATATTCGGGATAAAATCGTCCAAATTATTTATGAATTCGTAAGTAAACGGTCGAAATTTCGTTACAACGCAATAAATTTGGTTAAACTATTTTAGAAAGTTTTACAGTATAAATAAGTTGATGTAGTGTTATTAGATGAACAAGGCAATAAATATTTAATTCATGAGGTTAAACAATCACGAACACGATGTCGCTAAAACAATGAACTTGCAATAGAGACAATTTTTTTACAGTTACCACACGCATATACTTTGTTCCGTGCAATGCTGTTGGCGATCGAGAGTGATCGTATCCTAATTGAATTGAAAAATCAAGGAAAAGTCGGTAAATTCCTTCATTTTTGCAGCATTTCGAAGAAAACGTTCAAACTTAAACTCTTTTCAAATAATTTCCATAGAAATTCAGTTGATTTTATTCAGTAAAATAAATTGTCCATGTAAATGGGCTCGAGTTAATTAATTTAAAATATGAGCTTCTACTAATAAGGAAAATTTAAGAGATCCTAGTACTGATTTCTTCATTATTATAGAAAATTAGGAGTAGTTGAACTTACTTTTTTGAGTCAAGTTTCGAGCCGAGTCGGACATCCCTAATTTCGAGCCGAGCTCTGTTTTCAAAACGTTCGGCTCGCCTAGGCTCGATGCCATCCCTAATTACATTGCTACAGTTTATCTTAATTCAGGATTTGATGTCAAAGTTCGTACGTTTCGAGACAAAATAAAAGAAGTGGGTAAAATGCAATCTTTTCAACTTCTCTTTGGAAAGGAAGAACTTTAAGGCCACCTATTTTTATTATTTCATTTTCTATGTAAAGTTGCAGGGATTTACAAACGTCTCCAGTGACTTCCAACATATTTAACTCTAGAATATCAGATTTAGAAATACGACGAGTTGCAAATAAATTCGATTGCATTTACAGATGTTACCTCGTGGAAAATGTGCTCGGACGATTTCCCTTTAAATTGTTTCCCTTGCCAAGCTTCAAGCACGATAATATTAATCGAAATTTAATTGAATTCTGGTGCACTAGGCGCAATGGTGTTTTCCAACTGTCTCCCGACTTGATACCTACGTGTTTCGAATTGATTTGTTAGCGAAAGCACTCGAAAACTTTGCAAGCCGGTGAATTTTTGAAGAGGGAAATGCAAAAAGCTGGTACGCGCCGATTGCTGCCATAAATATTTAATTTCCATCGTTTCAATTTCCGAAAACGATATGAGATCCTCATATTTCCGCAATAATTGCAATTTGTCTTCGCAAACTAGCGAAAACCCATTATCACTAATAGTCCTTACGTGTTTAATGCATCCTCAAACGCTACAAGTCTTGAAAATTACAACACGAATGCTCTGCTTTTAAGTTCCAAGTTGTAAAATAAAATTACACCCGACACACGAGACATGCCATAAACGTGATTAAATTTACATTGTAGTCTAATACTATAACAACCCTGAAAAAAGTCTAATTAATTATGGATCTCTTAATTTTGCCCTCTAGTACATTATTTCGGTAAACACCCCGCGATTAGATTCTGATTTCTCAACCGTGTCATACCTAAAAATGAATTATGGATGGCAAAGGAAGGATCAATTTGTTTATTTCTGTCCCTTTGTACTACGTCGCAACTAAATATTTAATGAAAATTGTCGATGTTTGTAAGGGAATTTCGATTAGCGCTCAATTTTCCTCTTTATTTGAACACGAAATGAGATAATATATATAAATTAATCTACATTTTTATACGTATTTCAATAGTTTACGCTAGCAGCTATTTGTATTCGCTGGGATCCTCTATTTGCTCGTACCACATGACCAAATAGAATTGCGTTGCTTTATTTTCTCGACCTGGATCCAATTATTTCTGTTGGTGATCGCCTTTGTGAATTTTAATTTTAAACATTTCCTTATTTTTCTTTAGAAGTGGTTTTAAATTTCATGTTACCACAACTCAATATTCTTTTTCCGGTTTTTCAATGGAAACTAAGTAATTACACGTAAGCCCACTTTCATTTTCTTTCATATTGTAGAGCTTACGAATATCTGAACATGATTTCTTGATTTTGTATTCGTCAGGTTTTGCAAGCACACCACCTTTTAACTAAAAATCGCACCGTGTTTAATTCTACTGGATGGACAAACACATATGCCAAAAATGTCTGTTTAACTGTCTGTTTAACTGTTGTTTTCACATAACATTAGATATACTTCCTGTGAAGCAGTACAGGTTTAATTAGTTTCGAATATAGCACTGCTTGTTGCTTACGGAAACACATATCTGGTACGTTATCTTGTATATCAAGGCGGGGTGCCACCTCGAGGTGGAGTAATCCACCCCTCAAACACTGAGCAAGAGTATCGGAATGATTCGGAGATCAAACACGTGACCGTAGCTTTTAGTTTTGAATTTAATTTTTGAATTTTTCGCATAACTAAGGAAAATGGAAATTTTAAACCCGTAAAAATATTCTTCCCCAAGAAATATTGGTCCTTATTAAAGTAAAAGGACGGACTGGATGATTGAATCAGATTTAATCAAAAAAATTTTTCAATTCTGTGTCTATTTGAAATGAAAAAATTCCGACTTCTCATGAAATAAGAATTAGTTACATACAGGCAGAGCTGGGCAGAATACTTTCAAAAAGTATTTGAATACTAAATAGTAAATACTTTACACAAATCAAAGGTATTTGAATACTAAATACTTTTACGTCCAGCACAAGCGAATACTTGATACAGATACATTGAAAAGTATTCAAATACTTTAAAAAATAAGTATTCAAATACTTTAGAATGTATTCGAATACTTTCAAAAGTATTCGAATACTTTCAAAAGTATTCTAATACTATCAAAGGTATTCGAATACTATAAAAAGTATTCGAATACTTTGAAAAGTATTTCATTATCTTACTTTGAAAAGTATTCGATTACAGTAAAAAGTATTCAAATACTTGTCACTCAAATACATTAAAAATTTAAAATAGTATACTAGATAAAAGGCTTAATACTAT
>NW_022170738.1:1538137-1554051 GCF_008802855.1 Photinus pyralis
AGGAATTTAAAGATTTTGATCTTGGCCACTGTCTGCCTGGAACTTAAGGTCAGTGTTAAATCATTCTCCTGTGTAAATGTGCACCGAAAAAAATGTTCATTAGAGAGCTATCTAGGTTTGTGAAGTGTTGTAACTGACCTAAAGTTCAAGGGCCACAACATCTTTATTTTCTCGCCCAGCGTGGGGAATTGCAGCTATTTTGTTTGGTACGTTGGTTCTTTTTACCCGGGACCAATTCTCCTGTGTAAATGTGCACCGAAAAAAATGTTCATTAGAGAGCTATCTAGGTTTGTGAAGTGTTGTAACTGACCTAAAGTTCAAGGGCCACAACATCTTTATTTTCTCGCCCAGCGTGGTGTACTCGCCACAAAACGTTCACCCCTAAGACGTCATGTTAGATGGGCTCATTTTAAAGATTATAAATAGAGAAAGTAGAACCGGGGGTCTGGGGGGGTATAGAATGCCTACCAGGAGACAAAAATTCAACATAAGATTGTCATGTACTGGGGTGATATGCATACACTCCAGACCCGTCGGTGCTACTTTCTCCCACAAAACTAAGAAGTCACGTTAGATGGTCTCTTTCTAAAAATTATGGTGTAAATGCTAAGTAAAAGCAGTAAATATTTTGAGAAGAATGTAAAACCAAGGGATCTGGAAGTTTTGGAATATCCCCCAGGATGTGGATTGACGATAGGAGAACGAATAGGGTCCACGTGTGCCTCACTACCTCCCTGATTAGATTCGTCCGATCCCTCAACGTCACTTAAGCCATCCCACACGTGATCCTTCTGTTTTGTTATTTTCTTTTATGTATGTTAGGATCTATTTTATTAGTTTGGAACTTTTTTCTTTTTTTGTTTAAGTATAGATTACACTGTTGTACACTACTTTACTTTACTATGTCCTGTAATTGAGCGATAAGCCTGTAGTGTAGGGCAATAAATAAATAAATAAATATAAATAAATGAACCGAATGGTACTAGAAGGAGTGGCGAGTCTAATCCCTGTCCTGTCCTGTAATTGAGCGATAAGCCTGTAGTGTAGGGCAATAAATAAATAGATAAATATAAATAAATGAACCGAATGGTACTAGAAGGAGTGGCGAGTCTAATCGTAGCCTCAGTCTCAGTTGGACTAGTGCGGTACATTCACAAAGTATGTGGTGTGCCGTCTCTTGCCTGTCCTCCAGAATATGGTGATTCTACCAAACCTCTGAGGTGCATGTGTTTAGTTTGCAGTACCCAGAAAGTATACCCACAAGTAACATCAGGTTCTTTTCTCCCCCAGGAAACAAACATTCAACATTCCTTTTCCTACTATTCACCCCCTACGCACTTACTTTAGATTGTTCCTTTTTAAAAAAAGTACAGGTAGTGTAAGTGCTAAAATGCAAAATCGGGGGAATACCCCCCCAGGAAACAAAGAGTCAACATTCCTTTTCTTACTAAGTATGATATGATTTTCGTGTAGGTACTGGGGTGATATTCCATACCCTCCACACCCCCGGTGTTACGTTCCCACACAAAACGTTCATCCCTAAGAACTCACGTTAGATGGTCTCTTTCTAAAAATTATGCTAAAAACACTAAATATTTTGAATCTGGGGGTATTCTCTGGGGGTATGGAATACCCCACAGGAAACAAAGATTCAACATTCCTTTTTTGAAATAAATTTGTCAATTGTCAATTAATTATTTGGTGTGATTATTCGATCCGGATAGAGTTTTTTTCATGTCAGTTTTTTCTATTGTTGCCCAAGATTTATGTCAAGTGCTGGTCAAAATTTGTGTAATAAATTCTTTGGATTTTTTCTTTCAAATGGAAAAATGCCAAGTTAGTATTGGGATTTTTTCTTTATAGCAGAATCCGGATGTCTACGAGGAAAATAATGACAATTTTAAATGTAAAAGTGGTTTTGTTTGAAGCTTGCTGGACAGGCGTCTTGTGGCTGGCGTAGTGACCGCACACAGGAATATGTGTGAATTTTCCATAAAATTGTGCTAAGTTTAAAACGGGAAGAAAATTTGTTTTTAGAGAGCAGTTGCAGGGTTACTCATAGAGTATTTAAACATAATCGTCGTCGTGCCAGGTATCACAGGCATCCGGAAGGGTAGCAACAGAGTGAGGTAAGACGAAGCCGAAGCTATAATATGTTCCCCATTGTCTTCCTTTTATTACAATAGGGTGTACATTGCTTCGGCTTCGGCGGCATCGCGTCCTCGCCTCACCTTTATATTTCGTCATTTTTTAACAATATTTGGAACAATAATAATTGTGTGATAAACTAATTGCGTACGTATTCTTCCAAAAATGGTATTCATTATAAATCAACTAAAGGTCATTTGTTAACGAGGACACCATTTTAAATCAGTCTCCTCAACTTTTACTAAAAAACGGCCAAGAGAAAACTGGAGCGATATGCTTATTACTTATACAATATGCGCGTCCCTATATACTCGAATATGCTCCATATTAAACCGATTATTTAATCACAATAAGGCTTTGTGCTCTGTAATCCTAAAAACAATTAAAACTTAAGCACGGAAAACTTTGTGTACTTTGAAAATTACAAAAAAAAGTGAAAAAAGAGGGATGCGCCGACGCGTTTAAAACACGCCCCAAATTATAATAAGGGATGCTTTCAACTTTATTAATCTGAAAGTTCATGTACAACACTGAAAAACATTCAGAAACGTCAACCAGGTACGAATCTTTTGCAACTTTTCGCCTAACAGAGTGTCGTTGTCTTTCCAGGTTAATTATCGCAATGTTCCTCGGCATTGGCATCCTTCTTACGGTCGCCTCAATTAGCGGTACGCAAAAAATTGTTAACGCCGATCTTGAGCGCGTCGATCCAATTAACACGTTAGATTGTCATCGAAGATTGTACACTTACCGCGTGACACAAAGTGATGAAAATGGCAAAGAGTGTTGGGACACCCTTTCGGTTTTGTCTTGTTGGGGGAGGTGCGATTCCAATGAGGTAATTTAAATTTCTATGTGTGTGCATGAAAAAATTAATTAAATGGTCATGAGCTGCCACAATACCACACCAAAAAATCAATCCCAATCATACTGAAAAGAATGTGCGGCTAATGAACCGCTGTCCCTTCTTTGTTTCTGTTATAATTGGAACGAGCCGTTGATTTTTATTTTGACGTAAACCTCCCCGTCGCAATTTTACAAATATTAAATCTGTAAAATGGCTGTAAACTTTATGTAACCGCGTTCGGAATTTAATATCAGGTTTATATTTATTTAATCGACACGATGCGTTTTATGAAAAATTTCCCCCATAAAACTCTTGTAATTTAGATTTCAGATTGGCGATTTCCGTACAAGAAGTCCTTGCACCCCGTTTGCGTTCATCATGGTAGAAACAAAGCGTTGGCCATATTAAGACACTGCGAAGAAGGCGCACTTCCTTCCGCCGCAAGATACGAATATTTGGAGGCTGCGGGATGTCGATGTCAAGCTTGCTCTTCGTCGGATACAAGCTGCGAGGGGTTAAGGTATCGGCCGCATCGCTCGCAACCTGATTTAATCGGATTTGGAAATATGTAACTATTGCTAATTATACAGAGAAGTAATTTCTTGATAAGATAAAATACAATTTATGCTTTAACAGTTTTTATTTCGCGCCCCGCTTGATTGACAGCTCAAAGCTCAAAGGGGGTGAATTATTAGAAATCCTGAAAAAATTAGCTGCCGAACGGATAACTGTGGTTATAAGAACGTTTTATTGGAATTATACGTGGAACTGAATATTACTATCAATATTTAAATTATGTCCACTCCAGTTCAATTTTGTTCCGGGATTAACCGCAATTTTCCCTCTGCAATTCCCTTATGCGTCGACATGCCAAACATAACTGTTTACCCATTTCATAAGATTTATGGAGAATGTTATTTTAATGAGAGAATGTTGTCAAAAGTTCGTGCTTTATTCATGAAAGATGATTATTTCCGTCTACCTACAGGGCGTAAATAAAAGATTACAAAAAACTAAGATAGTAGGGGACTTGTGGGAGTCAAATTGAACGAATGCATTCGCACCTCCAGGTAAATTAGCCCTCGGTATCCCTGAAGATTCTCCCTCGAAAGATTTGTCTAAAAGAAAAATTCGACCCTTCGCCCTTCTGATAGAAAGCTTGCTCTTGAAATAAATTCTTTATAGTTTGATTCCTTCTGTGACGACCATCGGTAAATTTGACTTAAAAAATTTACCCCCAAGAAAATTTATCCCAGGTATATTCGCCCCCAAGAGAATCGATCTCTGAAGATCTGTCATCGGAAAATTCTCTCCGGCGAAAATTCGTCTCCAAAAAAACACGCTGGAATATTAGCTGGCTAGGAACTTTGTTTTCCAAAAGAAAATTTGTATCAAGACTAAACATCCCTTCTATTTCCGTTACAGTATTAGGTACCGGAAAATTCTCCTTCGAAAGATCTGTCACACCGTCAAATTTTTACCTTTAAAAATTTGCCCTCAAGAAAATTCACTTCCAGGTAAATTCACCACTAGAAGATCGTCTCCTGGAAATTCGATCCGGGAGATTCTCTCCGAAAACTGTCTCCGAAAGTTCTCAAATTCGATTGATTCACCAGGCTTTTGTTTCAGAGGAAAAAGAAAACCCGATCGAAATTTAAAAAACTCGCCCTCGAAACAAATGATGGTGTACTCAGTTTTAAAGTTACCCTATATTTCTTTTATAGCATCCGCTACCGTAAATAGGTTCTGAGCTTTACTTAAAACGTGGCACAAAGGAATTTGCTGATTTTTCGCGCCCATCTGTCCGTCTGCACCTCGTCTAACTCGAGAATGAAAAGAGACAGCGATGCCAAACCGACGCCAATCGATTTCTTCGAATTCAACGATCAGTGCCATTGAAGAGCCGGATTAAAAGATTGGTTTCCGAATGCGAGCTGAGTATCAAAAAATTCACATGCAATAATTCTTCGTAGAAATTATTGGCAAAGGTTCGATATCGCTGTCTCTTTTTATTCTAGAGTTACGCAGACGGGCAAACCATCACAAAAGGGGAATTTGTTTTCTTTCAAAAAATTCCCCTAAAAATCACCAGGTCTCATAGGGTGAGCCATATCTAATTGATATCTGATATAAAATTCTCTTTTGCAATATTATTTACAACTACCTCAAATTCAAGTTTTTATTAAAGTTTAAAAGAAGAACGCATTCCGTAACCATATATTCAATATTCAAAACATCACTTACTCTGGCAAAAATTCACAGATTTCGCAAATCATACAACCATCGGAGACATTGGAAATGATAACCGTATAACGCCGTCTGTAAAACACAACTAACTCTTATTCGCTCGGATCACGTAAACCTTCCGAAATAATAAGCGTCATAACATGCGTGTACTATTAAAAGAGATAACATAATTGAGCACTATTAAGTAAGTACCGTATCGACAATATCCGAGACTTTTCCTTAATCTACCGATCACGGCCGAGTACGGTACAATCGCCACTTGATACGACACAGTAGTTTTTTGGCCTTGAACGAAACTAATAACTTTGTTACTATATACCAAAACATGAACATTTCTAATGTTAAAATTTTCCTTTGGTTTTCATGCGTGCAAAAAAACCTAATGAGCTGAAATTATTTTTTAAATTAGGAAATTTTTCGTTTAATGAAGTAAAACAGGGAACTTAAAAAAATGAATTCCGATGAAGGAAAGTTTTTAGATAATTTTCAGTTTTTTAATGGTGCAACATATTTTCCATGTCTACAAATCCCAGAGTACAAGCAACTAAAAAAAACTTGACCTGAACATGAGAGGAAAAATTAATTTTAAGGAAACTTAAGAGGAGTTTGATGGGAACCGGGAAAAATAACAGCCGATGAGGAAATTACTTGAGGGGTAACTCGGCGAAAGCTTAAAGAGGAATTTGAGAAGAACAGTGAACTTGATGGAAATTTGAGAGGATTTGATGTGAACTTACAGGGAATTAGAGAGGCACATGACTCAAATGATTGATAAGATTGAGGGTATTGAAAACAGCTTAGGAGGAATAGGCGAACGCTGATGAAAACTGAAGAACATTTGATGACAGGAAAAGAGCAATAACGTTTAGAGAAACTTGATAGGCTTTAAGAGAAAATTGACGAGGAAGCTTAAGAGGAAATTGAGAATAATTTGAGAGCAACTGATGCAAATAACTTTAGGGGCAACTTGACGAAAGCTTATAGAGGAATTTGAGAAGAATAGTGAACATTTGTGAGGAATTGATATGACCTTGCAGGAAAATGGAAAGGCACACGACGCGAATGGACGATGAGATCGGGGGCATTAAAAACAGCGTATGAGGAAACTAGGTGAACCTTGAAGGAAATTTGAGGAGAGGAAAAACCAATAACTGATGTAAATAATAGAATAAATTATTTGAGAAGAACTTGAGGGGCAACTCTAGGAAAGCTTAAAGAGGAACTTGTGGCGAACAGTGGACTTGATGGATGTGTGAGAGGCACATGGCGCAAATTATGGGATAAAGGGCATTGGAAACAGCTTATGAGTAAAGTAGGTGAACTTTGAAAAGAATTGAAGGAAATTTGAGGAGCGGAAAATAGCAATAAACGTTTAGGGGAAGGAAGTTTAAGTAAGAGGAAACATAATTTGAGAGACACTGATGCAAATAATAAAAGATTAGGGAGGAGTATGGAAGGAATTTGATGAGAGAGAACTTTTAGTTTGAAAGCAACTTGAGTATTTTAAAGAAAGTTGAGGAGCAACCCGGCGAATGCTTTTAAAGAGAGACTTGAGAAGTAGCTCGGTTGCAAATAAGTTGTTTTTTTTATTAAACGGGAAATTGCAAGGAGAAAACTGTGTCATAATATTGGCTATTTACTAAACTTCTACCTGTCACAAGTTTGGAATAGTTTGAAATTTCCTAGCTCTAGATAAATCAATAGTCTGAAATTGAATCCCTAATAATTTACAGAAATATCTTTACACTTCAAATGCACATTAATTTTTTGATTTCACATTGACAAATTAGGTTAAAGACAACCCCTGAGCATGATTTACTTCACAGTGAAATTTAATGAAATTCCTTTGATGCCGAAAGAGAAAGTTTGATTAGAATGAACAACAAATTCAGGAGATCCTTTTGATAATTCACATTAAAAAGACAATATTTCACATTGTTCTCGACTACTTTAGGATCTTTCATTTAAACTTTTAAGCGTCACGAATTCATGATAAACTAGGACAAAATTTAACTTTTTATAACGCATCGTAAAATTAATAAAAATATGCATTGGATTTTTTGAAGATTGATTGGAAAATACAGACTGTCTCCGGATGCTGATTCTTCTGTTGGTTAGTATAATTTGGTTCCGCAAAGGTCATTAACTTAATTGGATGTTAATAAAAGTTCGTTTAATGCTAGGAAATCTCTCAGATCAACTTTTCTACTAACTGCCTTTTTTTTAATGGCACAAATACGAACTTGAATATTATTTGATTTTATTAACAGTTTTCTTTGTTGTAATTTCACGTTTGTTCTTAAAAAGGGACTGTTTTTTACTGACTGAAATCGACACGACACTGGAATGCGTAGATACCCTCGTGAACTGGCACTTTTTTGTTAACTATTTGTCACGATTTATGCAAGTAATTTACGCCGAGTGTCGCGGAATTAAAATTCACTTTTTTTCCACCGGGGCAAAAAATCAGCTGGTTAAAAATGGACACTACAGTCGCCTTAAAAACTACTTCAAACTGTTCTTTTTAAAGCTCGGTTATTTCCGAACGCTAATTTTGCTATGGTTTTGGCACAAAGGCCGCTAATTGAATCTTTCTCGGACGCTTAAATACCAATTTGTTCTGACCCGGTTGAGTACCCAAACCAAAATGCTTAATTTCGTGCAAAATAATCCCCTCTCTCAATGTTATAAGGCCCAGTTGTACAATGTCAGTTTAAGCTTCAGTTTATAGTTAAATTGTGGGTTAAAGGATTCGATTGGCTAATATTTCACAAGTTGACCAATCGTGTTTCTGAAACTAATCTAAAGTTTAAACTGACACAGGTTCCTGTAATATCGAATCCTAATGCACCAGATGTTCGAAGAAAGGCTATTGAGCCCACTTCTTTTCCCAATATAGGTGTTATTAACAGAAAAAGACTAAAAGACCGGAACAAGAAAGAAAATTGCTGTACTTTTCACTTCTGTGATAAAATACGCCCTCCTAAATTGACCTTTCGGTATATTCGCTCCTGGAATTTTCACTCGCACGCAAAATTTGGTCCTAGAAAAGTCGTCGAATATTACCTAGTGTGAACGAAACTATTTGACTGGGGCGAATATCTTCAGGAGGAATGTTCCGTGGGTAAATTTACAAACTGGCATAGGAAGAGAGACTTTTTCAGAAATTTTCTTTGCTGCGGAAATTACTCTGAGGGAGAAGATTCCGCCATTTTGTGGGGTAAATTGAATCGTTGCACCACAAAAACGTGCCATGAATATCAATCGTATATATCTATATAGGAGAAAAGTACTAATTGTACTTTGGGAATTAAATCATTTTAAAAAACGACGCCGTTTCCGTCACTCTTGTAAAATATGCGAATTCACGCATTCTTGATTGGTTCAGTACTTATACCTGTTTGCTAAGTACATAAAAGCTTTTCGCGTAACATCCTACTTGCAATATACATAAAACGGTTCGTTTATTTTCTCATGTTATAACCACCAACGCGCGGTCAGTGCAGATATATGCTTTTCCAATATTTAAACGCGAATTTTACACAAGCCTTCTTAAAATAACCGGAGAGGCTGAAATTGTTCAGAATCGATGTCGATTTTTTGGGGAAAATACTTGCTAATAGTAATGTAATGCAAACAAGTGACATTTATAAGCACCGAGTCTCAAGGGGAAGAAATTTGAATGATTAATTAATGGATGGAAATATGTTAATCGCTCGTTTAAAGTTAAATCTTATTACTTTTCGTCACCTTGCGCAAACACCGAGTGAGATTTCAATTTTTTTATGTAATTTATTCGAAGAGGCTTCTAAAGAAAGGGTGATGATGAATCGAATAGAATTAGTAATGCAGGTTAAAGTATACTCCCACGCATTTAATACAGTTGAGGTAGGCTGGAAAATTCTCAATAACTTTAAAAATGTTAAATAATTGGGACTCCAACTGCAAATTAAATTTATTTTTATCCATCTGTAATGCTCCAGTTATTGAATACGGTAATACCGTGTAATTTCGCATTAGGTTCCACTTACCCTCTATTACTAAGATGACCCTGTACCGGAGGATACTTTCTATTTTAGGAATGAAAATAACGGAAATAATGAAATATTGACGTTATATGTTGCATTTTCCCCCCAAAACCGCTTGTATGACACTCTCATTCCAGTTTTTGGTAAAACACCGTCGAACGTACCGCCGCCACGGGGGTCTGGGGAGTATTCCATACCAAATTAGCGCGGTTTTTGGTTGGAGCTAGGAAGCTGTTTTGTCAAGAAATTGGCACCTGGTTAATTGAAGATTTATCTTTAAATAAGTTGAGTGAACACCATTTTTTTACATTAAGGGACATTTAAGAAAACTACCCCTGATAACAAATAATTATAAATTTCTAGTTTCAAACTTGTAACCAAGACCTTCTGTAATAGTTATTTACGTAAAGACAGGAAAAGGACACATTACTGGCGGGAAAATATTGAAGTACGAGACCCCTTTGGGGGTGGGGAGTTAAGTAATATCATTTGACTGACGAGTTCTGTATGACATTTTAACAGAAATCGTATTTTAATATCCAAATTTCATATTGAACTTTGCCTTTGTCATGGAAACTAACATTTCCGGACATGAAATGAAAATGAAGGTTTCATGACGATTTTGGGTAAATAAATAAACATCAAATAATATTCTGAGGGATTAATTATGATGAATTTTAAAAAATTATAACAGCTAAAAATCATTGTTTAATCAACACCCTAAACCGATATTTTGATACTGTGGTTTTTTGGTTTATTTTAAATAAAACGCACCTTCTCCAAAACTTAAAGCTCAATTTTTTCCAAAAAAAAATATATACCAACATGTTCGTCATAACTTTCTTGGTTTTGATGCTAGGGAAACAAAGAGAAAGGTTCTTTCCAGCACTTCCCAAGAGGTTTTATGAGTTTTCTCCGAAAAACCTACAACAAGCTACTGCTCAGTTTGTATTAGATCAACAGACACCATAAATCCATCCTTTTTTTTTTATAAGCTACATTTACTGAGAACAATTTTTGTAAGTACTTACGTAAATTTTGAATTATTTGCGAAAAATCGTTTAAAAACGTGGTTTTTTCGTTAAAAAACTGACACTTTTGCGGTTAGGTTGAAAAGTATTGACTCAGAAAAATAGAACCAAAGTTGCTTAGAATTAATCAATTTGAGAAAGGCTGGCATTCACTACTAGAAGCAACTTCCGGTACAGGGCCAGCTTTAAAAAAAAGGTAAGTAAAATCTGAATCCAGATTGTTGCTGTTTGGCAAAATTATACGGGGAAACGTGGGTCACCGCTTGTTTGGTCGTAAAAATACAATAAGGAGATAGTGATGAATAATGGATCAACTATGACCTACGACAATATTCCCTCCGCCCGTTCCTCCTTTGTGGCTTCATCAAATCTTCCAATAGTGCAAGATTTTACATAATTAAATAATTGACTTTTCGTGGGAACTCTCGTGATTAGCATGATTGGTTAATTAGCGTGTTACCAGGATAGATGATTGGTCCATATTAGATATCTTCCACATTTTACCGATTGATACATTGAAATCTTTCGTTTGTATTAAAATGATTGGCCAAAGGGAGATAAAAAGGTCATCAAACCCATCAAGAATACATTTTTTCATTACACACACCAGCCAAATGTTTATTTTGAGCAAATAGCGATCGCGATACGGTAGTTCAAGGATACGATGAACTTTTCAAATTATGCCATTTTATAAATAATACAAATGATTATGGGACAAATCTTTTGCAACTAAGTTTGAGTGTTTCAAAGCATTTTTTAGACCAAAAGTGCACCTTAGGTTTCATCTAATGTCACTTTTTTTGTTTCCGAGGTAAGTAACTACTAATTCAAGGGTTTAAAGGGCACACATTGCAAATGGTATACACAGTGCGTCCACTTAAGTTCGCAGCATATGGGCAACTAGTTACTATTCATGTTTGAAAAAAGTTATTCTTCAGAAAACGTTCTGCATGATTTCAAACCTAAAATGTAACCATCAGATATCAAATTTTTTAGGTATCAATTATTTTAGAACATTATCAAAATGCTGCAATACAATATAAGTTGGGAAACTTAGAGGTTACCGAATCTGTTTATTATATATTAGTTTACAATTTTAAATAAATTTGTTGATAACAATTTTCTATATTAATAACAAATAAAGGTATTTTAAACTTCTGAAAAATTCAAATTATTTGACCTACTTCGCATACGGTTGCACATACTGTAGGTATAACAGTTCTCTCTATCTTTTTCGACATCGTCGTGAGGTATCCTGTTAAAACCTATGCAGCTCAATTGCCTATTGAACCCAAATCATCCTTAGAAGAAACATTGATTTCATGTCTGAAACTACACTTAAATAAATTAAAATTTTTTTCCGTTTTCTCACGTAATAGTAAACCCTCGAGTAAACCTTTGTTTAACTTCTCCGATAACTCGACTTACAATTTTTTCGCGGTAATTTTCACTTTTCCAGAATCACCCTAACTAACTCCCTTCTTTTAATTACCGAGAAAATTTTTCATACCCACAATGGCGAATTAACTTAAAAATGGCGAGATCTACATTTCCTATTGGTTAGTGTCTTTTTCGCTACCAATCCTGAACGGCTCCTATCTCAAGATGAGCTAAGAAATGTAACTTTATATCCCTCTTAAATAGGATGTAATCCTATCCTTACGCTCGCTATCTAGACGTCAAAACTAATTAGGGGACAAAAAGCTCATTGAAAACCTCTGCGTAAAAATGACACCACATAAATTCTTTACATGAATAAAACCACTATTTGTATAAGAAAACACTTCGGAACCTTAACATTTTTTACAGCTTTAAAAATTATACTTGCCCTATTTCTTCAAATCTCCCAAATTTTAATAAACAAAAAAACAACTGTTGAAGTCCTTTCCATTTAAATGATTCTAGACCATCCCTTCTAGGCGCTTAGGTCTGGAAAGAATCTGAGAAGCCATATTAACGCTCCCTCCTGATGCTTCCCAGACCCGTACTGGTGATCTCTAGAATCCTGGAAGCTTACTGACTGCTTTTCTAGCATCCTTCTGAAACCTTTAGACCCCGGAAATTTATCTGATAGGTTTAGAGTTTTCCCTTACTGCGCCTGCGCACAGGTTTTCTCATTTTATTTACCAACTTACGGTTTTTGGAAGGGAAAGAAAATAAAATTAAAGAATTCTTGAAGGGGAAAGAACCATGGTGAAAATGTTTCATGTGTAATGGGTTAAATATAAATAATGGCAAATTGACTATACTAATAAGAAGCTATTTCATCATAAAGGCCTTAATTAATATTTGCAGCATTTGTACAGTCTCCCTTTTTCATTTACGCCTCGTATTAAATGAAAAAGATACGAAACGCAAACAAATTTAAATTGAAATAAATTTTGCCCCTAGAAACATAAAAGAAATTAAGCCAACGAACATCAAAGAATACCATTAAAATCACAAAAAAAAACCGGAAAGGGTGCTGTATTTAAATGTTTCATAATAAAAATCCCTTTAAATACCAATTCTTTTAATTAGGATAGGATATTTAAATTGAAATCTATTAATAGATTGATATAACGACCCTCTGTCGTTCGTTATAATTTTGCATAAGTTCGAAGGGAATCGTTAGTCACTTTTTACTCATTACAAATGGAAACGGGGCGATTTTTTGTGCAATAAAAAATTGATGCAGTTTCGAATAATCGTAATTACCATAAGCAATTTACGGTTCAGTTATTTTTGTGAATATTCAACAGGTGTAGGTTATATGTAATTTTCCGCGTTCTGTATAGGTATTCGTGCGATTTTTTAAAGCTCGCGTGATAGGTACGAAATTAATTAATGGATGTTTCCAACAAAATAGTAAGGAGCGCTGATCCCACGAGATTATTATTGCGGTAGGTGATAAATTGATAAATTTGATTATTTTCCGAGTAGGTCCTCTGAATAACTTCATTGCTTTAATGAAGAGCGTTCTTGAAAATATTTATTATCCATCAGTGGGAAATTTTCTGCATCTGGAGGCGTAAGTGGTTTCGAGTGGGTGTAATAGTTCCGACGCAAACGTCTAGTTATCCCATGAAACAAGTGTTTTATTCCTTTTTACCCATTGCAATTCCAAATGAAGGAAATCGTGTGGGACTTTGGCTTATTTCTTCGGTATTCACCTCAATCAGCAAAATATTACATTCTGTAACAAGTGTTTTGATTTTCTATTTCCCCATGGATATTTAAACAATGAGACGAATTCGAGTGGTTTTATGGTTCACGAGGAACAACATTTTTCTAGACTTTTAGCAAATGCTCGAACAAATTACTATTTTGAATGAGGAGCTCATTTATCCCTTTTAAAAAATTGGTTTATGGTGTATCTATAGACTGTGCTTAAAATAATAATGTCTATCATGGGGCTCCGAAACCACAAAAAATATGACGATGTGAGAATGTTATTTACTAATAACGCCATGTGCAAGATAACGAAGGCAGGTGTTTATCAATACGGGCGACGATGCGGTGTTTAGAGAATGGCCGAGGAACAACGATATGAAACGGGCTTGACCTGTAAGTAAGGAGATAAACGAGGTTGTTTAGTCTAAGTCGGATGTCTCGCCGATGTTGTTTGTCTATTGAAAAAGCGTATGTCACTGTTGTTCTAAATTATTACGAGCAAGTTCTCGCCAGTTAAAGTTTTGCACCTGAAACTTACACATGTCGTACTGCAGTTAAAAGGATAAGGTCATTGTTCAGTTTTTAATAAGGTCTTGTTAAATAAAGTTCTTACCAACCGATGAGCTATGATAATTATTGGTTAACTTAGTCAAGAGTCAAGATTGCTGGAGACTAGATACTATTACATCCCTTTTCAACTAATTTCAGATTCGTTTCTTAGCCCAGCGGGGTGAAAAGTGTAGATTATGCAGCATTAGATTGCCTCGGATTTATTAAGGGATTTGAAATATTTTGGATTGGTAGTACCCAAAGACATTAACCAATAAACAATTACGCATCGCCATTTTGAAAGATAATTTGCCATTATGGGCGTGTAAAAAATTACGTAGTCCGATTAAAAAATAAGAACAGCCTCTTGGTCATGTAAGCGTACACGTCGTATAGCAAAGAGAAGTACATAATTTTGTCTTTCTGGAGAGACCAATTCAGGGTTCAGTTTTTTGAAAGTTTGAAAGATTCGTTATATAATAAATAGTAACGCCTGTTTCTCCTAATACAATTTGGGAGAAATTTCAGTGATAGAACTCAGTAATTACAATTTTATTCGGTGCAGGGCATGTCGGACTTGGCACAGCTGCATCTTTGTGTGCAACCTTTCTTAAGAGAGGCGGTAAGTAGGCGAATAGATGAATTTACAATTGAATCCATATTCAACAAACAAACTTAATCTACATACATTCGCAGGACATGTATGGGGACATTGCCTCCTGGCGCAACAGCAACTTCCGGATCCATGTGATTGGGGTTGGAGAAACTCGAGTGAAGATCAAGAATGGGAGCCTGTCTGGACTTTAAAACCTCCAGTTCCAGAAGCTTTTGTAATCTTAGTAAAATGTGGATGTAAGAAAGGTTGCACACAAAGATGCAGCTTTGTTAAGTCCGATGTGACCTGCACCGAATTGTGCGACTGCGGAGGCGAGTGTTCTCAAGATAGGGCTCAATAATTTTAGTGCCGTAGATATCGTTAACTTTCCTTTCAGCATTGTAATGTCTCAATAAATATTTTAGAGCATAGTATAATATTCAATAGAGCAGCCAAAAGAGGTCACGATTTTACTGTCCGCACTAGAGAATGCAGCATTTTTGCGAGATTAATCCCGCACATAAATGGAGCGGGATCCCGCGGGATTTGCGGCCGAAGGTACTTTTTTGTTAAATATTGTGATAATTATATAGATTTATTTTAATACAGAAGTTAACCGCACAGAATTGCTTATTTGCCAATTTATTTAAAGTTTTGCGAGATCCCGCAAATTCCGGGATCCCGCGGGATTAACATCTAACAATCCCGCAAATACCGGGATTGAGATTTTGCTGCGGGATTGCATTCTCTACTAGAAACCAATTCTTCTATAAGAAAAATTTTTTTCCGGGTCGATCTGAGACAATTTTTTTGAGGGCCTCAAAAAAAGGCAGTGTACAACCTTCCTTTTTTACCAAAAATCGATTGCACCAAAATTTCTCGGGAAATAGTTATTTATATAACAAGAGCGCGAAGTTCAATTTCGCGCATTGAGACTGAAGGTATTTTGACGAGGCGAAGCCGAGTTAAAATATCAGTCAAATGCACGAAATAACTTCGCGCTAGCGTTATATACAATATTTTTTCTACAACTGAACCGATTGTTAATTAAATTGCTGTTTAAGTTCAACTTTTTCCCGTGCGCGAAATACTTTTGTTCACTGTTGACGATTTCGCGCACGTTGTCAAGAGCAACCTTACTTATTAATTAACCGATTAAAAATCTAGTACTTCGCGTTTCGAAATCCGTCAGAAAATGACAGGTTTTTTTGACAGTTGTAGAAAAACACTTTTTCTTATTAATTTTGGTGCGTAGAATCCAAAACAATTCGTACTTTTTCGATCAGACTTTTCAATCAAAAGTTATAGACTAGAAA
>NW_022170738.1:1554151-1592300 GCF_008802855.1 Photinus pyralis
CAAAAAAACCAAAACCAACAAAGATGAGCAAGCAAAAGCAAGAAGAAGATAGTAGTGAAAGTGATAAAAACGAGCTACTGTTTGATGATGACGACGATAGCGATATTTTTTATGATTCTCCATCAGATTCAAACGATGATCAAGAAAACTTTTTCGATGACAACCCAAAACCTGCAGTTAAGTCATGGGTTGTAGTACAATTTGAGGGTAAAAAATCGAGCCTTTTCTATATTGGGCAAATCATTGACGAAATAGGAGACTGCTATAAGATAAATTTTTTGAAACGTGGCAAGAGCTTTTATGTTTTCCCTCAAGTTGAGGACATTGCAACCGTAGAGAAACACAGAATCAAAAAAGTGTTAAATATCCCAAAGGTGCGTCGTGGACAACATGATTTTGTAGTTAAATTTCCAAAATCTTTTAATTTTGTTTGAATAAAAGTGTATTCATACAAGATGTAATGGTTTTTTCTAGTGGTCCATTGTGTACTTACATTTAGAGCCACTGTGTACCACTAGTGGTACACAGTGGACCACATATGGATATAAATTGGAAAAATCATAAAAAAGGAAGTAGACCACCAAATGAATTTATACCTATTATTTTGACTACGGTAAGACTGCGACTAACACATGAACTCCAAGTTGAACAATTTTGACTGAAATAGTGGCAACAATGGACAGTTTTATAATTTTTGGTCCACTGTGTACCACTCTCCCCTACAGACTTCAGGACAAATTAGTTATTTTTTAATACAGAAAAGCAAAATAATATGTTACATCATTGAATAAAATCACATGGTTAGGTAGATTTATTTGTTCCGCCTTCACCAACGAAATTCACTGTGTTCCACTGCTATTCCGTCTATTTAATATATGTATGAAAATTTGGGAAAAAGATTCTAACGGCAATTATACACTGAATAACCAAAATGAAATCTTTTTTGTTGAAATTTGCTACACAAATTTCCAAAAATTAAATCAGAGTCGTTATATTTATGATCAAAGATTCCTATAGATAGGTACTAAATTTCGCAGAGATCATAATTTTTTTCGTATCAAAATTCAAGGGTTGTTTTGGTATAAAAATGTTAGGAAAATGATTACAAAACGGAACAATCCAATCGAAAATTTTCACTTATAGTAATTTGGAACCCAATGTTTTTTTGATTTACGTATTGTTCCATTTATTTTTGGCTCAGTAAGCGTTCATAAAAAGGTTTCTCATTTTCAATTTGTTTTATTTTTATATGATTTATGTATTTTGAGTAAAATAATACCTTGGTTTAATGAAAAAATCATTTTTCTTACATCTAGTAATTCATTCATTAACTCAAATTCGTCCCTTGATACAAGTGACATATAGCACTAAGAGATACGATTGTAGGGGAAAAAATTTAATTTTTTTGTTACCCCTATAAAAAATAGACAGTACACATCTCTTCACCAAGTGGTAGTAGAAGTTTCATGTGCCAAAATTTGCGTCGCACACAATCCGGCAACGTTGTAAGTGTAAATTTTGTTCCAATTTGGGCATAGGATGGAATAAACACCATGGGAAATAAGTGATTATTATATGATCGGCAATTATATCTAGGAAAACTATGCAGCGATTGTCCCCATTTCACACATAACTTGTATGTACATCCATGCTATAGGTATTTGTATGGCTTCGCCTATTCTGCGAGCATGTAAGTCAAGATCGTTAACTTACAGTTGAAAATCATAAATCAGAATCAGATCTTCTAGTTTAAAATTGCATATTTGAGGAGGGTAGAACTTATTCCTCAAGAAATTGACATCGTGTATGACAATGTTTCAATTTACCTGGAGGAATATTTACGAATAAGTGCAGAGTTGTTTTATTGTACTTGAATTTGTTATTTCAGTGTCTGTTTTTCCTTTTAGAATTGTTTGTAATCACGTATTATTTCCTTGTTTAAATTTTATAGCTTTTGTAATGTAATTATTTATCAAGTCAGTTGGAGTCATTCAGGTCAGTTTATTAAACAAGAAGTGAAGTTTCCTGAAACTGTCAACGAGTGTTTTTGTGTATTTGATAACTGCCCCTGAATATCGCACACCTTTTACAGCCAAATTATTTGGATTATTTCAGATTTTTTTAATTATATATTATTGACCGCCTGCGTGCGGGGTATGATGTCCAAAGAAGCTTTTGTAAGCTTTTCTTTCTTGCAGGGAGTTTGTTTTAATTCTTTATGTGTATCGGAATAAATTTTTGTCATTGACAATCAATTAATTGTATGTTTACTCGAATCCTTTGTTGCGACCCAGGTCATGTCAGATTTTTCTATTCATGACCAGGATTTATTTCTGGTGTCAGGTCAATATCGAGAGATTAGAAAATTCCAAGTTTCAATTTTGATTTGTTTTCAGCTACTGGACAGGTGTTTTGTGGGTGGTGTAGTGAATTTTATTCACACCCTCCCTTAAACTAGTATTATTAAAATTGTGGTATAAGACAGTCATTCGGTATTTAATAAAGCACAGATTAATTACAAACATGTGGATAAAGCAATTTTGCAGTAAGTTTGATCCTGGGGTAAAATTGAAATGCATAAGTACTTGCGAGATGTAAACAAATCACTAAAGAATGGATCCAGTCCTTAGGGACTTTTGGTAAGAATTTGTTCACCCAACTTGTTTAATTTGACCGGGCTAATTAAAAAAAAAAAGAAAAAATGTCCTAAACTGTACCAAAATAATGGCAATGCTCAATACGGGAAGATCGAGAAAAATTGTTCGGAAACCTGCCCTCAAAAATATTAATGTATCTTAAATAGTGTTTCTATACCATTCTATCGCCCTCGCATTAGAAACAACCTAGAATCTAGAGCTTAAAAAGCTCTAAAAAAGCTCTCGAAAACAATTGTAAAACTGTGGAAAGTACTTAGGGACTTCCTATTGTCTTTGGATACTTTTCAGAGTTTTTTAAATGGCTCCTTCAAAGCATTCGGTGAAAAGATCCCTGGAAGGTGATTGACAACATTCCTACACACTTTCTAGATAAGACGAGTCTAAGCTTAAAAATTAATGGGGCATGGAAAACTAAGTTTAGAATGCAACCCAGAGTGCTTTAACGCTTTTCAGAGTTTCTAAAGTGATTTCCAGTCCTCACCTTTCGAGGCTAGGCGATACTATAGAGACCAATAATCATAAGGTCCTTCTATACGTTTTCCAGTGGAGTTATATGGTCGCCCATCTTGTACAACATCTAGAAATCCTGGGGAAGGGCTTACAACGCTTTCGAGTGCTTTTCAGAGTCTCTTAAGTAACTTCTCTAAATCATACGGATATTTTAAAGCTTCGGTACAAGAAGTCTTTTCAGATCTATACCTATGGTTTTATATACACGCAAGAATGCTTTGGAAAGGCGCTAGAAAACCCTGGAAAAAATGTATTTAGTGACATATAAAAGCTTTTCAGTACAATAAAATGCCTTAATGCTCTAAGAAAACGTTAGATAACTAAAAAAGCATATGTAAAGACTAAGAAACCACTAGAAGCGAAAGAAAGATTTTTTCCAAAACTGTTTATCCCTCTCTACAGCCTTCTGTCTTTTTTCAAAGCGTTTCTAGATTCATTTTAGACCTTTCAAAGCTTATTTTCGGAACATGGCACTGCGGGAAGTTCTAAATTTCGTGTGAATTTATTAAATAGCCGGGTCACTATAAATTTAAAACAAGAAGAAAATTTTCGGTTCCCGAATTCCATATACATATTCGTTCGTCTATGCTTGGGTTGAGATCTCAGTACCTTATTGAAAATTGAACATTCTATTCGCCACTATAATGTGGACAGTGGAACACAATAACTAGCATTTAGCAGGTAATGTAATACCGAGACAAATTGTTAGAAAACACAGTATTTCCTCTTAAATTTTGTTTAAACCCTTCCCACAAAAACATTAATGTACCTTTTATTTCAACCGACTTTGAATGGTTTATTTTTCACTAAGGGGCGGGGAACTTGATTTGATCCGTTATGAAAATTACGAATTATTTCCCATTTTGCATTGTAATAATCCTAAATTCCTTGCCATCTAGCTATAAATTTGGAAGTAGCAGAAGAAAAACTTTTTTTTGATTGTTAAGTACAGGATGTTACAAATAATATCATGTGGCTAAAAGGAGCAAAACAATTTTTTTGTACTTAAATGAAATAAAAGTGGTACTAAAGGTGAAACTAACCCTTAGTATTTATAATGTTATCAAATAATGTATGTACAACACGACCAATAGCCCTATTTAATTTTCAATGAAAATGAAATGAGGTTCGGAAGTGAAATTAAATTTGGTCTCCATTTATAACGAGCGGAAATGTATTATTAGGGGTTGAATAATTATACTCTGTATAATAACTAGCCCATTACACTACGATTACCTTTACCAGTTAACACAGTGAAACTTTCTTTATCCTCTTAACCTTTAAATGTTCCAATCGCAAAGGTGCGCGTAAATTTATTTTCAAATTTGCCCTACAATTTCAATCCAACAACATTACAGAAAGGGGACTAAGTGCATATTTATATTCGGAACATGACGTATAGGTAATCTTGGCATAGTAGTCACGTCTTTACGTAATCGCAAATTTGCATAGTGCCATCAATTATAACTGTACATTTTACATAGTAGAATTTAAATGGTGAGAATCGGAACTATTGTTATTGAATGTCGTGGTTCCTTAGCAGTTTTATATACGAAGCCATCTTATTTTTTTAAATTTAAGCACACAAATTGAAACCACCATAGATTTAATTTTCAATGATATATTCAGTGTCGTTTTAAATGTAAACAAAGTTTACATATTGCCCCCACATTTGTGTCACAAAAGTTTTGCTTTTTTTATATTCTTCTAAAAACTTCTTTAAGGATTAGAAAAATAAGCCACAAAGGAATGAAGGAAAATCATGGCGAACATTGGACCCCTGAGGAACCCCAGATATACATTGAGATCGCCTAGTTAATTCGATAATTCAGAAAAAGTCACCGTAATTACACGCCCCGATTGCCTCAAGGGTGAATAAATGGGGCAGTAGTTTTTAAGATATTTTAACAAAATTTAAAACACAAATAAAGGTTTCTGAAAGTTGTAGTTTGAGTTTCAACGACGTTATATATTTTCTAATGGAAATGTGATTTGGTATTAAGCTTGCTGGACGAGCTTTGGCCGCCAAAGAATTGATGTCTTAAATGTTAAAAACTGACTGCAATGGTCGAATTAAAATAGAAACACCAGAGACAATTCAATTTACGGATTAAAATGTTCCTGTATAGTGTAATGACATTAGGCCATTATATATTTGAACATCAAACAAACTTGCTCTGGCTGTTTTTGAAACGGTAAAATCGTCTCTATGCACGTCCTGCACGTTCCTCTCACATACTTAATTCAGGTATCGTAGCAAACGTGTTTCATCAGAACTCACTATCATACTCATAACTATTGCCTAACAACAAAGATTAATGTAAATTTCTGGACGAAAGCAAGAGAGGGGAACGTGTACTTATGTACTACGTGACTGAGACAAATGCAGTCACTATTATTTATCGAAGATTCACAAAGCGTTCTTGTACAACTACATATAATGGATCGGATACGGCAAACACCTTTCGAGATGTTTTTATGTTTCCCGAACGTATAATTACTTTACCTCACAAAGAATTGTCGGGGTCGATTAAATTGTTGAAAGTATCCCAGCATTAAAATTTCATTGAATGCATGTCACAAAAAATAAAGAAACAAAAAGAAAATAATTGCAGATTAAATTACCCAAGTGGCAGACAGTGAACAGTATACAGGGTGTCCCGTGACCCGATGGACATAGCTTAACATCATATTCCTTGCTCAATTTTAAGTCAGAATTTCCATATGCACTTTGTCCAAAACTCAGCAATATTAAATTTAAAAATAACTCTATCTAGTAAGCCATGTAATTGTTTTGTCATATTGTTATGGTGACATTGTTTATTCTTTGTGGTTGTAATTTTAAATTGATGTGATCTTCGATAAGGAAACCTCCGATGATATTTCCTCACTGCCACTCTTGCATTTCCGTCACAGTATCCGTAAAAATAGTGAATATCCGCATGTTCTTGATCTGAAAACGTAGCCACATAAATTTAATCTTAAAATTGCAATGTCAAACAACAACAACAATTACATGGCCCATTAGATTGATTAATTGCTAAATTTAATATTGCCCATAACTTCTTAACTATTGAGTTTTGGACAAAGTGTATAAGGAAATTTCGACCTAAATTAATAATTAATAAATTGAGCAAGGAATATGGTGTCCATCGAGTCACGGCCCGGGACACCCCGTATATGTCAATTAAAACGATGAAGAAATGAACAAAAACGCTAAAGGATCAACAAATTATTTGAGGACGTGAAAAACTCGGGCGCAAGCATAAGATGATATCGCATGTTATACTTCCAAAGTCAAAAATCTGTGAAATAATTAAAATAAAATCGCGTGAAATAGCCAATAATTGCAGAGGAGCTTACAAAAATAAAATTATGCTCCTACTGATTGCAACAATAATTTAAAAATATACTGTTGAAGTTGTTTTTTTCTTAGATTAGATCAAGTTAGTTTTCAGTTTCATTTCATTATTATTATTGTTCTTTTGATAATAAACTTATAACTACATTAGGTTATGGGGCTAAGCTCTTTTACTAAAAATTAATTAGTCGCTGCGAAAATACCAAGAATGGCTCTATCTAATTTGCCACAAATAGATAGATTAAAAGGACGTGAGAATTCGGTTGATCCCTTATTATTTGTCCACATTCACCAAGCGAAAAATGGCAAGAAAATTTGGGATAGTCTTCACAAACGTATGTCACGACAAAGTTACTTCAGGATGTACAGGTAAACTTCAGTGAAAATCAAGCAGCTGCATTTGTTGAGAAACCAAGGTTTGGTAACTTCAAGAAAATTGTGAAATGTTATAGCTGTCATGAATTCGGACACATCAAGTCGAATTGTCCTAAAAAGAAGCTCGACAAGAAGGTGTTTTGTAATATATCGGTGTTGAATGGATTCTTTATTCTGGCGCAATTTAGTACACGTGCAATCAATCGCTTCGAGAATGATCAGGAATAGTTCAGTTTTGAAATTATAAGGGCCAGTTTCATAATCACGCAAAAGTCTAAAAAAACTTTATATGGGTTAACGCAAGCTAATCGTTGCTCGAACTTGAAACAATGTTTTGATTTTTACAAACAACATGGAGCACGAGGGGTACAAGTTACAACTTTTCTGAAATATACTTGTAAGAGACATTGGTGAAGTGGGGGTGAAAGCTGGGAAGTTATGGATTGGTCGTGGATAAATTTATTCCTACGGATGTTAATCGAAAATTGTCCAAGGAGTTTTCATCATCTATCGAAGAAGAAATTCATGAGACGAAGGAAATACCGTATCAACAGGCAATTGGCTGTCTATTGTATGCAGCACAAATCAGCAGACCAGATATTTCTTACGCAATTGGAGCTTTGAAACTGAATTTTTTTTTCTTCTTAAATTAGATCAAGTTAGTTTTCGGTTTGTCAAACTAAAATATTATTGTGCTTTTGGTAATAAATTTATTAATTACATTAAAAATATGTAAATTCCGGAAACAAAGAAATCGAAGCTGACAATAATAAGAGACGATTATTTCAATTCTCAAACCAGAAGACAACTTAAGAAACAATGAATTTCCAAACGCTTTTCTTAGTTCTTATTGTTCTTTACTTACAATCAATAAAACAATAAAATAGTTTATGGTTAATTGCCGTTTTTATTCTTGTGAAACTCGCGTAGAACACTAAAATTTCATTAGTGCTCAGCCTTTATAGGCAACTTAAATTAGATCGAATATTTTTGGATTGGTAATAAAATTGTACGACGTTCATAACGTACCTGACAAATTCCTACACAATTGAAGCACGACAGAACTTTCAAGAATTTTCTAAAGCGTTACCCGATTTATTGTTTAAGGGATTTCTAATTATCGACGGACCGAACTGTCGCGGGAAATTTTCCACTTTCGCGAATACAAAGAAGGGAAAACCGTATTCGAGGCAAACACAAATTTAGAAACTTCATTAATATCACCATCAGTTTGACTTTTGTTGACGTTTCAACACAAAATTAAAAATGGATTTTAATATTTCCTAGCTTAAAAATGTGAAAGAATGACTCGATGAAAAGCGAAACTGCATCTTTTCTATCGAGGAAGTAGTAATTGCCAACGGCTAATTAAATAAACCATTTATTCCATTAGTTAGTTGCTCCAGGGTCATAATTGCCCCCAACATGTTCACATATACCTTGCGTATTGACCAATACTGATATCGATTACAAACTCTTCGAATTTAAGTCAATGATCACAGCTTCGTATGCAATTACCGTTAAATGATAATTAGAGTACAACCAAACCTGTTGAACGAGAAGGCATTTTGTACGTATAAATTATACAGTCTGAGTATTGAAAGTATAATCCGTTATCCGTGAAAAAATCAACTTTATTGACCTTACCGTATCCCGAAATATTTTCCGGAAAAAATTGGGACAAACTTATTTTTGGGTCGCGTGCATCTATAATTAGTTAATACGAATTTTTATTTCCGCCATCCGACGAAAAAAGACTTTGACATTTCATAACGAGAACGCGTTTAATTATTAAACGATCGAAAAAGTAATTACGCAAATTAACGGTAATTACCATACAATTTTTCCTATACCTAATAAATTAAGGACGAAAACGGCCATTCGGTTTATGTAATAGAAAAAAATGTTAATTAGCTCTCTTACATTGGTTTCCCATTGTTATATAAGCAAAGTGCGGTATAAGTATACCGTTTCTTATGTATGTAAATGGGGCGTATTGTTCAAATACGGATACTTTACAGCAGTTTGACAGAGCAGGTATATTAATTGCAATAATTACTATCCCATGTTGTAAGGTGAAAAGGTGAATCCAGTTCGGCATAAATTTTTAATATTTTAATTCTTTTACAATACCTATATAGATTTATAATTTTTTCTGAAACTACTTTAGAAACAACTACTCTCGTTTCTAAAAAGGGTGAAGAAAATGTGATTTTCCTTCCTAGTGAGGAAAGTAAAAAACAATTGCTGCTTTAATCTTAATAAGGGCATTTAAAATTCAAACACACTCGTATCTAGATTGCTATGTGTCAAACTTCATTATTGCATGCGATAATTTTTCAATTTTGATTGTAGTTTCAAAAAAAATTACCTATGTGTAAAACTTGAGAAAAAAGTGCTTTTCAACTGTCGACCAATTTGAACTCGAATTGAAAAGCTCCACTTTCTTCTCTAGTTGTACAAATAACTATTACCTCTACATGGAGAGTCGATTCGTCCCTTTGCTCTCTGAAGGGTTTCATATTTTTTGCGTAATTTTCATCTTTTATTTTATTGTGGAAATTCTGGAAATCGTCTAGAAACCTCGGGAACCACTTCAAATTGGCGGAAATCATTGAAGAAATCCCGAAATCGCACACAAATCTACTGAATCACCTGGAAAATCATTCGGAATGACGGAAAATTCTCGGAAATCAGTCGAGAAACGGAGAAAATTCTGGTGTCTGTAGTTAAAGACCAATTGTGAATTTGTGATCAGCAAAAAAATCTGCATGTGTGGGGATTCAAATGGACAATGTTTTGTACCTCTCTGTAGTACTGGCATTCCCGGCGAACTTTGTACCGCCTTTGGGAAATTCCGTTTTTTCTCGTACCTGATTGTTCCCCTTGTACCCCTTCCTGTAGGGACTTCGAGAAGTTCAATTTACCAAGGTTTCATTACAATCGGGTGAACCTCGGGATGAACGGTTTAGGTAGGCACAAGTGACAGACAGACAAACATTCATTTTTATTTATATAGATAATAGCAGACATGACGAACGAGTTGACCTTAAGGGCGTTACTTAGCTGACGTTAATCCTTTACTGCAGAGCTATTGTAAAAAAATTTTAAGAAATTAGCAATTTTAAATCCACTTCCTCAAAAGTAATTTTGTGATTGGTCTCGTTTGGGGAAAGGCTCGGGGAAAGGTTTATCGAAACGTCTATAACTGCGTTCTTCTTCCACCCCTTACGGCGTGTAGAGCATCTCCAACAATGTAATCGTTGAAACTAGTATGATCATTAACAGACCTACCCTTATCTATCCACTTTGTGTCAACTTTGCATAAGTTAAGTATTAAATATTGTATAGATAAACACTATACGTAATAAGTATATAGAAAAAATTAATTCAGACATTTGACTTGTAGGTAGCTTGAAAGTTATAAATGGAGCAATTAATTTCAAACGTACAATTTAGTAAGCAATTAATACAGAGTGTGGTTTAGCATTAAAACCATAGCCACAATAAATTTATTTAAGGTAGTTTACTCTTGTAAATAAGTTGCACCCCCAACCGATAATTTATCACAGGTAATTTATTAAGCAAACAATTGAAGGTAGCAAAAAGTGGAGAGGTGCGCTCCTTGAAATCTGACATGAATGAAGTCTAATTGTGGTTGGCAATTAATTGGAAATGTCCTGGAAGAAGGAGATTATTTTATGGTGGAATTAGTTACTTCAATCTCTAACCAAAGGGACAAACCCCAAGATGATTTCCTTCGATATTAGCGTTTGACACTGGACAAAATCGGGGAAATTACCTCTATGAATTGTTGCACCAAAACACAATTATTGATGCGACGTACAAGTCTATAAAATGATGATTTTTAAAACACAAAATGATCTATAAAATCGCATAAAATAAAATAAATTATTTCAAATAATAATTAACAGTGGTGTTTCCTTAAATACTGGAGACAACGAGAAAACGAAGCTGCTGGTTTCACGACGGTTAAAGAGCGTGTACATAAGCTAAATTTTGGACAGTCAGCCGTATTTGCTTAGTTGAAGACGCAGTCCGTCATTTTTATAATAAATTTGTGCAAAAGCAAATTGACCAAAGTGGCGTAAGAAGATTAACGCGTGTTGTCCGATTTAGGAAAGCGAGTAGGAAAGTTTCGTCGAGTTGAAAAAGCAAGCGGCTGTAGTGCACAGCGAGCCCTTTCGTTAAGGTTCTTGTCTTATTAAAAGTTATGGGATTTCTGTCCAAACAGCTACCTAAAATGTGATCTAATTACAAGCCAGTTCGAGTCAGCGAGTTTTTGTGTTAGTGCTAAGTGCGCCTGAATATCTCAATTACCTCATACCTAGATTAATTAAATTATTAAGAAAAAACTAAGTAATTTAAGATTTTTTTGTTTCAATTGTCGACCGTCTGCGTGCGGGGTAATTATATCCAAATAGACTTTGTAAGCCTTTCTTTCATTCAGGGATTTTGTTTTAATTCTTTCTTGTGTTTCGGAATAAATTTTTGTCATTGTCCAATTGTGTGTTTATTCGAATCCAAAGTGCGACCCCGATAGAATTCTCATGTCAGATTTTTCTATTCGTGCTGAAGATTTATTTAAGGTGTTTATCGAAATTTGTCGTTTTAGTGCCACCCTCTATTATCCAATGTTACTATGTTATTAAGATGTATACATATACACAGCTTGTCAGAAATTCACTGCCTGTTTTGCCTCATTTCATTTTTAAAACATTTCGCATTCTTTGCACTGTGCAAAGGTTTAAAATGAACGATTGCACGCGATTATCCAGTTACCTGGTCGGTCACTTGATTTCAAAGTAATGAATAACCTTTTAGCTAAATTAAAGGGAGAAGCATAGGTTTTAAGGTGCGTCCAAACCCTCATCTCATATGCATAAAAATTTACGCCGACAATTAAAAATGAGGTTTATAATAACACCGTGTTGACAAATAAAATTGTTACGATTAATAGGGGCGATTCTTAGCCAAAATTCATGTTGTCCGTTTATTGATGTTCGGAATGTCATGCTCATGAATTTCTGAACACGAATACAGCCTCATGGGCAAAAAGAAATGTCGGATTTGAGTAGTTTTTAGCTGATTTTGCAAGGATTTTTAGAAGCCTTGGCGAGATTATGTAAGATACCATGTGACTAAAATCTGAATGAAAAATAATACAATCTGTAATTAATAGGGGGTCGCGTGTACATAAAAATATCGTCACTAATTAATTATGAACCAAAACCATGCATGAAACATTAGTTCCTTATAACTTGTAAGAGTAGAGCCCTGCTTTGATGTCTAACTAGCACCCTTGCCATCGCGAGTAATTTTCGCTAAATCCGAGAAATCAATATCAAGTAATTTCTGTATTAAAGAAATGTCACCTCCGTAGCGTTATAACGATAATTTTCGGCTCGTGTGTAGGTCGAAATTATAAGTTTAGAACTTTGGAGGGTAGATGCCCTCTGAATCTAGGGCAAAAGCATTTGTTATGTTTAGAGTAATTTTTCTAGCCTGTCTCAAAGTTAATGATCAAATCATAATTTGGTGTCACGCATAAATTAAACGTATCTTTCTTCAATTTTAAGTACTTATACTTACGGCTGAAAGTCAATGGAATGCAGTTAAGTATGGTACTTGTGTAAATTCTATGAACATTTCGACAGTTAAAATTGTTCCCTTCAAATTTATCCTAAAATTTGCAAATATAACTGCATCATCGCCCATTTCGGTCTTACGAACTCAGTAAGTCCGAATCCAAACCCCAACCCCAAGCTAATTTCAGCGACATTCCTACAGAACAAGACGTTTCTCCAGCCAATTAGAATCAATCAAGTGGCACCATTGAGATACGGTATTGTAATTGCAAGGAATTGTTTTACTTCCTACCTGAGAATTATGAAGATCATTTCTGATTGCTCACGAAATGTGAACTACTATTTTAAAATGTAGAGATGCAAGTTAATAAAGTGTCTGAGGGGTTCATTGTAAAGTTAAAGAAGGGGAGGAATTCGCGCTGTGAGTCATGCATGTTCCCCGTTAGTAACCCTGAAAACGTAAAATAGGGCGTATCGTTCGCATAATAAAAATGGGCGAGCTACGATGATATCAGACCTTTTTTCCCTTGGGAAACATTACGGTGTTTGTCTGCTATTTTGACATTGCTCAAATAGTTAGAACCGTTCACCTTCAATTTAAATTCATAGATGCGGATTTGCATACCATATTTACTGTACAGTTACGAAATATCGAAAATTCGGTCAATCTCGATTCTTGAGCTGTTTTGGTATCACCAAGGGTGCTTTACTCAAATTGCACCCAATAAGTAAATTAGGTAATCAAAGAGCGGCATCGGCATGTGTTGAGACTAAAATTTACAGTTATGTCCAAAATTGAGTTAAACCGCACTCGCATTACCGCATCAGTTCAAAAACCCCCAGGTACACAATAGGATCCACTTCCAACAACAATAAGTAGAAGTCAACAACAACAGGCATCCGTATAAAAATACACTCGCTATATATACCACTCGCGACACCGCGAAATAAGTCTTTAAACGCGCTTCAAATAAAGACTACGAAACTCGACTATTATATAAGAGCCGAGTACAGTATTATTCTATAAAAGAGACGACGGACAACTAACCGGCATTAACTTTTCCACCAAAGAAAACTTGCTATCGGATTTATTCGCGTTCACTCGCAAGTACAATTATCAAAAGGTGTTAATTGGAAATTAACTGTCCGAAAGAATTTAACACCGAGCTCCCGCACGAAACTGATTTCCTCATTTCGATTTCGCTCTTTATTAATGTATTGCTCCTAGTACCCATTTAGCAAAGCTTTCTCCAATCAATAATACTTTCAGCATACAATAATGGCACATTTGCATATATTTAATGAAGTTACCTTAGGTACCTCGCCCATGTAAGGGCGGTAATCGATAAATAAGACGTCATTCCAATAGAAATCGGTTCAAAATCGACCAATTTACTCGAAATAGAGCAATGTCGTTGACAATAATAAAAGCACAAACTGATTTTCTTTCCACTTTTTCCCGAGGAGAAAACTTGGGGAGTTCGAGCAAAACGACATTGATTTTCCGAGATCGGTCACAAAGTTATGAAAAAGAAAACCGGCCAAAAAAGCGAAATAACTAGAATATTCTTTGCACGTAGGTGCCTAATGTTTTCTGCATGTGATGACAGGTAAGTGCTGTTTAAAAAATGATGAGAGATGCTTTTGTATTATACCGCGTTTCTCTTCTCCTTTAAGGGCGTGGGAAACTTGTACCTACCCGGAGCCATGATATTTTTTAATAGAGAAACTGTGAATTTCGGTTTAATTTTGTTCAATCGCTGTTCTTTGGCAGTCCTTTTTTCGAATTACTGGTTTCGAAAATCTCAAAATCAACTCTGAGACCTACAAATCAGTAACTGCATGATCGTTAAGCGAGAAGAGAATTTTTCTGAAAGATTTTGTGCTGAAATATCCATCAGAGTAACAACCAGCATGATTGAAGAAGTGCATCAAAACGGAGAAAAACCAATTTCATGAACAAAGCTGGTATACTAAGTAGTTACTAACTAAAATTACTGACAATTTGTAATATATTCACTTACGTAGGTATTGAATTAAACAAATTCATAGAAGTTGAAATCTGAGCTCAACTTAAACTGGTGATTGCAAAGAGCCCATTACTTACTTTTACCTATGTAATAACTGTAACTATTCCGTTACTTTTCATTTGTGAGTAACGCATAATATGTATGTTATAGTTAGTTATCAAAACTGCATTATGCTTTAACGAGCAAGTAGTGTTGTCACTTTTTATCCAAATTACATACACGATTTCTTCCCTAGCCGAAATAACTCTGCTTATACACGGTGTCCATTTTTCGAGTGCCACTATGGAGAGTGGAGTATTAAGAGATAGAAATTCCGTTAAATGAGGGCAGTGTTGCTAATTTTCGTGTTGAATAATAATCTGAAGAGACATTTAAAATATCTTTAATAGTTTTGAAAATATCGCAAAAAACGAAAATTTCTGATTTTCTTTACATTTATAATTAACACATTATTCACACACTTTTTAATGGAGATTTCGAATATGGCATCCCGTTTTTAATAACTTTTAATATGACGGAGAAACACGTGCAACTTTAATTTTTCTTATGAGCGCCATTTTGGATTTTGACATTTTGAGATTACGTCTTTTTTTCTCTTTACAACGATATATCACACGCGGTGTTCAATATTACATTTTTCCTAAAATTACAGTTTTCATTTTCTGCGAAGAGTGCTTTGCAAAAACAAAAGGTTGACTTATTTCAAGTAGTGTCATTTACGTTTGTGCTGGTTTTATTGCGAAAGTATTATTTATTCTCATGTATTTTGTTCTAATTTGAATTATAATTTCCTTGCAAAACGAAGGTTCAATTCTGTTCAGATGAAAATCGAATTTTCTCAACACTAATTCCCTGCCAACGCTGCAACCAGACATCAGATGGATCAAAAGGTCAAACTTTTGTTCACAATAAAACAACGTTTTATTTTTCCAAAGCACTCTTCCAAAAAAGTTAAAAATTGTATTTTTAGGAAAAATGTGATACTGAACGTAATCTCTAAATGTTGAAATTTAAAACGGCGCCCATAAGAAAAACTAAAGATGCTATGTGTTTCTCCGTCATCTTAAGCTTTTAAAAATGGGATGCCATATTAGATATCTCCATTCAAAAGTGTCTGAATAATGTGGTAATTAGAAATGTCTAGTACGATTACTTTACCATAAAAAAACGAAAATCAGATTTTTTGCGATATTTTTAAAACTACTGAAGATATTTTATATTTCTTTTCAGATTATTATTCAGCACGACAATTCGCAACTTTGCCCCCATTTAACCAACTCTCTATCTCTTAAGGTAAGCGAGATCCCATAGTGGCACTCGAAAAATGGACACCATGTATACAGAATGGAATAAATTAATTTCAAGTATTATTATGCACACTGCTGGGAAGAAAGTTGAAAATTAACAGTATGTGGGAACGAATTATCATAAGAGCGAATTGTCCGGGAGGGAATTATCCGGGCGCGAATTGCCCGCACACCACAATAATCATTGATACAAAAGAAGCGAAAACTCTCCAAGTTTATTCAATAGCTCAGACCACACATTTTCATGTCTATTTTATCAAAGCATCGGGAAGAACTTCCCCATCGCTGAATAGAGCATGAAGTCGAAATAGCTCATCTTTATTCGCATACCCCCCTTTGAAAGTGCGTAAAGGGTCTCATGTTTATGTATCCCACTGCCAAGAACACTTTCATCTGTGGTAGAGATGGGAATTTCCTTACATCAGTTTCGAGCATTCTGCCGGCTACTCCGAATTAGGTTTTCCTGCAGTTTTCCTAATTCGTAAGGTAATTACCGGAGTAGTATAGAACAAACTTAAGACCTTCTGCAGGGGAACCTCTAAAAAACATTATTCGGGTCACTCTATATTTGCGCGAAAGTCTCTTGAGGGCCCAGAGGGACAATAAATAAATAAGTAAACTAAATAAACTAAAATGTGTGATCTAGGCTAGATTACCGTTTGGGCGTGTGTCGTGTTACGTATAATAGGGCACACATCGAACATTTGTAATTTGGGGAGTAAACTTGGGACTTTTTTTGATGTATCAATGCTTATTATTACAATATATTTAAGTATATGGCTTATTAGCTTCTGCTATAAAATACAATTTTGTGTTATACACGAGAATAAGAGGAAACTAAACATCTCGTGAAAGTTAATTCACTCGATAGTTAAAACTACAGTGACTTTATAAGGACAGTGGCGACAACTTATCATAATCCGCCATATTGGAGCTAAAAAATTGATTGTAAGATCAATATACCTTGTCATGTCAAATTGTGAGCGTAGAATAATAAATGTCAGTTTCATTTAAGTAAAGATTCTTGTTCAAAACGAACGGCGCAGAAATGATCGTTTAAAGCTTTGCAGAACAACCTATGGGAAAACAAATGCCTCCCAAATTCAAAAAGGTATGGGTATATGGAAAACGGTATAATAAGTATGAAATATGGAGCAATATCCAAAATGTACATATAAATAATCATTAAATTGTGTTTGACATTTCAGTGTCTTCTGTCACTTCTTGTCCCCTGTCGCGTGTTGCTCCTTCCGGACTTAAAAGTATTTCTTTAGTCTCTTAAATGGAAGACAAAACACGTTGATCTAGTCCACGGAGTACAAGAGATCAATATTCCATGTGCTCCAGCAAACATGAAACCAATTCAAACGTATTTACGATCACAATTGAATTTGCTGCTAAATTTCGGATAAGCTGCTTCTCTAACCAGTTTTCTATCTAAACTCATTAGGTATTTAGGGCTTCTGAAAAAAATTTTACATCAATTACCAGTCGTAAGGTTAGGCACAGTTTTACATCTAAAAACACTAAGCGGATTACATACCTTATAATATCGTAATAAATCCAAACTATATGCGTCTTTAAAAATCGAGTTTATATAAAACTGGAGACGGAAAACGTAAAATAAAGCAAATACAAGAAGCAAAGTGTAAACTAGTAACATGAAGCCGTGACAATTACAGGTGACACTGTCAAAACAGTATAATTAATAATTATAGCACGGAGTGCACCGCGTCGTTTTGAAGGTTTTCTATTGGCCAGTTTGGAATTTAGCTCCAATATGGCGACCGGAACCAACGACCAATCAAAAACGAGATACCCTGTTGTCGCCACTGTCTCTATAAAGTCACTGTAGTTAAAACATCCCTTTATCGTATTGTATAATAAAATAAATAACTATTATAATATTGCGACTTTGAAAGCATGCTAATTTTGACGTCAAACTTCGAAAACAGTTTCCACTTGCGATCAGTCTTGAAACTCCATCATTATTTTTATGAAGAACGCATAAAGACGCACCATAAAAAAAATCCGATAAAACTGAATACAGAACGATCCTCGAGAACACATATGTACATCATTTTTACCACACTTAAGCGGTTGATTCTGGCTCTTTTTTGAATCGGCATTAGTTTTACTTTAATTCGAGGTGCGTACATACAAAATTTTATTTAAATATCTTAATAAATAAACAAATTTGGATTGCGCAAATACAAAAGTTGGGTTGCACATGCGCAATTTTTTTCATTCATCTGCATATTGTACCTGATGTTTAAGGAATATTTGCTAACACAAAAAACCGGACATTTATATGTTCTTTGTAACACGAATTATAAAAGTAATCCTTTTTTGGAGGTTTGGGCAGTTTTTGGGCGGTAACTTTTTCGCCCGTTAGTCTACGTATCCGAAAAACAATAGAGACCGTTCTTATATCTTGAAGAACATGCGTATTATTTTTCAAAGAGATCGGACGTTTCTACACAAAGTTATCGTGCACACGGACAGACAGACAGCAATAGAAAATTATAAACGATCTCGAGGATCGTTCATAAATGACAGATATCAGAAGGAAGTTGATCCGATAATATGAAATTGCATAGTTTTCTTATAGATCTTAGTGCACGAATACCAACATCTCCTGCTGACAAAGAAATGATATCTTTCAAATATTGTGGTCTCATTCCATCTAAACCTGGTGAAAAGCCGGCAGAAAAATAAATGATAACTACTCGATTCTGTTCATTATCTATTAGAGAAGAGTCCTTGGTTTGAAAGCGTCTGGGAAAAGAAGTTCACGAGATGGTAAGTTCGTCAGCAACATTTTCATTAAACGGAGCTAAAGAGTCATCGGAGGTTAACAATTTCCCAGCTTCTCTGATGTCGAAATCACCTACTTTTGTTTCGACTTTATTTGTTAAGGATAAATATTTGAAACCGTTTGAAGATCAGATAAATTAAAATTAGAAAAATTTTCCCGAGATGTTTTCCGAATTTAAAATTAGATGGTTTGTAGAACAAGAATCTTCTTTATGACATCGAGAGGTGTGAGTTTTCAAACCATTAATATCCGGACAAAATTGGCATTGAACTGTCGAAATGATGACATTTGGGGCATTATTTTCCTTTAAAATTCCAATCGTTTTCGTTAGATACAGAGTGGCCTAACGAGAAGTATACAGAGGGCTTTTAGGGTACTAAATTTATAAAATTCGAAAAATCCTCGAACACGTCAATTTTGTATTCGAGGGGGACAACTTTTGGAATACCAATCACGAACCCAAGTCTTCACCCCTCTACGTAGGGAGCTTAACCCCTAAAATTTTAAATGGAATCCTATGGCAAATGGCACATTATTTGAAAGCCAATTTAATCGTGATTACTAATCTGCTTTGCTTTTTAAATTCTATTGATTCGTTTCGGAGATATCGCATTTGAGATGGTTTTTTCTAAAAAAACCAAAACAAATGCGATCTAAGTCACTTTGTATTAAAATTTTTGCATTTTGTTCCTTAACTCATCAAGTATGTACACAACAAATTTCGTGGAATTATCTTCATTTTCGTTGTCCGGTCAAAAATTGCAGCGGAACTTTTTTTTTCGAATTGTCAAAATCTACTTTCAGAATCTTGATTTTCGTGTTCAAAAACCCCCCGGTTCACAATTTCGTCGAAATCAGAATTTTTTTCGCACACCCATTTAGGCCCCTGCCCTTTCGTGTTGAAAAAAATTTTGCAAAATCGGAAAGAGATACTCAAAACCTATTCAAAGACGCGCCACCAGTCATTCTAACTCTTATGGTTACCGAGAAAAAAATTAAAGAAATGCAAATTTCACCACTTTTATGAGGATTTAATTGGAAAAAGTGCTCTACCACCCACTTTTTTTACATACCTATATGTAACACCGAGTGTAACACGCTATATAACTAAATTCGGCCCCAAGAGAGAGTCGTACTTCAATTTTTAAGTTGTGTCATTTCAATGACGAGCTTTGTGTTCCATTTTTAGTGCACTTTCACTTTTAAAAAAATAAAAAGTGCACTTTTCGCTCTTGTTTTAATTAAAAATTTCAATTTTCATATAGAACTTTTGATTAATATTATGTCATGAGTAAAGTGAAAGGACGTAGAAAAAAAAATGAAGGTTTCATGACGATTTCGGGAAACACTTTTTTTTAACTTATGTTTGTGTTTTATGCAAAACAATGCTGACCTTCTTGTGGATCATGTTCTTTAGTAAGGTTACCTAGTGTTAACCTTTTACAGACCGTCAATTAATACCCATTCCAGATTGTAATTCCACTGTTGTAAAAGGGTCCAATTTACACCTTAGGAAAACGAACGAAAGTGGTGGTTTTCAAAGCACTGCCTAGTGAGGAAAAACTGGGAAAGAAAGTGCGGTACCTACATTACAACGCTAATAATTATTATGCAAAGTCAAACTTGTTACAGAAGAAGGTTATCTAGTAGGTACCTACTCATTTTTATTAATCGATTACCTACACGATCTGGTTTAAGTATCTGTTAAGCAAAGTAAAGGACCAAAGGTAATTTTCAAGTACGTAGAAAATTGTTTAAACACTGTACAGACCAAGAGCTGCACAAAGGATAGGTACAACGTCTTTGTTCGTTGGATACCTATTAAAAAACATGTTAAGTGTCCTCAGAAGACGTACGACCGATTTAATTACACGGAGGGCACAACACCACCGCCTCAGGCATGGAAAAGATTAAAGCAAGAGTCTAAGGCATGGATCAGATTAATCTTAATAGTTAACCGCTCGTTTTAAGTTTAACAAATTTAGCTACGGCCAACACGCTCTTTGTTGCGATCTCTTTTCGTGAGACTAATTTTAGTAGCGTTAATAGTTGGGAGTAAAAATAGTAAGTATTTAAAAGAATTCAATTTCAAAGTACGATCACTTGACAAATAGTCCGCCATGCGATTCAAATTAAAACTGGCACGTTATATCCAACCTTTGTTTAGTTAATAAAAATATTGGAATTCCGATGTCGAAGACCCATCTGGCAGAAATTTAAGTTAGGAAGTAAGGAGACCACATTTTGTGTTTAAATGTCTTGCATCTTATAAATGGTTTTCAGGCCGATCTTCCGGTTAAGTTGAACTAGTAATAGCCGTAAAGACTATCAGAAATAGAAAATTCTCTGGGGGTTTCCATGCATTACCTCGAGTGTGTTTATACATTGTATTCCTCCTCATATGTAAAACCATGTTTCGATTTAAACTTTTGCATCCTTTTTTCTGTAACGGTATCACTTTTGTAAAAACACCTCTCCAGATACCCATCATCTCTTGGGGAGGTGATCCGCACTCTTTTAAGAACTTAATTACACTCCAGTATTTCATTTAGCAAGTTTCTTTCCCACACAGGATGTCATACCTTAAAACCTTAAAATTAAAGGGGTTCTTTCCTTAACTATCCTGCCCATTTTGGTTCCCCAATATCAATAGAATTCTTTCCCCGATTACTCCTAGTTCTTATGCTTTGTTTTTTTTTCGAAGAGCATTACAATTTTTTGGAAAAATTTGTAAATATTTGCTTTCGGGCCAGTCTGTCCCACACTCTATCCCCAATTCATGTGACCATATTAAAAGGATTCTTTCCCTTCGATCTTGAACTAATCTTTTATCCCGAATTTAAATATCTGTAGATTTAATCTGTGAGTGCCTAATTCTCAGAGGCTTTTTAAGGGATGACCCCTTGCATCTAAAGCAGCCCCCCTACTTTAAGTTGAAATCATATGAATCTGTAGTTTATTTAGTCAGATTTGTTGTTATAGATATACAGGGTGAACTTCTCTTTTCCTGATTATTTTAATTGAACTTTACGAGCCCAGTTTATTCATTACTTCATTATTTTCCTTTGGAAAAAATGCTCCGTCTATAGGTTTTTATATCTTTTGTAATTAAAGACGTACCTATACCACTTGATATAGATATTATAGTAAATTAATAAATTATCGAGTATTTTTGTTTTGATTGCATAGGGGGATACGTTGCCGGTTGTAATATGGGAATCTGGACGTGAGAAGATGCTCGGTTCTCGTTAACCCAGCTAGTAAGTGTAGCACGTTTCAATATAGGACAAGGTACACATTTTATTTCTTGTAATAGATCCTGACAATTTGGGGTGCGTGATATTAATGGTATGATTGCTTGATTTATTGATTATATCACTGTGCCTCTCATATATGAAGAATTCATTGATGTTAAGTAAATTTGTTGTTGCGCCCCTAAACTAGAATTCGTTCCTATAGTTATTCCTTTGAAAGTCGCTTCAAAAAAGTTATCCTAGCTCGTCCTGTATATAACTATTTCGCCTGCCCCACTTATTATGTGCGGCGCATTAGCCGTCGAAATTAGAATTAGAATACAAGATGTCACCGTACAACCATCAATAATGAGCGTGTCTGTTAAAAGGTAGCATACCATTTTTATCGACCTCATCTGTACAGCGCTGTGAAAGCTTGTATAATGTTGAATTAGGGAATTAGAAATATATCAAGCGCGATTAGAAAGCAAGAAGTAAATATAGTAAATTAATTATTGCGGTACGTGTGTATATTCGGGATGGGGTAAATGAAGCGGATCATTGTAATTAAAATAACAGTATAGAGAGCGAGTTGAATACGTTTATCCTTAACCTTAAGATGTCAGGATTACTCACTGGCGGCTAGGCGGAGCACTTTATATATATAATTACATTACATGATCCACCACCAATTTAGTTAACAGGTGTGAACATTAACCAGAGGTAGGTTGGTGTAGAAAAAGTAATTGTAATTCCCGTTACAAAATTCACCATCTAATCGTTGCTCTTCTCGTTTCCAAAGCTCACCCTTTATATTATAAAATCCAGTGTTTAGACATACCTAATATTTACTCTATGCTAATGTCAATTAGTTAGCCTACAATAGCGAAATCTCAAAGCCTCCAAAATTAAAATGCGGTTCTGGTGATGTCCTAACTGTAGTGACAACATTAGTCTGATATTAGTATGACGAATCCACCACTAAAAATAACTCTAAAGTGCGTTAGCACATTTCACCCAAGAACCCCTGTCTCCTGGGGGTTTATCCAATTACCTATTGTTTTTAGTTGGATTCTAAATGTTTACTCCTGGTCCTCTGACCGCTAGGCCTTTGACAAATCTGCCTAAAAGCTTGGAATAAATAGTGAATTTTTTCTATGCCAAAAAGGGAATAGGGGAAAATGCCCCAGTCCTCCCAAAGTATGATTAGTCCACCTCAAAATCAATAAGGTTGTGTCTCTAAGGACACCGGAGTGCTAGGCAAACGATAAATTAAAAGTTTTAATGCTTTCTAAATAGTCCAATTGTTATGAAAGATTCGTCGCAAGTACATATATAAGTACTTTTATAGGCAACTCATTCTACGCAGCCGAGATGGTACGAAAGTTATAAAATTTGTTCCATGAAAACATTGCACACAGATGCTGTAATATAGGCAACCCACTCTACAACTCTGTATATCAAATTAATCAAAGCCTTCAAACACAAAGGTTTCGAAAAGTCAACCGCGATCTTTATGACCTACACAGCCCAAAATTAAAACTACAGTAGATATATTCATAAAACGAAAACCGTAGTTGGTACATTAGGAGTCAATTATTACGCACAGACAGACGGACATATGTAAACTGTAAAAACTTACCAATTCTTTTGGGAGGCGAAGCCCCGCTCAGATCGCTAGCGGAACTGTGCAAACTTCCAGCGTTATTTATTTTCGTTATTGTCGTATCTGAGCGTGCCCGTGTTCTTCTCCTGCGAACAGACCATTTAATGCAAAATTCGGAATAATCAGAGCGCTTACAGTTTATTATTTGGTGTGACATTTGGCCGCGGCGGCGTCGGGCTATTATTAGTGAACACTTTGGATTTGATTTCCTTAAAGCTACTGGGATTTTTGGTAATTTTGTTCATGACCGCGTCCCAACGGCCAACGGTTTTTTTTGGGGCGGCATTCGTTGCGTTTTCCTTGCGCGGCGGGGTGCTGGATTGGAGCACCGCTTTCACCTTTGAAGCGACGTTCCTCTTTGGCATTTTGTATTTTTTTGAGGCGCTATCTTCTCGGGGCGTATGTCTTGGTGAACGTACGCTTGCCGGACTAGACGCGGCGGTTGAAGGCGTAGGGGATTTGCCTTTCAACTGCATTTCGGTACTCTTCTCCTTTTTTTCGGCGGAACCCGGTTTTGTCGCCGATCCCGTTTTGGTTATGGTTTTATTCAAAAGAGCGGGCGCGTTATTTTGACTATCGTTCGAGATTGTTTTGCTAGACGTGTCCGATGGAGAAGGTGACACGTCTACGTTTTCATTTTCTGCACTTGATAGCTCATCGGTTCTCGTATTACCTTCGATGTCCGTAAATATCCCACTCGAATCCATATTTTCGCGGTTGTTAACGTAAATATCAGCTGCAGCTTGTGGATCAACCCCATACAGTGTACCGTCAATGATCCTTGCCAGTCGATCACCTCTCAATGGCGGCTCCTCGTGATTATCGGCATCGCTCTCGGTGTAAAAATCAGAGTCCGTTAGCGGATCGGGGCGACGAGGTTGGGGGCGAGGCATCGGTCTTCTGGTAAGTGGCGAGTGATCCGCACCTCTACTAGCTGGGCGCGACATTTCTCCATCGCCCTGATACCCAGTATCTAGACTAGTAATGCTAGTTATGCTAGTAATAAAACTGTTGCTGGTAGTTTTTGACTTTGTCTGTTCCGATTTTGAGTCGCACTCGATAACCGGTGTAGGATCTAGTGGCAAGTCTTCAGGCGATGGCGTTTGTTCTAACCGGGCCATGGCGTACGATTTTGATTTGGACAAAGAATCTAGGGGCAATTCCAAGTTTGTGGCATCCGATTTAATCGCAAAGCTCAGCAGCATGTTTTCGTCAATGATTCCTAAACTCAAGTCCTTGATGCTTACGTCGGGTAGATTTGGGCTCGACATCTCTGGCGGTTTGGTTTCGGATTGGTATTTGGGCTGGAAGTTTTGGAAATCAGTGGGGAGGGCGCTGATGTTTTCCGAGGAGAGGCTCCTGCACTCTGGAAACGCGGAGAAGTCCGTCATTTGTTCCGGTGTTAGTATGCCTAGGGATTCTTCAAATTCGAGAGAGTTTCGTTTGGTGTTGTCATCGTCAGTCGCCGGACTATAGGTGGGAGTGCCTTTTACTCTTCTCCTTCGTAAGGAATTTTCAATATCGGCCTCTGAGTACAGTTGTGTGGGATGAGTTAGTGGTGCAAGATTTTGGGATTCAATGCCGTGCAATTTCAGACATTTCAGTTTCGGTTCCCCTACAAATGTGTCATTTAAGTTTTTGCCGGAGTCACTAATTTGTGTCGTCTTTGTTCTTTGTGCAGGTGAAGACGTGTAGGTGGTTTTTTTAACTTTGCTCTCAGAGTAAACTAAGGTACTATTAAGGCTTGAGCTGGTACAAGGTACACACGTAAGCGACTTTGGTACTCTCCTTTTATCTTTAGTGACTAGAGGTGCGGGATGCGTTATTGTCTCGTTGATACGGTCTTCAGATTTTGCCGAAATTCTTGTTGAATTCACAATGTCAGGGAAATTATTTTCATTCAAGTACGACAATGTTTCGTCAGCGTTGCCAGATATTTCACATTCGTTAGTATCACAAACGTCATATGTGTTGTTATAACGTCCGCAGTCTTCTTCCGATTTGTCGTAAGTATCGGATTTTATAAGAGTCCTGTTGACTGGATTTTTTTCGGGAATTTGTATACTTTCGTAAGTATCTGACCTAATTAAACTCTTTGGTAAATTACTTGGTTCCCCTTCACAAGTGTTACCCGAACTCACGAATGTTTCATTTACGTCTATCCTTTCTAGATCCTTCCCCACAAGTCCATCCTTAATTCCAAAAAGCATACTATGAGGACCGGAGTGAATGCTTTCGCCGTCATCAAATTCATTGACTTCAACTAGAGAAACCTTGCATAATGGAGCCATCAAACCACGGGAATCTGGACAAGCGAAGTAACGTACACCGCGCACGCATCCATCGTTCTTTCCGTTTGCCTTAACCAATTCCACGCCGCACCAAACGCCTGGGGAAAAGTGCACGGTTCCAATAAAACGCAAGATGCCCTCCTTGTCAGCGACACGAACCTGTTTACCAAGATCTTTACGGGATAATTCGCAAATCGGCGTCGGCTCACTTGGAGAAATTGACACGGTATCTTCGGCGAATTGTCCTGGGAGCGGTATTCTGGAACCAAAGATCGGAATTCGCGTCTGGATCGAACGCTGAAAAGAAAAGAAAAGTGTTAAATGCTGTTTCATATTTTATTGGATAACTTATTAAATATTACGGTTGCGTCACTGAGGCTTATTACACGAGAAATGTTATAGTATAGCTGTCCTTCAACACGATCAACGAGGTACATAATTTCTATTGCTAACATATTTTATAGAGGACGCTCACTCACTTTTTCCCAATTTGCATACAAGATTCATGAACGAATTTTCTAGCGATTTAGGGCCATGGAGATAACGTGAAAACTACCTTTTTATATGCCAGGTCAAGTACCCGTACCCACTATTGTTGATAAGTGTTTGTAAAATATACTGCGAAGTTGAGGCCAAAGGGTAGGTAAGGTTAATTAGCTTCCCAGGATTTCTTTTTGTTGTTCACGTTCTCATATTACTCAGTAAGGAAAACAGTTAACATCCTTGAATTTATTACAGATACGAATGTTTATTACTACGTAACCCGTACGAGGGCAAAAGTTTTAGCAATGTTATATTACCGAACGCTAACTATATTATTCTTATTTAATTATTCCCAGTTTGCATTCAAATTAAATTCAGGTGCAACAACCGATTTCCGAAAACACTGGAAACTATCCACCTAAAGATTTAATAATTCGTAACAAAGGTTGCGTTTCTGCATTACTAATGCCAGTTATAAAGTTTCCTTAGATTCTAAGAAACGGAAACAAGAGTTGGTTTTTCTCTCTCATTTCTTCCAAAAAATGAAATACAAATAAAAAAGAATATGAAAATTGTTTGAGAAAAATTTTTTAAGTTTTGATCATGAGGGAACACCCTGTACATAGGTATTTAAATATTTTGAAAAAAAATTAAATTCCTTTTAAAAATATTTAAAAAATACCCACTCCTGATCGCAGAACTTAAAAATCTTTAAGCGTTCCATATAAAATTCCATATTACCAAAAAAGCAGAAAATGCACAGTTTTTGGAAAGCGTTCTTAGCATATGTAATTGTATGTTCTTTCTGTATGATAAAAGAAAAAAAATTGCTTGCTAATTAATTCCAGTTTTTTTATTAACGTGACTAGACTATACAGGACCTTCATGATTGCATGTACAGGATCTTACAAGTATCTATACAAAATTTTTAATGTAAAAACGCGCAATTAAAAATACTAATCGACGTTTCCGAGGAATTGTAGATCAATCCGTCCCTTTCAGCATGAAGGGGTGTAAGCTTAGCAAAAAAATGCGCATAAAATTTAAATAAAGCTGAATTCAGTACCTATTATTTTTTAAAGAAATTAAACACACCATTAAAAATTGGTAGGAAAGTTGCAAAAGACGCGGTTTAAATAATCATCAATTAGGTCATCGGATTCAAACGCTTACTGTAATATCTTTAGATCACTACCAATTGTGCCGAAATAAAACAAGAAAACGACTCTCAAGCAGCACAGGATTGAAGCACCAATATTGAAAATGAGTACTTTCTAACAACAATTTGTGCCTACGATGAGGTCAAGATGCTCTTGGCTTTATATCAATATTTTCAAAACAAATAAAATTTCTAATTTAAACTAATTAAAACAATTTCATCAGCGTACTGCACCAGGTACCAATTCGTGTCATCGAAAATGGCCCGCTATAAAAAAATCGTCTAGTTCACTTTACGATAGACACACCTGCAACATCATTATCAAGATGTGCTACTATTTATAATCAACAACCGAAGACTTATAACGGCATGTTACAATTCCTCCTACGTACAGAAGAGGAACACCCATCAGTTTAAGTATTTTTATTGTGGGTGGGTAGCTTAGTAATGATCCCAATCTCAATCCCAGACTGATTTTTGTTAGTTTTTCATCGCCGTAAACACTAATTGCGAAATACAGGAATCAACAAACGAGCGTTGGCAAACTTTTCTAAATATAAAAGTGGCTAAAATTACACTCCTTTCATTGTCCTATTACAACATTTACTACACGAAATGAAAAATGTCTTTCGAAAAACTCGTAAAACTCGGCAATTGAAAAATTCTTTCGACAATTTTCTAAATTACCCAATTAAGGTTTTCATATACAGAGGTGTTAATTAGAATCACTAATTGCTTCTATAATCCAACACATGTCGTAATTGTTATTATTGTTGTGTTTTTACTTCTATAAAAATATCCTAGAGAAAATTGTGAGGCGCTCGTGGAAAAATTTTGTTCCTCCAAAAATATAGTTCAAATACGCAGTCAAAATGCAAACAATAAACGTTTTAAAAAATGTATTAATAATGAAGGTTTTGCGGTACGTTATTGTAGACAATTAGCATGTGGCTTATAAAGCGTCATTATATTTATAATTAGAGGAAATGACAATTTCCTTACGGAAAAAAAAGATTTAATTAAGGACATTTTCAATACCTATCTCAGTTGAACAAACTTTTCTCGTTTCTGGGGAACGCTACAGCAATTTCAAACCTACGAAAAAGGTTATAAATGTCATTTGTACTACCCCACAAACTAACAAAAATAGGGTTGGCCTTTATGGGACCCTTGTTCTTACGTTATACTTGGTGGGTTTCTTAGATTACGAGTGTTAAGAACACCATTGATTTAGTTAATCCAAAGTTTTCTTTTTAACCATATAGAGCTTTTTTTTAGTAGTAAGGGACAACACATTTTGATTATATTTCCTCCATCTGGTAGTATTCCTGCACAGCAAACTTTCAGGTAACTCAGTTCTCGCACCCTTTTAATCTCTCTATTTGCGCTAAATTAAAAAGAGCCATAACGTAATGTACCTAATAATTTTATTACCAAAAGAACCATAATAATCATGAAGTGAAGTATCTAAGTATCCGACAAACTTGACCTAATTAAGAAAAAAAATTCAATTTCTTTCTTCAACAGAAAGTTCCCCTAAAACATGCTTTGTGGGTGATTGCAAACAGAATTTCGACTGTCATGGTGACAATGTGAAATTCTCACAGTCGTAATTAAGTGATCAGTCACCTCAATGAACTGATAGAAAAGGAAATGGTATATTAGAAAATGATAATTAGCAGGTGCGACTCCTGTATTCCAAAATTCTCGGCAGTTATTAGGGAGTAATAAACTTACCGGCTCACCGAGTTTGTTTATCAACTTAAACGTGTAGTTAAATGTGATAAAAGTGCAGTACCGCACTTCCTGTAGGGGAAACGCATGAACATTTCCATTTAAAATTTGTTAATTTCGTGAGCTCCAACAAGTTGCAAAATAATTACCTAAGTGTAGGTAACCCAAAGTGATAACTTTACCGTAAGTCTAAATTGGGTGTAATATTCACCTGGAGTGTATAACGAATGCACACACAACTAAAACTAATAACCTTTGTAGTATTACTGCGCAATTATCAACGTCGAAGTTGCCGATAGATTAGAAAATCCAGAAAAAGTAGACGCAAAGGTTACTAAGGATCAAATACGCCAGCAAACACGCAAAACAGGGAAAAAAGAAAGGAAAAGATACCTACATCACGTTATACGAGGGTGATATCGATTATGTAAAAATTGGTAAACCCGTTCGTTTTTGTATAAAGGATTATGACCCCGTATAAATCGGTTAACCTTTTGAAAGGTTACTCGAAGCTGAACTTGCTTTTTAGTGCTTTTTTCGAAATTTCCAGTGCAATCTTGTTGCAAAATTCATATTTGGACAGAAATTAAGCTAGTTCAATACACTAAAACTACACCAAGAAGGCGTTGAATTTTGTTAACCATGGTTTTTGAGAACAAAATAAGTTAAAAAAAACTGATTTTTGTATCTCATACACGTAAAATATGAGACCCTTAGTTTTAAAGTACGGAAGGTCTTTGTAACCCCCGTGTTATTTTTTACAAAATTATTAAAGTGATAACTGATAATTTTTAGGGCATTATATATCATAAGCAATCTGTAGGATGTTGACGGTTGATTCTTTTCCATAAGTTACCTAAGTGGAATTTCCCTAATGGGATTTTTAAACCGACAATGAAGTCCGTCTTTTCTATGTCATGTCAATTCAATGGAACCCTACGAAAGCGTATGAACGGACAAGATAGTTCAAATTATGTAATCCCGATAAATAAGTCGGGATTATACGTATCTCGAGATGTAAGTGAGGATTAGACTTAATCCCGAGATATGTCGGGATTAGGGAATGCAATGCCGGGATCGCGGGATCCCGAAATACCGAGACCCCCAGCATTTTTGCGGGATTAATCCCGCACATAAATGGAGCGGGATCCCGCGGGATTTGCGGGACTGAGGAATTTGTTTACTTTGTTAATGAAACACATAACGGGGAAGTTATTTTTTAAATAATTGTTAAATTTTTTCGTTAAAAATGCACTATGATTTTTGAGGCACTTTAGAAGTTCACCTTTTTGTGCTTTACAGGTGAGCTTTTTTTGAGTTAGTTAGGCTGAATTAAGGTACTTTTTTGTTAAATATAGTGAGAATTAGCGATTTATTTTAATACAGAAGTTAACCACACAGAATTGCTTATTTGCCAATTTATTTAAAGTTTTGCGGGATCCCTCGGGATTAACATCTAACAATCCCGCAAATACCGTGATTGAGATTTTGCTGCAGGATTGCATTCCCTAGTCGGGATTATACTTAATCCCAAGATGTAAGTGAGGATTATACTTAATCCCGAGATATAAGTCGGAATTATACGTAATCTCGAGATGTAAGTGAGGATTAGTCTTAATCCCGAGATATAAGTCGGGATTATACTTAATCCCAAGATATAAGTGAGGATTATATAAGTATAATCCTCACTTACATCTCGAGATTACGTATAATTCCGACTTATATCTTGGGATTAAGTATAATCCTCACTTAGATCTTGGGATTAAGTATAATCCCGATTTATATCTCGGGATTAAGTATAATCCTGACTTATATCTCGGGATTACATAATTTGAACTACCTTGTCCGTTCTACGCTTTCGTACAACTGCGAATTCGGCGCGATGTACTAAAACGCTTGGGAAAAGTAATTTAGCATTTTTTTAATTTGTGGGGGATGTTGATTAACAACCTTAAATTATCTGTAATTGGTAGTCCAAGAACGTCATTCCGCCAGATTTTTTTAGAGCATTCGCGCTATGATCACCAGAGTACTACTGATACTAAAAAAGGCGGTGGCTTTAGGCTTTAATGATTTTTTTTTTGTTAAATTTACAAATTTATTTTAGAGTCATCGATAATTTATTCATTACTGAGCTAGCCGTGGTATTAATTACTTAATTACAACAAATGTACTGTTACAGTAAAATTTTTACCAGTGCCGTAGAGTGCAAAATTTATTTTCTACAAGGGCGGTTTCTAACCCCTGTAAATCTAACTAGGCCATGATACGTTAAGTCGCGTCGTCGTACTCGATCAAGACTAAATTCATTAAATGCGCTAGGATATTTCATCTCCGTTATCGCGAACGAACGTATAAAAAACTTTCGTATTAGGTTACTGCACCGTGAGTGAAATAAGGGGATTTGAACTTCGTGTTTTATTTGGAATACGTAAACCTAGATGAATATCAGTGTCCGCAATTGGAAAATAACATTAACAAAAGTTAGAAGTGTGTCGTTTAGTTCTCCTTTTTCTATAAAGACAATAAGTTTCTCGCCCTTTATTAAAGCTCATTACTGTTACGCTAGAACGTTTACAATGATAGCCTCTATAAAGTTGTCCAACAATATATGGTCGCTATAAAAATACGAGGGTTAAAGGCACGGCAAATTTCTCCCAGCAATTCCACAAAATGTTCCTCCCCCACTTTTTTTCGTTTTTCCAAAAATTATCTACACCCTATAAAACAACATGGAGTATTTGTCTCATGGGCTCAGTGTACTGAACTGTGTATATTTCTGTGGCTCGACGACGGTGTCCAAGGAGTAGTCGTTAGTACCATTCTCGGTACCAAGAAACGACGTCAAAAAAAGAGACTAAAAAATATCCATGCTGCGTTTTTTCGGAAACCAACTCATTCAAAAATACAAAAGTGGCACATGACACCTTTCGCCAAATACCTGATATACAACAAAAACCACTCATGCAACAATTCCTTTGTACTCACCAACCAATTCGAAATAGAAAACTATTTGCTTTGTTAATTAAATATGGATTTTATTTATTTCTATGACATGCATATTTCTTTAATGTTGCGCCGACATGTTTCCGTTATTACAGTAATACGCACTTAAATATTATGAAGCGAACGAAATGCATACCAGAAACCGCCGAAGTTTGAGAGCACTTTTTCGGGAAGTTAGTTTGAATGCGCACGTGGATTTGTAAACAATGGCAGGTGCCGTGGTTTTTAACGATGTTTACCCAATTTCGAATTTAAAAATATTCATGATCTAATTTGAATACTTGAAAGGTCAATTGCATACCTTTGTGAGGTGAGCGAGAAGTAGGACATTTTTATTAAAATCATCAAGCGATCCCACAATTATTTCGTCCAAACGTACGGGGCGTGCCCCAAAAATATGTAATACGCTATGCAAATTATTAACAAAACTGAGCACAAACACAATAATTATTGCTTCAAATGGAAAATTTTTAGCGTTGAAAAAATACAGACAATACCTGCCTGAATTCCGGTTGGCTATCCGCCCCTCTGAAGGTCCGAGACCAGGTAAAAAGGTATAAATTTTGTCTTTTTAATGCAGAGTGGACAGAAAAGATTTTCTCAAAAATCCTCCGTATCGATACAACCAATAATTTTCTTATTTGTAGAATATCTATACAGTGTGTTCACTTAAGTTCGCGGCATATGGAAAACTTTTTATTAATTAACATTAAGAGAAAACGTATTCTTCATAAAACGTTCTGCATGGTCTAAAACCTAAAATCATCATATTATTTGACATGGTTGCAGTTTAGGTTTCATCCATAATGTTTCATGAAGAATGCCCATTAACGGCAAATCGTGAACCGACTTGAATAAAAATGTTTAAATAATAACATTCGAAATTAAAAGTTGGTATTATACGTATACGAATTAGCCACTCGCGTGAGTGCGTCGGTTTCACTGCTTGTATTAATGCGGCCTCATTGCAGGATGTAATTGTAATGCATTCAATTCGCAGAGTAACCCATTAATTTAATAATTAAACTTGCAATAAATCAGTACCACACGTAAATTAACCAGCACCCACAGATCAATTCAAAATTAAATTATAAATACGTAAGCAAAAATCGCCATTTATTTTAATGCTCCATTGGATACGACTGCAAATTGCCTTGGAAATGACCCAAGTAAGTAATGAAATATATAATAAATAATAATAGTAAAAGCTCAAGTGTTACAAATAAATACTAATCTGTTATTAGGACTTTTTTAGACTAGTGTATACCGTACGTGTCAATTTTTTCGCTAAGTATAATTTTATTTTTATTTTATTTTATTATACCTCTCTTGTAATCGACAGTATTTTCAAGCAGCCTGTTTCGATTCTATCATACAACTGGCCGCAGTGTTAATAACGACAGTCAATAAATCTATGTTACTTTTCTTATGAAATGAAATATGTCTAAAGATTGAACCCTTTACGATATAAATAACAATAAGTGTCTGCTTGTGATCATTGGACAAATGAATATTAATCACAAATACTTATATTTATTGAAACGTATAAATCAAACTTGACATCCAACTAAGTACATTTCATTTATAAAGTGAATGGACCACTTCGTTGAATGCCCCTTTGAAAGTTTGCTTCTAATTTAGTTTCATTTAATTTTTTTGTCTTTATGATTCGCATTAACTTTTGACTACAAAGCATTCGGGTGAGGGAATTCAATATAATTCAAATCCCACCTACACCTTCTACCACTATGGTGGAGACACTATGGCTAAGAATACTGTCATACACAACTATATTGTTTTCAAATTTTGTAAATAATTGTCTGTCCGTGATTCCGGTCCAAATCTGCAATTTTGAATTACTTTGGGAAATTGCCCTGCAATCATAAAATTTTATATAACAGTTATAGGAGGTCAATCACGTCTATTTCACAGTAAAACATTAATAACCTTTATGGGATAAGGTGTTCATATAATTTCTTACATAACATGGATTGCGCAATATCTCTAATAACCACGATATATACAGGGTGGCAATTTGAAAACTTACCACCCCCTATGTCTTAGTAAATAAACGAGATATTTAAAAAAATCCGTTTCGATAATTCGGAGGGGGAATCACAATGACATAGTTGGCGACGCACCCCCTCCAACCCCCTGCGCCCCAGCCACCCCAACTTTTAAATCTTAAATAGTGACCCCCCATGTGTGATACGTCGTTGGAAAACTCTGAAAAAATTCTTTCCAATCATACCAAATAGCATTACATTTAGGTTAGTAATTTTCGTGCAAATCAAAAAATAAACTAATTTTCAAATTGCCACCCTGTATAGTAAGGTGTGAGATATTTTAAGCGATCGGGAGACAAAGAAAGGAGTTCATCTGGGAAATTGGGAAAAATTTTGGTAGACTGCGAGAATAGTCAAGATGTGCGACTGATGGAGGAAACCAGAAGAATAAATACATTAATGTAATATACCTAAAGTATACCTATGAATAAATACCACTCTATTCACTTCTAGAGCTCTCGTCTATTTCTGTGACCTACGCAATTGTCTCCAAGAATACTTATTCTCTCTTACGTAAATTCCCTAGACGAATCGCATATTCTTCTCCAAATATTACAAACATCCGGAATACTTGCCCTTTAAATAATAGGATGGTCTCGAACAATGTATATCCGGAAGAGTACGTAAACTTATTGAATTTTCGCCCTCTTCGGAATTCTACTTCGTCGAGCAAAATTTCCTGACAGAAGACCGAACCTAAGAAAACTCTGTAAGGGTTAGACTTTTCTGAACGTGGAGCAATTTCCATGTGCCAAAATGTTTCGGTGGCATACAATTTTCCGCAACCGAATTTTGTAGGGGCGAGTTTCCGGCGGCAAATTTAATGTAACTCACATCGTATACTACGGAGATATGAGCAAATTTCCTTTAGCAATGGTGAATATGCCTACGAATGATTCGCCGCCGAAAAATACGCCACCAGAATGTTTTCCGTGGAAAATCTCCCACGCCGAAATACTGTCGGACGAGGAACTTGCTTCAGGTTCAGAAACTGATGAAGTGATTCAAGGGAAATATCAATATCATCCCCTCGGGATCAAACCTATTCAATATTTATACAAATCCCTGTCTAAAAATGGTAGGTAGTAGGTACCCTCTTAGAGCTGATATTTCATTTTATCGTTAAATATACCGGGCGATCTAGAATAATTGAAGACAGTTAAATTAGGCGCTTAGAATTTTTTTGGGTTTGTTACTTAAGGCTGTTATGGCGTTGGTTACCGTCTTCGCACTTTGTCATGTCGAACTGTGTTTGAATTAAATTGTTTAAGAGACCTTTTTGGTCAATTTTTCGTTCGTAACGTAGTTGTCCTTACTGATGTTTTAAGTTTATGTAATTTTCCCCGTGCACCTAGTTCTAAGGTTAGATTTGTTTAATATGTAACTACTCGTTCTACCATTTACGCAACCATAGAATGTTAGCCCTTAATTTTAAAGCTAGAAGATGACGGTAACGTCGAAACTAGTCGCAACTATTTATTCCACAATTTAATCAATAAATTTAGACGCATGGGGAAGGTTTTGAGTTTTTAATTCCACCCTAATTTCTTCGATGTCCACCCCATTTTGAGTTCAAGAAAACATTGATACCCTCAATTCTTAAAAATATTGCATTGGCAGCTGGACAAAATTCGGGAAAAAAAATGAAAAACCATTTTACAGACATTGTGTAACGGTAGCACCGAAACTGCGGTGCACACGTTTATGGCCGTGAACCTTCAGAAGAGCTTGAACTCAGTTAATTCGCCGTTTTAATTGCCGCATCAGAACGAGCCAATTAGAAATCTTGAAAATTATCACTTAGTGAGGCTCTCTCCTACTCGTAATAATACAGGGCGACAATCCGGAACCGGATGTTTTTAGAACGCATAGTACGAAGCTTATGGAGATTAGAGTGGGGCAATTGCGACGTTACACAATCTTAGGATGGGTAGTAAAGACTCTAAAAACAATAGGTGGTGTAATGAAAAAAAAGCAACAAGGTCCAAAAAGAACGGTAACTCCTGAAAATGTAGAGCGAGTGAGAGAAGCGGCCATCAGAAGTCCTACACGGTCTGCCCGAACACACACACACACACAAATCGGGAATCGTTTAAGAAAAACTTTGTATAAGGACTTAAAATTTCACCCCTACAAATTACAGGATTTCAAAAAACGCGAATTGTTTTGGAGGATAACTTAGATCTGCATCTTCTAATGAGCAACAAAGCTTACTTTCGCTTACACGGAGCAGGTAATAAACATAATTTTAGGGCCTGGGCTCCTGAAATATCGATGAAAATATCTATATCCTGAAAAAATCCCAGTAAGTACGGTGTATCGTTAGTTCAACTGCCATTACTTGTCCCTATTTTGAAGAGGCTGGCCATTTTTATTTATTTATTTATTACCCCTCTCTAGTTCTGGGCCTTCAACGCCCAATTACAGTGTGATCCGCATAATACCATACCGTTACCGTTAATTCTAATCGCTATGTTCAGATAATCCAAATTTTTTTGGTGCCAGAACTACACTAAAAAATAAACTCAAGGAATATGTGTGGTTTAAGAAAGATGGCCCTCGAGCTTTTTAACATCACTTTATGCATAACTCAAGCGAGGGAAAATTAAACAGACGTTAAAACACACCGACGGGAATTTCTTCAAATCGTATTTTTTCCGTCTGTCCATCTGTCCCTAGCCCGATAATTCTGGAACGAAAGGTTCTAGAGCGTTAGAAGCTGACTAAATATGCATCATTAATTTTTAGGAATTTACCTGAAATTTTACCACAATATTTGAAATAATAAAATAGGAACATGTCCAGTTGGCCGAAAAGGTTTCGTAAAAGAAGAAAAAATATTAAAGAAAACACCTTCAACTCGCGGAATAAGGGGTATAATAAGAAATAAGAAGTCACACAATTGCCTAAAAATATAAAATACTATCACAATTTTGGCGTTAAGCAGGAAACGGAAAATTTCCTTAATTTCGAAGCCTAAACTGCTTAATTGAATGTGGTGCTATATAAATCGCAAATATTCTTAATAGCTTATAAGGTCAATTACCAGTTAATAATTCGGAAGACAAAACTGTTAGCGTAGGTTAGAGTTTAAGTGGACCAACGATCTTGACTGGTTAATTAAAGGATTACGTCCATGTTCATGTTGCAAGTAAACAACGGGTCTTAAAATCGGGTCTTGTTTAAACGTTACAGTACCTATACCTAAAATTCATTCACTATAAAACACCTACGGTATAGTAAAACGCCCAAGGGTATATGTCAGTGTGTTCGTCGTTTCATTAATATTAATAACGATCTCTTCAATGTTTATAAAATAACGGCACGTCCACCATGCCCATATTTAATTATTCTGCTTCAACTTATAATTATGGTTTTTGCCAGAAATTTAGTGGTTCTTTGTAATAAAACGTCATATTATAGTGGTTTGCAGAATTAAATCGCTCTTACTAACAATTTTAAAGAATAAGGTCCTTGGGCGTAATTAATTTTTTTGGAATTTCCAAAATTGAAAAAAAGATTTTCACGTTTAGGTTTATGCTTTACTATGTACTATTTTATAAATCCAGATTGGACTTTATGGTTTGTTTTTTGAATAAAACACATTATTAGTAGATTATATACTTTATCTGGAGTGATTGAACCAATTTTTATTATTATAATTATTTTCTAAATAACCCTCTTATTAATTGTATTTCAAGGAACTTTAAATTTTTAGGGTTTTAGTGTTGTCCTATTTTTCTCGTGGTTTTTGGGTTAAGTACAAGCTTAAGCATCATATGCAATGTCAATGTTATCAATCAGAACAACATGTACTTTCACAGATGAGTGGAGTTGTGGAAAA